>NC_089505.1:161121679-161430325 GCF_036850995.1 Saccopteryx leptura | reverse complement strand
CTGCAACTTCTAGATAGGGCTGAGTATTCCTATCTTCTAGGATTGTTTTGTGATTTTAGATAATCATTGGCATGAAGTTCCTAGAGAAGTGCCTAATAGTGAGGGTTCAGTAAATGTAGCATTAAATAATTAAAATTTAAAGTTATATAAATAATTATTTTACCCCTACTCATACCTATAATTAAAAGAGGTGAATATTTTTCATACACTGACAAACTGTAACACTGGAGTAAATATAGTCAATTTCTAGAAGTATATTGATAGACTTTCAAAATTCATTTGATGGAAATGTTTTGAGTATTTCATATAAGGACCACCAAAGAATCTCAAATGAATTAGCAAACTCTATTTGTAAAAAATACAACTCCAGAATTTATATGTATATTTGGCATTCACTTTGACAAAACATCGATTCTTAGACTCTAGTGACTTCAGTGCCTTCAGGCTCCTTTCTGTTACTGTCTCAGAGAGCCTTGCTCTGCTGTCCAAAAAACAGTAGTTCAGCCTGCCACCCGATCCCATTACCCTTACCATCTTTAAGCACAAAACTATATTTGATATTTCATGTTTATTTAGCATTAAATATTAAATTAAATAAAATATTAAATTATTTGTAAATATATGTTATTGCCTGGATCTTCACTCCTGGAATGCAAACTTAAAGATGTTTGCAACTGTACCTATCCTATCTTGTTCACTGACGTGTCTTTGTCATTCAACAAATTGTTGGTGCTGGGGCCACAGATGGGTATAGGTATTCAATAAGATGATGAATGAATAATTAGTCAATAAATAAATTAATAAAAGCAACAGGCACAGAGTTAGAGTCTAAACATCATAGCCTATTCCAGGAACTGCAAGTTATTTCATGTGAAGGCCGAGTGCTGAGGGCTGCGTGCAGTGATAGCAGCATTCATTTAGTGCTAATTCTGTGTCTCACACTACCAAAAACTTTTGATTTACCCTATCTCATTGAACCCATGACAACCTTGTGAGGTCAGTACTATTCGTATCCTCATTTATGGATGAGGAGGCTAAGGCTCAGAGAGATTAAGGGCAAATGCCAGTCAATAACAGAACCCAGACAGATAACTTTCCAGACTGTCAGAGACTCTTGGAATGAGTTATCCTGTGGTCAATGACAGGACATTGTAGAGTGTCAAGCAAGAGCTGATTTGTGTTTTAGGAGGGTCATTATGGGGCAATATAGAGAATAGAATAGAAGAGAGCAAAAGGGGAATCACAGAGCTCAGTGAAGACAGTGTTACAACACTCCTAGTGAGAGACCATGATAGTGACTCCAAGAAAGGCAAGAGGGGTCAAATATAAAGATTTGCCTAGGACACAGACAGAATTTAGTAACCAGCTGGCTGTGGGTGTAAAACAGTCACTGAGCATGACTCAGGAGATGGATATGTGATGTAGATCTTGCATTTTTCATATACTCCCTTTCTCCAGTATTTGTCATAGTATTCCCAAAGCCATTACTTATGCCTGCAGATCCTCTGTTAACTGGGAAGGCCTGAGAGTCAGCACATGAAGTGTTTGGGCTAGTGGTAGTTACTAAGATCATGCTACATTCTGTGTATGAAGCATTAACATGGCAATAAATCAGGGACAAATAGCTTCCTACCATTATAATTTTACCCTGTAGACGTAATTGTGTTTTCACTGAGATTGAAAAAGTAACATTTAAAGTCTTATTTATCTCCCATGAAACCAAGGCAGAGGTTAGGTTATAGTGTGTGTGTGTGTGTGTGTGTGTGTGTGTGTGTGTGTGTGTGTGTTGTTTTATTCTGTTTATAGAATATTATTGGTAGATTTTTTGAAGCCACATTAGATGTTCAATTAGCTCACTGCTCCTAGTGACTTACTCATGCTACATAGTCCATATTAATAGTCATACCTCTTGAGAAGGAACTGAGCTCTTTAAAGGGTCTGTATTTGTGGTGTGCTCAACTGTACTTCTGGCAACTCTTTAGTAGGAGTCAGAAGTCAACTCTTCACAGGTGTGGCCTCCTTTCTACCCCTCTCCCCCCCAACACAGATAAAGCAATGCTGCTTTGTTGTTCCAGAAGGCATTCTTGAAAGATACTTCTGAAACTCTGCTCAGCTCCAGAGGTGTTCCCAGTTCTTAAACACAGATCAAGGCAGTCTCCTATCAGAAAACCAGCCTGTCTATGACAGACTGCTCACAATACAAATTCTGAGCAAGGAAACCCTGAAATTTATGCTTAGCTCTTTATGTTGTTGTTATTGTCTCCAGCCATTTAGATGGTTGAAGAGAAATGCTAACCAACAAATAATGGTTTCCAAAGGAAACCTCCCAGTTCAATGAAAGAGTGTGTCTTCCTTATTATGGGAGATGCCATGTCATGAGAGGGTGTTTTGAGCTCAGTTGAATAAAAGAAAAGGGGAAAAAAAGATCCGTCTTAAAAACTGTTAATGAAAGAACACATGGTATAAATTATACTATAAACTCCAAACAACTCTGAAATTATAAACATTGCTTAGTCAAGACTTTTCTTTTAACGATGCCCTGATGTTGCTGGCATAGACCAGTGATCCAGGTCAGTATTATTTTACTTGAAAGAAGGAATTTCTTTTCCAGAAAAAGTCTCTCTAAGAAAAGCTGTCTTCCTGGTGAACTTCATAAAACATCTTGCTCCAATGACCTGTGTCATGTCTTGCCTGGGGCCAGGGCCAGGCGGTATGAGATAGAGGAGAAGGTTAAAGAAAAGTCATGTGATGAGGAGAAACTGCAGGCTCGGTCCTGACACAGACAGGAGGCTGACTCAACTCAGTGGGAAGTCTGACTAAATAGACTGTCAGGACTTCGAGCCAACAGCCTTGATACCTGGTGCAGAGTAAGCATTTCATTCAGAAGGTCTTCGTCCATGTACCTGTCAGAACAGCTCTCTAGGATTGGAGCATTGGAGAGACGTCTTCTAAGGGATAAGAATAACATTTACATCATTTACAACTGTCTTTTACTAAACACTTATTATAGGCCAGGCACTGGGCCAAATACTTTATGTACATTATCTTATTTACTCTTAACAACCCTTGGGATAGGCACTATTATTATCACTTCATAACAGATAATAACTGGAGCTCAGAGAGGTTAGCCTTTGCCCAAGGTTGTATAGCAAATCTATGGAAGCCAGGATTCTAGCCCAGGTCAATCAGACTCAAAACTATACCACAAACTATTAAAAGTTATGTTGTATTTCTTTCATAAGAATAATTAATAAAATGTGTGTAAAGGTGTTTTGGAGGCAGCAAATGGTATAGAAATGCTAGTGAAGAGTCAGAAAAGCAGAACTTAATAGCTCCAAGTGTTAAGTTTTGTCAGTAAGATACTTGTATCCCAGTCTTGCTCAGAACGGAGAACCAAGTTGGAGACTAAAGACCAGCTCGTCTTTGGTCATCATGGTGTGTGAGCCTTTCCTTCCAATGCTGATGTGGAATAAGTGGTCTTTTTTGAGCCTCATTTAGCTAGAACCCCCTTTATTCTAACCTTTTCTCTCATGCCAACCATGGATTACACTTTTACTCCAGGTTTGTCAATCTGAAATACATAATTGGTTAGCAGGGGAAGGGTTGAGAGAGTGTGAATGGTTGGGTCCAGCACATCCCGCTGTTGGAACAGGGATGTGTGCCTGCTCTCTGGTTTATAAAAAGGTAACACCAAATCTATAAACCAAGAACATTTAAGTGAACAAGAATATTATTTTTCTGACTCCAGGACATTTTCTTCTGGACAGAAATAGGATAGGCAATGGATTTAGTCAGCACACCTCTCCAATCCGACAGATCCCTGCCACATGGGGATGCTTTAGTGCAAGTGTTCCGTGAGTTTCTTTGAGTTCATTTACATGGCAGATCTTCCTGTGTCATACTCGTTCAGGGAATGTTTATTAAGCCTGTAGTCCGTGCCAGGTGCTGTGCTGTTTAGATGATAAACAGTCCTGGCCTCAAAAGGGGTCACAATATAGCAGGGAATTAGACTATAAACAAAAAGTCGTCATAGGACCTGGAACACGTTACGAGAACTCTGTGGATGCAGTGCTAAGGCGATGCAGGAAAGGGAGACTGGCTGCTTCTACTTCAGGGAAAAAGGGTAGGATCAGGGTAGCTCCCATCTGTTAGTGCAATAGCAGGCCTCAGAGAAGCCGGAGACAGACAACTGTGATTCCTAAATTTTGATTTATTTCTCATTCTTAACAGCAGACTGGAGCCTGCTGAAAGGCTAGAGAAATAAGCATTTAAATCAGTGGTAGTCAACCTGGTCCCTATTGCCCACTAGTGGGCATTCCAGCTTTCATGGTGGGCGGTAGCGGAGCAACCAAAGTCTAAATAAAAAGATAGATTTAACTATAGTAAGTTGTTTTATAAAGATTTATTCTGCCAAACTTAGTGAAAGTCCAACATAAAGTACTTGGTAAGTAATTATTAGTATATGCTTTAACTTGCTGTAACTCTGCTTTATAAATTTTATAAAGTAAAGTTACTTCCCTACTTTATAAATCACCATTACTGTGGAACAGGTGGGCGGTTAGAAAATTTTACTACTAACAGAGATACAAAAGTGGGCAATAGGTATAAAAAGGTTGACTACCCCTGATTTAAATCATATTCAATATTTTCACTACTTTGGGTTTTAGTGAATGATAAATTGGCATTCACAGAGTCTGTACCAGGTGTTGTACACTAAGGGAAATTACCTGCATTTCACCTTTCAAGTGGCACCAAATCCAGCATGAGCAAATTCAAAGCCTTAGTTCCGCATGGCACTGCATATTCACATAATGAGTGAGAGCCTGCTTGTTTTCTAAAGAATGATTTGTGGGAAGCCTTGGTGGGTTGTGAATAAAGCTCCTATTTCTGAATGAATTCTAGTGCTGTGTGAGGAGCTGAGCTAAGTGCTTTGCTTTTCTGAGCCTCAGTTCCCACATATACTACAGGAATGGTTGAAATGTTGCATTGATAAGAAAAACATTTCAAACATTAAAATGTTATACACACAATAATTAATATGTAAAAATCCCTTTAGCTAGTTACCACTATGTTCCTTACAGCCTTTTGTACACAAAGTCCCACTACGAAGATGGATGAAGGACAAGTTGGTCTTAAGAAGATGCTTTGGAAAAGGACTTACAACACAGATACTGTGAGAAGTGAGCCCCTCTGCTGTTCATATCACATTTTCAACAGCTTCCAGAGTAGCAGTTCTTGATGACATTCCAGTAGTTGATCTATGATCTTTAGAACAGTGCTCATTAAAAAAGGATGCTTATGATCACCACCAAAATAATAATTTATAATAATTTGGACTAGTCACTTTTCCTCTCTTTCTACTTAAACTTGAAAACTTAAAAAATAAATTTTTGTGGTGAAGAACTTTTTTTCTTCCGAATATGAGACTTGTAGCCCAAAATCCAATCCAAACTAAATTTCAAATGTGGAATTATACCCCTACCTACGAATGGAAACCATAGAGCCCCTTAGCCAGAGTGGCAATTGGCAGTTTGACCTTAGTCTCCTAGGACACACGCAGTGGGATACCAACCAAGAAAAAGAACAGGGAAGGAACAGGAGAGGAAATGCTGAAACCATCTGTCCAGAGTTGAGTTTTCTATGCTGCTGGTACAACAGGGTCCTTCTTGTTATCTTCACTAGAGTCCAGTCTCCCTCCTACCAATATGTTGAAAAGAAGAATTAGTAAACCTCTCTTACCATGTTTATTTCAAACAGTTAGTGTGGTTCAGTGGAAGAAATATCAGAATGAGGGTCAGAAGACAGGGTTCTAGTCTGACCCCATCATTAATGCACTAAACACTTTGCAGCAGGCCCCTTGCTTGCTCTGACTCCCAGAGGCATCATCTATGAAGGTGGGTTTTAGCACTTATACCCACTTTAGATGTCATGAAGAGGAAGATGCACCTTATTACTTCAAGCTTTCTATACTAGAAGGAGAGACTCAGGCCCAGGGCTTCTGGATACTCAGATTCCAGGATGCTGGTGAAGAGAGAATGTAGTTGTCCTAGAGCCAATATTATAACTATCCTTGAGTCCTTCTTTCTGGGCCCTGTCTAGAGCAGGCAAGAGTTTTCTTGCAATGTGGACACTAACATAATCATCTCTGGTCTCTGTCCACCATCCCTGCCTTCAGATGGGCCACACAATGTCAAACGGACAAAGCTGTCACTGCCTCAGCCCACCCCTCCTACTCCCGGAGCTGTGGTGCTGGGGACATTGGCATGGCCCTGTGCCTGCAAGCTGTATGCTCTTTTCCACAGCCAATCTGTGGTCTTTGCCAGGGACCAACTTCTTTAAGCTCCGGTCCACAGTCTCAGTAGTTATTTTTACTTTCCAACAACAGTTGAGCTTGTTCATTTTGAACTTGCCATTCTCTGAAACAGGAAAATTGGTTTATACACTTAGATGAGTATGTGGATCTAAAAATGGATTATACTGTGCTTTATGGAGAAACAGAGAAACAAATGGAAAATTATCTGATAAAGAATTGCCTGATAAATAAGCAAAATTTAAAAGTTAAAAGATAATTAAAGCAAAGATTAACACCTGAAGATAGAAGATGTAAACCTTTGGTTACAATTGGGCTACAGCATAATCATTTAGATTTATTGCTTTATTGTCCCAGTAAGTGGTCATGAATATGCTCTTTTCCCGGGCATGGTTCACCACAGTGGGCATGGTTCACCACATGGTGGTCTTAGTTAAAGATAGGCTTAAGCAACAACTGCTCAGTGAAATGGCTTAGATTTCTTATTACACCATTCTCTGGTCATGGCTTCTTTCTTCTTACCTTTCTTCCAAAAGGTTTTATGTGTAACATGTTGTGTTTAGTATTCAAAAGAGTCTAACTTATAACCAGTGCAGGCATAGGTACAAATAGAAACTGCTGTAGTATTTACATGTGGATGATTTCCTACATTTTTTCCATTTCTAAATCCTCCCAATAGACCAATTTTCTTTGGTAACAGTGAATATATTTCTCTTTAAGTTTGTAAAAGGAGCTACATAAAATTCTTCTGACACATGTTTAAAATGTGTGGTCAAACTGGCATCTGTACTTGGAAATGGCCAGTGGTGAAGAATTTTTAAGTTTGTCTGATGATACCTCAAAGAGATTTTTTAAAATGGAACATTAGGCTCTCAATTATGAATTGTTCCCACATTTTAGATCTGCCCAGTGGACCTTACAGCTTAATACTGTTTTTGTTACTAATGAACAAATCCATTATTCATTTAGGAAGCCTGGTTCTTCTTAGTGTTTTGACTTTAAAGGAGGATTTAACTTAGAAAGTTAACGTATGGAAAAAACTGTGTCTCATGTGAACTGATTTAGAGACAAATGGGTTTTTATAACATGCACTATGTAATCGATTTATATTTCCCTAGAGTTGCCATATTCAATGGACTCAAAAGGCCAACTGTTATTGTAAATTTTGAGCTATGGAAAACTGGCTTTTCCAAACACTAAGAAAGAATTTGTCCTCATAGCTGGGAGTCACCTGCTTTGTTGATGCAAGATGTCAAGCTCTTCTGTAGTTACCTGATACAAGTGAAGATTAAGAGGCAGCTGAAGACTGAAAAACACCAAGCACAGTAACTGACAGGAAAGTGAATGACCCAGGCAGGAAGGAGGAAAACAAACTCACATGTCTGTAAAGATATTAAAGGAAGGTATTGTGGGAAGGTATGTAGTTTATTTCTCATATTAGACAAAGCCAGAATTAATTTGCTAAGAAGCCCACAGACACCGAGGTGCAATGACTAAGAGCCTGGGCCTTGCTACCGGAAAAGTCATGGGTTAAATCACTGCTCCTTATTTAGTACTATAAATAGGAAGACCAGAAAAATTGAGTGTTATTGTAGCTAGGATCTAGAACAATGTACCTCTTACTCTTTTTCTTGAATAGTGTTATTGAGACATTATTTACATACCATAAAATTCACTGTGTAAGTGTATAATGCAGTGATTTTTTGGTAAATTTGTAGAGTTGTGCAACCATCACTGCAATCCAAATCTAGTTTTAGAACATTTACATCACCACAAAATAATTCATGTCTGTTTGAAGTTGGTCTCTGCCTAGGCAGCCACTGATCTGCTTCCTACTCTTATATATTTGCCTTTGCTGAACATTTTATATAAATGCGGTCATACAATATGTCATCATTTGCATCTGGGTTTTTTCATTTAGCATGTTTTTGAGATCCACTAGTGTTACAGCATGTGTCAATTTTTCATTCTTTTTTATTGTGGAATAAAATTCCATTATATGGATATATTACATTTTGTGCATTATTCTCCAATTGTTGGACTGTTTTCAGTCAATTCAGATTGTTTTCAGTGTTTGGCTATTATGCATAATGCTTCTACATACATGCACATACATGTATTTGTGTGGGCATATATTTTCATTTATCTTGAGTAGATTCTTAGGAGTAGAATTTCTGGGTTGTATATTTAACATTTTTAATTAACTGCCAAATTGTTTTCCAAGTTTTTGTACCATTTTACATCCCCACCAGCCATGTTCTAGTTTCTCTACATCCTCACCGATGATTGGAATTGTCTATCTTTTTTATTTTAGTCATTCTAGTAAGTATGTAGTAGTATCTCATTGTGGGTTTTAATGTGCTTTTCCATAATGCATAATGATACAAAGCATATTTTCACATACCTATTAGCAGTGTATATATCTTTGCTTGTAAAATATTTTTCAAAATCTTTTTATGATATCTCAATTGGGTTGTTTGCCTCTGTGTTATTGAATGGTAAGCATTCTTTATATATGCTGAATACATACACATTATCAAATATGTGATTTGCAAATATTTTCTCCCAATATGTGGCTTATGTTTTGCATTTAAAAAGAATCCATTAAAAATGAAAAGTTAAAAATTTTGAAGTGAAAATGTGAAATGTGTTTAATTTTATCTATTTTTAAAAGATTTATTGGATTATACTTTTGGTGTCATATCTAAGAACTTTGTCTAATACACAAATATTTTTTCTGATTATTTTTCCTAGAAGTTTTTTAGTACTAACCCTTAAATTTAGTTCTATGGTCCATTTTTAGTTAATTCTATATAAGATGTGAAGTAATAATCTAAGATCACATTTTTGCTTCTGGCTATCCAATTGTCCCTATACTATTTGTTGAAAAGACTATTCTTTCCCCCATTGATTTATTATGGCACCTTTACAGAAATCAAATGACCACACATATAAAGGCATATCATATTTCTATTTTATTTTTTAATTGGATTTATTGGACTGACATTGGTTAATAAAATTAAATAGGTTTCAGGTGTACAATTCAATAATACATCATCTGTACATTGCACTGCATATTCACCACCTTAAGTCAAGTTCCTTCCATCACCATTTATGCCCCCTTCATCTTCTTCTATCTCCCACCATAAGGATATATTTCTAGACTTCTAATTCTGTTCCATTGATCTGCATGCAAATGTCTTGATTACTGTGCAGAGTCTCATATCAATACCACAATATCTTGATTACTGTGTATTTAAAATAAATCTTGGAATTAGATAGGAAGGTAGTATGAGTTCCAATATTTTTGTCTTATTGTTTTGATCAATGTTGATCTGATGCATTTTAATATAAATTTTACAATCAACTAGTCAAATTCTATTAAAATGTCAAATGGTATTTTGATTGGGATTACTTTTAATCTGTAGAACAATTGGAGATAATTCTAATCCTAACATTATGGAATATCAAAATTATAAATATTGAAAGTCTTTTCATTTATTTATATTTTGTTCACATTTTCTCTCAGCAATGTCTTGTTTCCAGTGAAAGTCTTCATTTATTTTGTTAAATGCTAAGTGCTTTATTCTTTTTGATTCTATTGTGAATGAAACTTTTCTCAATTTTATTTTTAGATTGCATATTGATAGTATAGAAATATAATTGATTTTGTATATTGATATTACACTTGTGAAATTGCTAAATTATTATTTCTAATAGGTTTCTAACTGGATAAGGGATTTTTTGGTATTTTCTATACATAGGATCATGTTTTCTATTAATAATGACAGTTATATATCTTCCTTTCCAATATAGATGCTGAATCTACCTCTCCCAATTTTATTCACTAGAATCTCCAGTACAGTGTTGAGTAGAAGTGGTGAGAGCAGCAGACATCTGTCTTTTTCCTAATCTTAGGAAGAAAGTATTCTGTCTTTGAATGTAAATTATGATATTAGTTGAGTATTTTTTGCAATTCCCTTTATCAGGTTGAAGATAGGTAGGGTTTTTTGTTTTGTTTTTAAGAGAAAGGGACAGATAGGAACAGACAGACAGGAAGGGGGAAAGATGACAAGCATCAACTCATTGTTGGGGAACCTTAGTTGTTAAATGATTGCTTTCTCAAATGTGACCCCTTGCTCAGGTCAGTGACCTAGGGCTTCAAGCCAGCGACTTTGGGTTCAAGCCAGTGATTATGCAGTCATGTTTATAATCCCATGCTCAAGCCTGTGACCTTGCACTCAAGCTGGTGAGCCTGCACTCAAGGCAGATGAGCCCATGCTCAAACCAGCAACCTTAGGGTTTCTAACCTGGGTCCTCAGCATCCCAAGCCAATGCTCTATCCACTGTGCCACCAGCTGGTCAGGCATAGAGATAGGTGCTTATAATATTTGTTGAGAGCTTTTATCATGAAAAGATGTTGGATTTTTTCAAATACTTTCTCTGGGTCTGTTGAGATTATCATGTGTTTTTTGTCTTTTATACTATCAAAGTGGCACATTATGCTAATGTTAAACCAACCTTGTACTTCTGGCATGAATCCCATTTGGTTGTGGTATATAATTTTTATATGGTGCTAGACTTAGGTTGATAAGTTTTGTATCTATATTCATGTAGGACATTTGTCTATAATTTTTTTTCCTTTAGATGTATTTTTACAGCTTTGATATCAAGGTAATACTGGCCTCATAGAATGAATTGAAAAGTATTCTCTATTTTCTGAAAGCTTATGAATGGTCAGTGTATTCTTTATATATTTGATAACATATTAAACCACAGGGACCAGTGCTTTTCTTTGTGGGAATAGTATTATTTTTTTTAATTATTTTAGTGAGAAGAGGGGAGGTGGAGAGAGAGACTCCTGCATGCACCCCATCCAGGATCCATCCAGCAAAACCACAAGGGGCCAATGTTCTGTCCATCTGGGGCAATTGTTCCATTCCTCAAGCAACTTAGTTTTGTTTTGTTTTTTTAGTGCCTGAGGTAGAGGCTATGAGCTATCCTCAGTGCCCAAGGTCAACTTGCTTGAACCCATTGAGCCATGGCTGCTGGAGTGGAAAAGAAAAAGAGAGAAGGGAGAGAGGTTGGGGTGGAGAAGCAGATGAGCACTTCTACTGTGTGCCCTGACCTGGAATTGAACCTGGGCCATCCACATGCCAGGCTGACACTCTACCACTGAGCCAACTGGCCAGGGCCTGTGGGAATATTATTAATTGCTAATTCAATTTAGTTACTTATTACAGGTCTGTTCATATTTTCTATTATTCTTGAGTCAGTTTGGTAATTTGTGTCTTTCTAAGAATTTGTCTATTTTATCTAAAATTTCTAATATATTGGCATAAAGTCATTCATTTTCATTCCTGTAGGGTCAGTAGTTATATCTCTTCGTTCATCCTTGATTTTGTTAATTTTAATCTTCTCTTTCTTTTTCATAGTCAATCCAGCTACAAGTTTATAAATTAGTAGATCTTTTCAAGAGACTAAATTCTGGTTTTATTGATTGTCTTTCTTAGTTTTCATTTTTTGTTTCATTTATTTATGCTCAATTAGCTCTGAAACTAACACAGTATTTCAAAGTCTCATTGTTTTTTCTTTAATAAACTAATCCATTCAGAAGACTTAAAAAATAAAACTAAAAATAACTACTGAAATTTAACCAAAGAGAATTCTAGAATATGGTGTTGGTCTTTAAATATATAAAGGTGCCATTAGACCTTCTCCAGGGTTTTTTTTTCAATTCCTGAACCTCCAAATTACTCTCCTGCATTGTGCAAAACTTTTATGACATTTAATTTCTATACTCAATCCAAATGCTCAGACAACCTCCCTAATTCTATTTTCCATAGTAGCCTTTTCATGTCTCCTCTTACAGTTATGTTTTAGTGAAGTCTATTCCTTAGCAAGAGAGTGTGTGGGAAAATACAGTATTTCAAAGGTAAGCATGATACATAATCTACAAAAATTTTTATCTTTAGCTTCTTTTTCTACTACCTCATGAAACACTCAAAACAGAAAAAAGTAAAGTCATCTTATTTATCAATATACAGACTTCTGGAGGAAACCTGTGTTTTGTTCTATCTTTTCATGCTATTTAAGGGTCTGTTTAGAGCTACTAACAAAGTCATTTGCCATTAAGGGCTTCTGCTTGAGGTTGAAGAGGTAGAAGGGATGGTACTTTTCAAAGCATAATAACTTGACAACTTGTACCAGAAATGTGGCAAGATAAATTAAATTATTATTGTCTGAAGGTTGTGAGTATAATTTTTTCAGAAAGCCCTCCAAATGGTTAGGTTTGTCCAAGGAAAACACCAAGAAAGGAAGCAAACCAAGAGTACTTAGGAAAGTTAAAAAACCATAGATCCGCACTGCCCTCTGGAAAAAATGGCTCCTTATAAACTAAAAATCTTTAGTCAGGCCAGTTAAATGCTTAATGACCACCTTGACTAACATTCTCTTTCTTCTTTAGCTTCAAAACATTTTTCTTAATGATTGTGATGTATTTTAAATTTTGATTAGTAATGTAAAAATAGCTATTAGGCTCTGCCTGCCCCAGTCCTATCCTATGATGGTGATAAAAGATCTGAATGCTGTGAACAAAGTCTGGCAGTTTGCAAAGAGCACTGTGTGAAAAGGGTTCTAGAATTAGTATGGTATGAATCCATAGATGCCTGGGAACCTGTGAGCTGTCCTCCATAATCCACATGTTCTTGGGTTTCCACTCAGCTTCCTCCTCTGCCTAGAGAGTTTTGAAATATCACCACCAGCCTTAATCAGACTGGTAAACCTCGTGATCTCTTTTTTTGTGCAAGTGTCCCAATTCTCTCCCTTAATTATTAATGGTTACTCCCATTTCCCTAGCAACCCACAATTTAGTGTGGAACTTGTTGCTGAGACTATGCATAATATGACTATATTTTCAGAAAAAAAAGTTTTTAAGAATCTGTAAAGCAGAGGTCCACTTACTCTGAAGAAGAGAATGTGTATGTTTTGGGAGAGTCAATGGGCTTAGCAGTGCTTGTTTTTTATTTTGTTTTTTTGTTTGTTTTTCCTTTTAGCTTTTAGGGGAAAACTAAAGGAGCTGTTGAAACTTCAATAAGAAACACAAGATTTTAGTTGAGAGGTAGTCACCTTCTTCTCTGTCTAATAGCCCACAGGATAGAAAGCCAATTCAGCATCCAGCATTCTACTGTACACTATTAGGTTTCAAAAGTAGCTAGACATGTATAACCAAGCTAGGCACTGGCCCAGAAAATGAGTCCCAGAATATAATCAGGGAGGGAGGACTTGCTTGGAGTAGAGGCTGGAAAGAATTAATGACAACTCATGGTAAAGGGGGTAATGCCAGGAGGACTAGAATACAGTGCAGGAACAGGGGAGGCATCAGGGGCCAGAATGCCTCCTCTTCCTGCTGCTCTTTTATGCTGCCTTGCCCAATGCTTTCTCTGCGGAAGCCTGGCATGCAATGGATTCCCTCAGTAGCTTTCAAAATGAAAGAGGCATGGCTGCAATCTGAACTAAAATGTCCATGACAGCAATCATAAAAGGCAAGCACTTAAGAGAAATTTGTAGTGAATTTTCCGAAGAGGGATCTGTGTCTCTCTGAATGAATCTGTCTGCTCCTTTCTTGAGTGCTAACCAAGTGAACATCTGCATGACAGAAGACCAAACAAGATGCTTGGTGGGGGCCCTCCAGGGAATGCTGTTAATTGAAAGTGTTTTTGTCCCTACAAATACTGAGTCTGCGTCAACAAAGGGTTCCTTTCCATGGTAGTAAGACTCAGCTATATGGCCAACAATTCTCTTCGTAAAAAATAATCTAAGAATTTGGTATGAGAGTCCAAAAGCCATGCCCTTCTAGTTCCTGTCTTGCCCAGCACACAGGCTGTCCCTCTGCTTGTTCCTCCATGCAGTATTGTGTATTTTGTCATTGTTTACATTCACATGCAGGTAAGTGAGACAGTTACATTGTATCTCCAGAGTTCAGCTCTCTAAACTATTAATGAAGGTCTCATTTGAAATTAAACAAGTGAATAACAAATTCTTATTTCACAAGATAAGCATTAGAAAAATGCATGTTCTTTGTGTCCCACCTGTCCCCCCACCTCCTCCCTTCCCCTCCCCACCCCTGGTAACCACCACACTCTTGTCCATGTCCCTGAGTCTCATTTTTATGTCCCACCTTTGTATGGAATCACATAGTTCTTAGTTTTTTCTGATTTACTTATTTCACTCAGTATAATGTTATCAAGGTCCATCCATGTTGTTGTAAATGATCCAATGTCATCATTTCTTATGGCTGAGTAGTATTCCATAGTATATATGTACCATATCTTCTTTATCCAGTCATCTATTGAAAGGCTTTTTGGTTGTTTCCATGTCTTGGCCACTGTGAACAATGCTGCAATGAACATGGGGCTGCATGTGTCTTTATGTACCAGTGTCTTTGAATTTTGGGGATATATACCCAGTAGAGGGATTGCTGGGTCATAAGTTAGTTCTATTTTTAATTTTTTGAGGCACCACCATACTTTCTTCCATAATGGTTGACCTACTTTACATTCCCACCAACAGTGGATGAGGGTTCCTTTTTCTCCACAGCCTCTCCAACACTTGTTATTACCTGACTTGTTGATAATAGCTAATCTAACAGGTGTGAGGTGGTATCTCATTATAGTTTTGATTTGCATTTTCTAATGATAGAAGGTGACAGAAGACTATATGACTTTGGGTATGCAACATAATCAAATGTCAAAATAACCTAGAGATGTTTTCTCTGAACCTATGTACCCTGATTGATTAATGTCATCCCATTAAATTTTTTTAAAAATTAATAAATACAAAGTAAAAAAAAAAAAAAGAAAAATGTGTGTGTTTATAAATTTCAGTTACATAACAGACAGAGATGGTCAGTTCTGAGTCATTGTAAAACCAAAGCACCTTTAGGAATTGAAATGGACCTGGTAGGTCTTATAATTTAGGCCTTGCCATGGCAGCCCCATTGTACCTGGGTAGATACCTCCAGTTTAAGTACAGAGGAAAAACACACTTTGCAGGATCAAGGGTGTTTCAAATCAGCTCTGAGTATTTTCAGGAAGGAAAACATGATTCTCCTCTTCTTCATTTGGTCAGCTGGTCTATGGAAAGTTCTTAAATCTAATTTTTTTACTCCTTGAACAGATCATTATTTTTCCAGGTACTTCTGAAGGAATAGGCCTTAAGATAAACTTCAGAAGAATTATCCACTTACTCTGACCTCACATACACCCTCTAAATAATCTGGGCCTGAGTTGCCTTATCAGCAGTGTGAAGATGCAATTAGATCTATTTTGTGCTTTTCAAACTTCTTCACTCTGGAACCACTGATGACGAAGGAAAATGAGCATCTACACCCTGAGTTGAGGCTGCCTGCTGCAAGCCTGAATTTTCTTTTAAATTTCATCTTTTCTCCTTAAAAATAGAGGTAAATTTACATTGAATTTTGCAACATATTTACTTGTACAGTGAAATAACTTTTGCACCAATCTTAAAGCCAAATTAAAACTCAATAAATGGTACTGCACATCATTTACTCAATGGTTTTATGTATCCCTGGTGCTGAGAATTGTTTCAGTCTGAGATGCATGATTTATTGCACTATGATTTTATACTTTATATAGCCATTCATTCTAATTCAGCCAAACTTGATAGACTACGTACTATATGCATGATATATGGCCATACTCTAGTATTGGACTAAAGCATTATATACCATCACACCCTATGGCTGATTGTTGGCCATGTCCACGACAACTGCCACACAGTGTAAGGTATCAATAAATAGTTATTGATGACTTGGTGTCATGATTCCTGATGGCTTATAGTGGTGATTTTCAAATCATAGCCCCTAGACTCTCAGAGTTTAGTGGCAGTTCAATAGGCTCCACATACAGGGAAGGCTGGGGACTGGAGGTTGAACTTTCACCACTCCAAACAGCTTTGTTTTGGCCTGTTTTGTAGATTTTTACATAAGGCTTTGTGTTTTTGTAGATATCCTTTATATAGTCAACATATCTCCTCTATTCCTAGATTTTTGAGAGTTTTGACCAATAATTGATGTGGGACTTAAAATGTTTTTTATGCAATTTTTGATTTTATCATATAGTTTTTCCTTTCTAGTTTGTTAATATGGTAATTTAAATTAATTTTTAATGCTAAACCAACCTTATATTCCCGTAATAATGTATAGTATTCCTTCTACATATTATTAAATTTAATCTGATTTTTTTGTTGTTTGTGTAGTTTTTTTTTTCCTCATAATGTCTGTCTCCTTTTCATATCAGTATAATGCTGACTTTTTGAAATATGTTGGTGTGCATTCCATCCTTTTCAATTTTCTAGCAGAGTTTGTATAGAATTGGTTTTATTTCTTTCTTAAATAATTGGTAGAATTTAGCAGTTATTCTAGGCCATCAGGACTTGAAGCTTATTTCATGGGAAGGTTTTTAACTACAAAATCAACTTATTTAATAAGTATAAGCTAATCAAGTTATCTATTTTTTTCTTGAGTAAGCTTTGACAGTTTGTGTCTTTAAAGAAATTTATTCATTCCATCAAAGTTGACAGATTTATTGGCAGAAAGTTGTAATAACATTTTCGTATTATACTTCTAACATCTGTAGAATCTGTAAAGATATCACTTCTCTACTCCTTGATGTTGGTAATTATGTCTTCTGTCTTTTTTCCCTACTCAGTCTAGCTAAAAGTTTGTGCATTATTGATCTTCACATAGATCCAGTGCTTGCTTTAACTGATTTTTCTCTATTCGCTCTTTTCTATTTTTGGTATTTCTGCACTGATCTTTATTTTCTTCTATTGATAGTACAATAACCTTAGGTATAGTTTGCCCTTCTTTTTCTAGTTTACTCAGGTAGGAGCTGAGGTCATTGCTTTGAGACTTCTTAAAAAATAATATAGGCATTTAATACTATAAATTTCTCCCTTACGACTGCTTTAACGGTATCCTATAATTTTTTATATGCTTTGTTTTTTTAATTTTCATCCAATGCAAAATATTTTCTAATTTTCTTTTTAGTTTTTCTTTGACTCCTAGGTTATTTTGAAGTATTTTATTTGGTTTACACATATTTGGGAATTTTCCAGATAGCTTTATATTGTTGAAATTTGTTACACACATGCACTGATCAGTATTCAGCTGAACACTCGTGAGGAATGAGCCCTCTGCAGGTTCCCAGGTTTCTCTCTGTGCAGTGTCTCCTCTCTAGCACTCTGTCTCATGAGCTCATACTGCCTTGCTGTCCCCAGGCTCCTAGGTACATCTCTTTCACTCAGAATGTCTCTGGGTACCTCCTGGGTTTCCCCTCCCTGTCCACACCTTGGAAACCTCTTACAGTATAAAGCTTGAGTAATTATAAGGCTCAGTTTGGTGTATTTTTTTTTCCATCTTTCAGAGGTCATTATTCTTCATTGCCTGATGTCTAGTGTCTTGAAAACTGTCATTTTCATACATTCTGTCTGTTTTCTAGTTTATTCAGGCTACAGAGTAAACCTAGTTTCTGTGACTTCATCTTGCCTTAAATTAGAAGTCTGGACTGCATTTTCTAACATTGTTTTTATTCCTTGTTGTATCTAGTATATCACCATTTGCATGAAGAAAATCTCCATGTGTACAGATGAAATTATACAGGGCTAGGAGGCAGAAGGCCTAGGTTCTAGTCCCCTGTGCTTGGAATAACTGATTACATATCCTTGAGCAATCATTTAACCTCTCTGAATTTAGTCATCTACCCTACCCAGTTTAATAATAGTAAGAATTATCATTTAATGAGCATGTGCATTTGGCAGACACTGTTTGTGTTAAGAGATTTACGTAATTATTTAATAGTCACAAGACAGTTTAGCAAAGATTATTTCATTTAATACTACAGCACTACTATGAAGTAAATTTTATTAACTCACATTTCATAAAGAGGAAGCTTAGCTTTTGGCCAAGTTAAGTATGCTCAGTGCAGTCATCTGGTAAGTTCCATAGCAGGGTTCAAGCCAATCCCGCACCTATGTCACACCGCCACACACTTGGCAGGCTTATGAAAATTAAGAGAGGTAATTGATGCAAACATACCTTACAGAATGTAAAACTTAGTGAAAAATAATAACTCTTCAGTATAATACTTTACTATCAGTGAATTAATCTCCTTTCTGATTATTTCCCTATAAATAATATAGAAAATTGTCTAAAGTAAGACCAAAAAACCCAGTATTTCCATTTTTGAAACTAAATTTATAAGGATTTTTAGATACTTTATTACTCAACATGTCTATAACTTATCCTGAATTATAAGCAAAAAGGTATAGATGTTTGCTTCACAGGTTTGCTGAAAGTGGTGAATATTTTTCTTTATGCCCTTAAATCAAGATTGTATAGCTATAGGGCTTTATTTGATGAAGACTTTGATTTTCTACACCGTGCTAGTTAGTGAAGGACACAAATAAGAGCATGCTTTATCTTGTCATCTGCTTATCAGACACAGCTGGAGCAACAAGTCCACTCTGCCTGCCAAGCCAAACTCCAGGCCAAATTAGGGCCTCTGCTCCATGCGGGGAAAGAATATGATTTGACATGATCCAGGCGGTGTACATTTGGACTGGCTTGCAGACCATTTCACATTTTGTCGTAAACAGTTTAAGAATCTAGAATCTCATCTGTGGTTACATATGGTAAAAAAAAAAGTGTGTGCGTGTGTGTGTTTTCTTTTGTTGTTGTTGTTGAATGAGCTGTGCAAATAAGACAGAGTTAGCCCACTCCTTTTTGTCTGTGCACGAAAGCTGATTCTCATTTCAAGCAAAACGATCTCAGACTTTTCCTTTTTAAGTGGCCCAAAACATATGGTTGGGGTCAGGAGGGGGAGAAAACAATTACGGCCTTTATAGAGAGTAAACAAATAGAAAAGTCTTAGAGGACTGATCACTTTGTATGTTTTAAGGGCATGTTCTGAAGTTAAATACCTGGTGGCACAAATCAATGCAGTGTTTGTAATGTGTTCACAAAGAAAACTGCTGAAATTCTGAATTCCACTCATCTGAAAGGACTGTAGTGGCAAACTAGACCGTTATTTATATTTCCACTTTGGAAATAAGAACCTGCTTGTTTTCCCTTTAGCTTCTCATCCTGTCGGCCAGAAAGTCCACACATCGGATGGATTCCCATCTGTCACTTACCTCTGGTCCTACAGACTGTCTCATGCTAAGGAGAATTTGTCTCAAGACAAAAAGGTCAGGCAGCTGCATTGCATTTTCCTACCAGATAATGCCAACACACAGAGTGAGAGGTCAGTGCTGCCACATGTGGCCAGCCAACTAAAAATGTGTCTCGCTTGAGATAACCCTGTCAGTGTATCAACATTTGTGCATTTATTCCACTATTTTGATTTTTTTCTTTCTTCTGCTAAAATAACACAGTTCTTTAACTAAACAGACACTAGAAATTCTGATCCAATCACACAGTCTTTTCCCCATGAGAAATAGATTAGAATTTCTGATTTCCGTTTTGAAAGTTTTAGTGGGCAGACTAAAGCAGTTCAGGAAGTAGGTGGCGACAGCAGTCTGCCTTTTAGATCATTTGTGAATCCATAATCATTCATCTTTGTATCTCTGGTCCCCAGTTCAGTGCCTCGCACAGAGCAAGTACTCACTAAAACTTTGTTGTGCGAATAAAGGATGAAGACTTTCCTGTCTGGCTTCTGGTGGAAGATGAAAGAGTCAGGAAATTATCTGCATGCTCCTTGAGGGAAACAGACCTTTGGGGATTCAATGATAATTTACGCTGGATTTCTAAGATCTCTGTCAGGCTCGTGATTCCATAATTCTTTTTTACATGGATTATTCAACATTGTATTAGAAGTATGTTGGAACATGTCTAAGCCTTTTTATTGAAAACGCCTTCTCAATCTTGATATTAAACTGCTTATGAGCAAGACCCAGAAAGTTACAGAGAGGTCTTCTCTCATGTTAGGCTCAACATCACATGAGTCCAGCCATCGTAAACTAAATAGGAAGTATTGCTTGAGTGTGAAGGGATACCTTCTAAAGGTGTCTCAATTCTAGAACCTTTGTAAAGACAATGTGAAGTCATTATTCACAGGGAAGCCTAGCCTTCTCCTTGAAGCTTTGTCTGCTGGGACTTCAGAGTAGAAATGCTTTAAAATGACAGTGCTGTGAAATGCAGCATTCATTAATTAAGCTAAATATTTTTATTTTGCAACTTTTCACAATGTTTTAAAGTATCAAAGATGATGATTGACACAGAATATTGTAAGAAGTCACATGAGGGGCCAGTACCTGTAGATGACAAGAACAGAGAAATAAAACATGCTATCACAGCCTAGCCTTGCAGTTAGTTCCCGTATATTCCTGTTCTGTGGGCTGACAATGACTCTTCATACCCCGCAATGATGTCTCTCTTTGTTGCTACCCTCTACTTCTTTCTTTTTATTTTCATATAATTAGGTCAGTGGACCTATTAGGCCAGTGCTTCTCAAACTTTAATGTATATACTTTTTAAAACTGCAGATTCTAATTTAATAGCCCAGGGATAATGAGGTGGGGTAAAATCCAGCATTTCTGATGAGCTTCCAGAAGGTGCCAGTGCTGAGGTCCTCACTTTGAGTACTGGGCTTTAGGCTTGAGCAACTGTACTCAGTTGCATGTTTGAATCAAACTGGGGAGTTTTAAAAATCCTGATGCCCGGGATGTACCCCAATCCAATTAAATCAGAATCAGTGAAGGTAAATCCATGCAATGGCATGGTGCAAAAGTTTAGCAACTGGTTCTTCCAGGGGAAAAAAATGCCCTGACCTGTTGCACTTGCCAGTTTCCATGGTGTAAATACTCTCATTTCAGACAATAAACATGATGCCACTGAACATGGAATTAGAAAGATTTGTTAACATTCACTCTGCAAGCCAGTACAAGCAGGTCTCTGTATACCACTTAACCCAGGACCTGAGTTTGGTCTAATTAGTCCAAGTAGGTGAGCTATAAATGTGATTCCAATGTGAACCAAAATGAAGTGCTGTTTTACAATTAAGCCCCTTGTATTATTTAAAGGTATAACTGTTTTTGTTTCTTCACTCAGCTTTGGTGCCATGAACATTTGTGTCTGTTTTCTATTCTCCTACCTCAGAATCCCCCTTTTATTTTCAAAACCATTTTAGCACCTGCCAATGTCCCACCATCGCTAGCACATTATTTAGTTAAATACAGTAGTCACCCCTTATCCACAAGAGGTTACATTCCAAGAACACAGGTGGATGACTAAAACCATGAGAGTACCAAACTTTATTTATACTATCTTTTTTCCTGTACATACATATCTATGATAAAGTTTAATTTAAAATGAGCACAGTAGGAGATTAATAATAATAACATAATAAAATGAAACAACCATAATAATATACTGTAGTAAATGTTATTAGAATGTGGTCTCTCTCAAAATATCTTACTGTACTGTACTCACCTTTTTCCTTTACGGCTTCTCTTTGGCATATCCAAATTACTAATATCACAACTCTTATGCTTTGGAGACATTATTAAGTAAAATAAGATTATTTGAACATAAACACTGTGATACCATAACAGTTAATTGGATAACGAAACATGTAGTAAGTGTCTAATGTATACTGCGTGGATATGCTGGGCAAGCGGGGTGATCGACGTCCGAGGCAGGAGGGAGCAGGATGGCGTGAGACTTCTCCGCATTACTCAGAATGGCATGAAATTTAAAAATTATGACTTGTTTATTTCTGGAATTTGTTATTTAATATTTTAAGACTACAGTTGACGGTGCATAACTAAAACTGCTGAAAGCAAAACTGGGGACCAGGGTGGGGAGACTGTACTTAAGAATTCCACTTTAACCTTATTTCTGGAGCCTCCTGCTCGGTCCCACCCCACCAGCACAAGTGCTATTTCACCCAATCATACCTGCTTTTGTGTAAGACAACAGAATGGCAACACCATGTTGTTTTGAAATCCAAAATGAAAATTTGTCCAGAGTCAGAGTGAGGTCCTCAGGTACAGTGGCAGTAATCGCCTTCCAAGTTTAACATTCAGCAAGTTCATTACTTTATTTAAGTAACATGTGGATGGGGGATGAATATGCTAAGGATTCAACTTCTGGCTCTGCTACTGATTGTTTGGGGACCCTGGGCAGGTAACTTATCATCTCAGATTCTCAGTTTTCTCATTAGCAAAACACAGATGAATATTGTACTTTGTAGGATTGTTGTAAGAACCACACTGGGCATATAAAGACACAGGCACAGTACCTGGCACAGAGTGGGCATTCAGTAAATGTTAATTATTACTAATTGTTACTATTAGTATAGTTCTACTAATGATGATAGCTTCATGTTCTAAGAACTTTGGGAAGCACAGACATGCATCAGAAGAAAGGAGATAAACAGCTATAGTTCAAAGATGGCTAATAGCACCAGCTTAGGGACACCTCCAAGCCCTAGAAATGCCCATACCTTCCACAGCACAGCACCACATTTTCTTGTCTTTTATCTAATCCTGGCTCATAACCTCAACTTTTCTTTTCTCAAGTTCTTTGCTCTTTTTTTAAAGAATAGAAACAAAATAGAATCTGACATGCTTCTTTCAGCCTTCCCAGTACAGAAGCCTTTATATGATATATATGTGGACCATATTTCCCCATGTAGAAGACACTCCTGTGTACAAGAAAAAAACTCAGTTTTGGGGCCTGAAATTTGAAAAAAAAATGTTTTACATAAAGTTATTAAACTCAAGTTTTATTCATCATAAAATTCATATAACTCCTCATCACTGTCAAAACTCCCATCCATTAGCTTGTCCTCATCTGTGTCTGATGACAAATCACTGTCTTCATATACTCCCTCATCCTCAGTTCCATCTATGGCATTTGAAATGCCACAACCACTGTATAAGACGCACCCAGTTTTTAGACCCCAAGTTTTTTGAAAAATGGTACGTCTTATACATGGGGGAACTGGTATATGTGTGTTTGTGTGTGTGTGTGTGTACATACAAATGATGTATGTGTGTGTAGAAAGGTGAATGAGAATGAGGAAGAAAGAAGTCATTTTCAATTCCTTTGTTATAATCAAAGAGAAGTCTTGGTTTCAATGTCTATCTATGGCTCCTAGGGTGACTCAGGATAAACACCAGGAGGACTATTGAAAGGACAGACAAAACATTTGTACTCAGGAAGAGGTTATATAAGTGAAGAATTGATGTGTAGCAGGAAAGAAGTGTGGACAAATGGCAACTGCCCACATGAAAACTTCTCCCCCAACTGTTCACTCCCTTAAATGAGAGGCCACTTCCTTTCAATTGTAGGCTGTCACTTGTGGAAATATATCCTTGGTTCATGATTTATGATTATTATGCACAAGAAAAGGTTTGTTCCACCAAAAAGTACAGCATATTTGTTATGTGTGACATGTTATATTGGTCATGGCAGTTCAATTTTGTGAGGGATTATATATTTCATTTTTCAAGAAAAGCAAATTGCAACCTTTGGCAAATGGCACCTGTTTTATCACAGAGTATAAAATGAATCTCTTAAGCAAAGAGATTTCCTCTTTCAAGGCCTACTTCAATTTTAACTCCTCCAGTCTACCTCTTTAAATGCACCCTCCACCAAAACAAACAGAAAATCTCTACCATGTTTTGGGAATCTATTGTGTGCCAGCTATTGGGCTAGGTTCTCTCACATAAATCAACCGAAAGTCAGAACTTCGGTAATTACTCTTCATTCTCCCCTTACATATTCCCCCTTATTGTTTGGCATGGGGATAACCTTGGGAAAGAAAGATTGAAAAAAGATTCAGACAAAATGAGTGAGCTAAGGCTGTGCAAATGGAGAGAAGGAGCACAGAGAGGCGGGATGAGTGAGGCTTCCAGGCTGCCTCTCTGTGGAGGAAGGGAGTGGTGGAACGGAGAACAAGCCCAGCTTCGAGCTCGGGTGACTCGAAATGGAGAAGGTAAAGCAGGCTGTGGGTGGGGTTCATGAGACTGCAGACTTCTGATAAAAATAAAAGAAGCTGATTATTTTTCACTTAAGTTATAAAAATGACTACTTCAGAGAAAGAATTTTTAGACCATTGATGTTTGATTAATAAGGCACCTCCAATGCCTTCAGAGTAAACCATCAATTATCTGAATTGACTAAGTATGGAGAATCAGGTACAGCCAAGTTTGACCAGAAAAAACATGCAATATTCTCCATGTCTCAGCCTGAAACCAACAGGGTTGTTCACTATATATTCTTGAGCACTTACTCTACGGCAAGCCGTACTTGAGGTGCTGAGCCTGTGCAGATAAATGGAACTCACTGCCTGTCCTGGGGAAGCTCTTCAGATGTACAGATGACAACCTGTGATTAACTGTGATAAATCCTATGATCGAAACACACATTAAGTAGAGGCAAGCCACCCTTACCATGCAGGCCAGATGGTGCCACACCTACCATGAGACCTAGGTATAATGCAAAAGATCTGGTCCTTGATTGTTTTCACCCCCATGCTTGATAGTCATGTAAGAAAGAAAAGCTGAGAGGAATTCAACTTTAGAGTTAGATAAATCTGGGTTCCAAGCCCAGGTCCACACTTCTCACATGTGTTACTTTGAGCAAGTAATCTATCCTTAGAAGCCTTAGCTTCCTCATTTGTAAATGGGAATGATGACTATTTCATCAGGTTGTTGTGAAAATAAAACTGATTAAGGTTTGGTAAGTGAATGTCACATAGTAGGTAAAATGTTAATTTGGAAACTATAGTCTCATTTCTCATTAATGTTTATATAGTATCATTCAGAAGGAATAAAATTCTATGGATAAACATTTAATTATACCCTGAAAACGCCTTACATAGGATAAGCCAAAATGAGCTAAAGTCATAACATTGGGTCCTAGCAGTGTGTCTGCCTCTAGTAAGTAATTTAACTTTGAGTTAAGCCCCTTACATTGTCTACTGGTTCACTGTTTATCACCAAGCCTCGACTTTTTTTCCACCATGTCCCAGAAACTTTCCTGTGAAAGGGAGATACCTCATACTTGTCATAATTTAGCATTTGTTTTAATTTACTTGATTATATTATTTAATAATTTTTATTTTTAGCTACAGTGAACACATAAATTTAAAAGACTAATTATTCTATGAGTCTTTTTTTTCTTATTTTCCAAGTGAAAGGAGAAGAGATGGAGAGACAGACTTCTGCATATGCCCTGACTGGGAACCACTCAGCAAGCCCCATCTGGGACTGATGCTTTGCCAATCTATGGCTGATGCTCGCAACCGAGCTATTTTTAGTGCCTGAGGTAGAGGCTCCATGGAGCCATCCTCAGTACTCAGGGCTGAGGCACTTGAACCAATCAAGCCTTGACTGTGAGAGGAAAAGCAAGAGAGAGAAAAAAAAAAGGGAGAGAAAGAGATGAAGAAGCAGATGGTCACTCCTCCTGTGCGCCCTGACCAGGAATCAAACCTGGGACATCCACACACTGGGCCAACTCTACAACTGAGCGAACTGGCTAGGGCCTCTATGAGTCTTTTAATGGAAAATTTAGTCCTCTTCAATCTCCCACCCCCAATTTTAGTCAACTACTTTTGAAACTTTGTTTCTTTGGGAATTTATTCTACATATGTAAATAACATCCTAACTCTACAAATCTTGATTATTCTTTAAGTTTTAGTTGTTGTTTATTGACTTCCAACTATGGAAAAGGAGGATTTAATACTTCTGTTATGTATATACATACACAGATGCACACATGCACACAACTCTCGTCCTCTAGCCATCCTATGTAAGTAGATCATAAATTTTGGTTAGATATTTAAATTTTACATTGTTATTCACAGTTAAGTCAGATGATGTATATGATTAGAAACAATTGCATTTATTTCCTTATGCAATTTATTTTGTTTCCCTGAGATAATAATTGTATATAGCTTTTCTGTTTGCTCATGTTCTTCCTAAGATCACCAACTAAGTCATCCCCTAATATTTACAACAATTATAAATATCCTTTTACTATATTTAACACGTGTTAATCTCTCATTTCATGGAAAACACTTCTCCTGGAGTGCTCCATCCTCTTATTCTAAACTGGACTAGTGCTTTCTAGACCTACTTCATAACCAAACTCCTGGGACCTTATCCCCTTTCTCCATTATCCTCGGTCATCCCTCCCCTCACTCTAATAATGGATTCTCTGTGTCTTGGTTCCATATTGTTTTTCTACTCATTTTACATTCTCATTTTGGAAAAGCACATTCTTCAAAAGTGTTTTTTTAAAAAGGGAAGGATAGCTTTTATTTTTGAGACATTGCATATCTGAATTATCTTTATTCTACTCTTATACTTGATTGGTAGTTTGACTTCATAAAGAATAACAGGTCAGAAGTATTTTTCCCTGGATTTTAAAGTTCCATGTCTTCCAGCTTCCAATGTTGCTATTATAGTCAGGTGTTACTCTGATTTTCATTAATTCTTAATTTTTTAATGATCTTTTTTTTTTTTTTCCTGAGAGAGAGACAGAAGAGACAGAGAGATGGACAGACAGGGACAGACAGATAGGAAAGGAGAAAGATGAGAAGCATCAACTCGTAATTGCAAGACCTTAGTTGTTCATTGATTGCTTTCTCATATATGCCTAGACTGAAGGGCTCCAGCCAAGCCAGTGATGCCTTGCTTAAGCCAGCAATCTTTTGGCTCAAGCCAGCGATCATGGGGTCTTGTCTATGATATCATGTTAAAGCCAGTGACCCATGCTCAAGTTGGCAACCTCAGGGTTTTGAACCTGGGTCTTCAGCATCCCAAGTTGATGCTCTATCAGCTTGCCACCAACTACCTGGTCAGGCTGATTTTCAATAGTTTTTAGATGAAGTGTCTTTTTGTTATTTTTTTTAAATCACTGTGAACTTTAAACATGTTCCCTTTAACTCTACTGTCTTAAAATTTCACAGTTATATGGTTTGATATAAGTCTCTTTTCATTTATTGTACTGGATTGTCAGCGGACCCTTTCAGAGTAGAACTCATCTTATAGTCTTAAATAGTTAAAATGATTTTCTTTAAATAATATTTTATAATATGTCATATAGTCACAAATTCAAAATTCATGTTCAACTGTAAAAAAAAGGAAATCTTACTTTTTGCTACAGAATGGATGGACCTGAGTATTTTTATACTAAGTGGAAAAAGCCAGTCAGAGAAAGACAAGTATCTTATGATTTCATTATATGTGGAATTGAATGAACAAAATAATAAACAAAACTGAAACAGACTCATAGATATGGAGAACCAACTGATAGCTGTCAGTGGGGATGGGAGTTGGGTAACTGGGTCAAAAAGGTCAAGGGATGAAGCAAAGACAAAGAAATTATAGATATAGACAATAGTGTGTGTATTGCAGGAGGGAAAGGGGGTAAAGAGAGCTGGAGGATGGTAGAGAGAAGATAGATGGTGATGGAGGGAGACTTGACTTGGGGTGGTGAGCACAACACAATATACAGATTATATATTATAGAGTTGTACATCTGAAACCTGTATAATTTAATAACCAATGTCACCCCAATCAATTTAATAAAAAAAATTTTAAAGATGATGTACTCAAAAAATGTCCTGTTCAGTTTGTTTTTGTTTCTTTTTTTTTTAGAATTCCTACTTGAAGTCATTTTAAGTAGATGAAGAGGCTAAAGTTAAGAGAATAGAAAGTCATTTCTCAATAAATAGTAAGATAGTGAATTTTCTGTGACAGTTTTCTTTGACCTCTTATAAAAAACAAGGTCTTTGCTAGGTATAAGGGATAAATAAAACTAAAATTCCTTGATTTAAAATGCATAATGAATAAGGTCTATACTGCTTTTAAGGTAGTTGCATAGATAGGAAACACCTTTTCAACTTAACAGTGGAGGACATGCATGAGTACCTTAGTTTCCCAAGTGAAAATAGAATATCCAGTGTCATGTATTTATTTCTCTGTTCCCTGATGTAATATTCCATTTTACCAATGAGTAGGCATCAATCACTCACTCTATGATAGAGGAATGATTAAACTTTCATTTTGAATTGTAGTATATATTATTTGACCAGGATATGCATTAATATAACCCTTAGAAAAATGTTGATATCCACTTTACAAAACAGTTATTATTTCCAGTTTTAATCATTGTTTCTGTCTGGAACTATAAAAGAAAAAAGTCTACCATAATGAAAAAGATAAGTTAAAAATTAATACATCTTGCATATACTCTCACTAATTCAGATAAGTCAGTTTTTCTATAGAAACTCAACCTCATTTATTGGACATCTTTCAGAAATTATCAATTCCACAAAGAAATTTATACAGGCATTTTTTCTTAAATGAAAATCTTTCTCAAAGATTGTTAGTGAGTTGGCTAACTTAACTCAAGACCATACTTTTAACAAATTCTGTTAAATATTTTATTTCTTCCTTTACTTAGTCAACAAGTAGTATATAAATTTTTCTCAGTGAGTCAGGATCATCATTCCTCTTAAGACAATTTTGCCTTCAGGCGTTGTGAAGATGTGTAGTGCAACTGGCCCTAAATTCAATACTTTGAGAAAATCATGTGGGGTTTTTTTTTGTTTATTTGTGAAAAAGCTCTTGTGACTCAGTAAGGAAAACAAAACAGCCCAGTAGAAAAAAGTATAAACAGGCATTTCACAGAAAAGGAACAGCAAATGGCTCATAAACATTTCAAAAGATTCTCAACTTCTTGGTGACCAGAAAAATGTAAATTAAAATCACAATGAGTTAGCATTCTACACCATCACTATAAGAAATCTGATAAAACCAAGCATTACACTCTTAGCAGAGGTATAAGTTTTTTTTGTTGTTGTTTTTTTAATTTTTTTTATTTTAATGGGGTGACATCAATAAATCAGGGTACATACATTCAAAGAAAACATTTCCAGGTTATCTTGTCATTTAGTTCTGTTGCATACCCATCACCCGAAGAGAGATCGTCCTCCGCCACCCTCCATCCAGTTCTCTCTGTACCCCTCCCCCTTCCCCTCTCCCTCCTTCCCTCCCCCCACCCCCATAGCCACCACACTCCTGTCCATGCCTCTTAGGCTCACTTTTATGTCCCACCAATGTATGGAATCCTGCAGTTCCTGTTTTTTTCTGATTCGCTTATTTCACCCCGCACAATGCTACCAAGACTCCACCATTCCTCTATAAGTGATCCGATGTCACCATTTCTCCTAGCTGAATAATATACCATGGTGTATATGTGCCCCATCTTCTTCATCCAGTCCTCTATTTTTTTTTTACAGTGATTAAAAGCCTTTAAGCAAACTCTTGGCCAATACAGCAAGAATCCCTAAAAGAGTAGTGTCCTTAACATGTTCCCCAAGTCCAAGTTGGCCCCATCACCATGCCAAATCCCTGAAAAATGCAACCCAACCACAGTTCAGTCTGTTAGGAGCTGTCACAGGGAGCAGGAGTCCAGGAAAGTTCCCCACAGGAAAAGTCCGCATGGCACTGGAATTGTTGTCACCATTCTATACTTTGCAGCTCATGTCCAAGTCCCGATGACCGCTGCTTCTAGCTGGTAATGATTCAGGTAGACTGGAAAAAGCCATTTGCAGCATGCGTGGATATGGAGCTTCTGTTCTCCTCTGCCTGGAGGGTTGAGACCAGGTTGCTTTTCCCTGGAGCTCTGCGTCTGTGGCCTGGTAAAGAGAACCTTGGGATACACTAAGCTGAGTGGCAAAGGTAAATTCATAATACAAGTTGGCAAAGGAGGAAAGAGAGCTCTAAATTAGGAGTAGGTCCCAGCCTGAAATATGAGTGGGGCATTGAGGTAGGAGGGATAAAGGAAACACTATATATTAAGCAAAGCAGCAGAAAATAGGACTATCAACACCCACAACAGAGATCTTTGAGGGAAGAATAAAAAACCTGACTATTCAGGCAAAACATAGTTAAGTGGCCCTTGTGCGAATGAGATCAGTTTACCTGCTTCTTGGAAGAAATACCCTAGGCTTGTCCACAGTGTCGTAGATGGGGCCGACGGCCCTGGGCACCTTCAGCCTTCAGTGGCAAACCCCAGCTTTCTGGGCCAGGTTAGGTCATAGGTGGCTGGAGCAGGGCTGGAAGAGACTGAACCCTCCCTTAGAAGAGCGAGGGGGAAGCCCACCTTCCAGTGTCCCTGTTTCCTCACAGCAGAGGCGTGTAAGCCTGGCAGGCTTTAGCTCAATGACCTTCCTTTCCACTATTGAAGCAGGACCCAGATGGCATCCTATGAGACCCCTTTGGGGTGTTGGAGCCTTTAAGGGTGTATCCTAAAAGCTGGTAGTTCCCCTGATCTCTATTGGGCTTTTTCTGCCTCTAGGTATCTTAAAAGCCATTCTCAGAAGATCTCGCTGAGGGTTTTGAGGATCCCCATCCGCCTATATAAATCTTTTCCATATATCTGGAGCTATTTGGAAAAAAGACAGAACAGTGTTATTAGCTAGATCTAATAAAGAAGGTAGTAGTTTGCAGGCGAAAAAGATTTGGTGTCTCCTGTTCATCAGTAATCAAAAGAAATGTAAAATTTTTTTTTTTTTAAATAAAAAGCATGATATGGTAGACCCGTCGGAGTCATTGACCTGGTGTGCAGAATTCCCGGGTTCGATTCCTGGCCAGAGCACACAGGAGAAGCGCCCATCTACCTCTCCACTCCTCCCCCTCTCCTTCCTTTTCGTCTCTCTCCTCCCGCCCGCAGCCAAGGCTCCACCGGAGCAGATCCACCCTGGGCACTAAGGATGGCCCCATGGCCTCTGCCCCAGTCGCTAGAATGGCTCCAGTTGTAACAGAGCAACATCCCATATGGGCAAGAGCATTCCCCCCGGTAGGCATGCCAGGTGGATCCCAGTCAGGCGCATGCAGGAGTCTGTCTGACTGCCTCCCCATCCCCATCCTCAGAAATATACAAAAAATAAATAAATAAAAGAAAAAATACTAAAAAAAAAAAAAAAAAGGAGGGGGGGGGCATTCCCTTGTGCTAAAGCTCCAGGGAGCATGGAGTGAGCTTGAGTATGTCCTATGAAACATGGAGCTCTATGTTTACATATAAGTCTTTGAAGAAGCAGGAACTGCTGAAATAGTTTATCAGCATTTGTCCCTAAGACAGCAGTCTTTATAGTGGGAACACCATACGTAAATATTTGCTGTCTGTCTATAGATTAAGGGGGGAATATGGCAAATGCTGAAAAGCCATGATCTTTGTGCCCCTCCCCTCCCCCAACCCCCTCCCTCTCCTCCCCCCACCCTGTAACCCCAACACTGTTGTTCATGTCTCTGAGTCTCATCTTTATGTCCCACCTATGTATGGAAACATATAGTTCTTAGTTTTTTCTGATTTACTTCTTTCACTCAGTATAATGTTATCAAGGCCCATCCATGTTGTTGTAAAAGATCCTATGTCATCATTTCTTATGGATGAGTAGTATTCCATAGTATATATATACCAAAGCTTTTTAATCCACTCGTCCTCTGATGGACAGTTGGGCTGTTTCCAAATCTTTGCTATTGTGAACAATGCTGCCATAAACATGGGGGTGCATTTCTTCTTTTCAAACAGTGCTATGGTGTTCTTGGGGTATATTCCTAACAGTGGTATAGCTGGGTCAAAAGGCAGTTCGATTTTTAATTTCTTGAGGAATCTCCATACTGTTTTACACAGTGGCTGCACCAGTCTGCATTCCAACCAGCAGTGCAGGAGGGTTCCCTTTTCTCCACATCCTCGCCAGCACTTATTCTGTGTTGTTTTATTGATGAGCGCCATTCTGACTGGTGTGAGGCGATATCTCATTGTGGTTTTAATTTGCATTTCTCTAATAATTAGTGATGTTGAACATTTTTCATATGCCTATTGGCCATCTGTGTGTCCTCTTTGGAGAAGTGTCTATTCATTTCTTTTGCCCATTTTTGGATTGGATTGTTTGTCTTCCTGGTATTGAGTTTTACAAGTTCTTTATAAATTTTGGTTATTAACCCCTTGTCAGACGCTGTGTCAAATATATTCTCCCATTGTGTAGTTTGTCTTTTTATTCTGTTCTTATTGTCTTTAGCTGTGCAGAAGCTTTTTAGTTTGATAAAGTCCCATTTGTTTATCCTGTCTTTTATTTCACTTGCCTGTGGAGACAAATCAGCAAATATATTGCTGCGAGAGATGTCAGAGAGCTTACTGCCTATGTTTTCTTCTAAGATGCTTATGGTTTCACGGCTTACATTCAAGTCTTTTATCCATTTTGAGTTTATTTTTGTGAGTGGTGTAAGTTGGTGGTCTAGTTTCATTTTTTTGCAGGTAGCTGTCCAGTTTTCCCAACACCATTTGTTGAAGAGGCTGTCTTTACTCCATTGTATTGTCTTACCTCCTCTGTCAAATATCAGTTGTCCATAGAGCTGTGGGTTTATTTCTGAGTTCTCTGTTCTGTTCCATTGATCTATGTGCCTGTTCTTATGCCAGTACCATGCTGTTTTGAGTACAATGGCCTTATAATATAACTTGATATCTGGAAGTGTGATACCTCCCGCTTTTTTCTTCCTTTTCAGGATTGCTGAGGCTATTCGTGTTCTTTTTTGGTTCCATATAAATTTTTGGAATATGTGTTCTATGTCTTTGAAGTAAGTCATTGGTATTTTCATTGGTATTGCATTGAATTTATAAATTGCTTTGGGTAATATAGACATTTTAATGATGTTTATTCTTCCTAACCATGAGCACGGTATATGCCTCCACTTATTCGTATCTTCCCTGATTTCTTTTATCAATGTTTTATAATTTTCCGAGTACAAGTCTTTAATCTCCTTGGTTAGATTTATTCCTAGGTACTTTATTTTTTTGGTTGCAATGGTAAAGGGGATTGATTCCCTGATTTCTCTTTCTGACAGTTCATTATTAGTGTATAAAAATGCCTCTGATTTCTGAGTATTGATTTTATATCCTGCCACCTTGCCAAATTCTTTGATCAGGTCTAGTAGTTTTTTGACTGAGACTTTAGGGTTTTCTATATACAGTATCATGTCATCTGCAAATAATGATAGTTTTACTTCTTCTTTTCCAATATGGATGCCTTTTATTTCTTTTTCTTGTCTGATTGCTGTGGCGAGGACTTCCAGAACTATGTTGAATAAGAGTGGTGAAAGGGGGGCACCCCTGCCTTGTTCCTGATCTTAAGGGGATTGCTTTTAATTTTTGCCCATTGAGTATGATGTTGGCTGTGGGTTTGTCATAGATGGCCTTTATCATGTTGAGGTATGTTCCCTGTATTCCCACTTTGCTGAGAGTTTTGATCATGAATAGGTGCTGGACTTTATCAAATGCTTTTTCTGCATCTATTGAAATTATCATGTGGTTTTTCTCCTTTCTTTTGTTTATGTGATGAATCACATTGATTGATTTGCGAATATTGTACCAGCCTTGCCTCCCAAGAATAAATCCTACTTGATCATGGTGTATGATTTTTTCCATATATTGCTGTATCCGGTTTGCTAATATTTTATTGAGGATTTTTGCATCTAAGTTCATCAGGGATATTGGCCTATAATTTTCTTTTTTTGTGTTGTCTTTGCCTGGTTTTGGAATCAGAATTATGCTCGCCTCATAATAGGAGTTTGGAAGTCTTCCTTCCTCTTGAATTTTTTGAAATAGCTTGAGAAGGATAGGAGTTAGTTCTTCTTTGAATATTTGGTAGAATTCACTTGTGAAGCCATCAGGCCCAGGACTTTTCTTTTTTGGGAGTTTTTTGATAGCTGTTTCGATCTCATTTGTTGTAATTGGTCTGTTTAGGTTTTCTGATTCTTCCAGATTGATTTTTGGAAGATTATATGATTCAAGGAATTTGTCCATTTCATCTAGGTTGTCTAGTTTTTTGGCATACAGTTCTTCACAGTATTTTCTTACAATATTTTGTATTTCTGTTGTGTCAGTTGTTATTTCTCCACTCTCGTTTCTAATTTTATTTATTTGAGTCCTCTCTCTTTTTTTCTTGGTGAGTCTGGTTAAAGGTTCATCGATCTTGTTTACCTTTTCAAAGAACCAGCTCCTGGTTTCATTGATCCTCTGTATTGTTTCTTTAGCCTCTATGTCATTTATTTCTGCTCTGATCTTTATTATTTCCTTCCTTCTACTAGCTCTGGGCTTTACTTGCTGTTCTTTTTCTAGTTCTTTTAGATGCAGGGTTAAGTTGTTTATTTGAGCTTTTTCTAGCTTCTTGAGGTATGCCTGTAATGCTATAAACTTCCCTCTCAGGACTGCTTTTGCTGTGTCCCATAAATTTTGAGTTGATGTATGCTCATTATCATTTGTTTCTAGGAATTTTTTAATTTCTTCTTTGATCTCAATGTTAACCCATTCATTGTTTAATAACATGTTATTTAGTTTCCAAGTGTTTGAATGTTTTTCAATTTTTCTATTGTGGTTGATTTCTAGTTTAATGCCATTGTGATCAGAGAAAGTGCTCGATATGATTTCAATCTTCTTAAATTTGTTGAACCCGCTTTTGTGCCCTAACATGTGGTCTATTCTAGAGAATGTACCATGAGCACTTGAAAAGAATGTATATTCTGCTTTTTTAGGGTGATAGGTTCTGAAGATATCTATTAAATCGAGTTGATCTAATATGTCCTTTAAGTCTGCTGTTTCTTTGTTAATTTTCTTTCTTGAGGATCTATCTAATGATGTTAATGGGGTATTGAAATCTCCTACTATTATAGTATTGCTGTTGATCTCGCCCTTTAAGTCTATCAAAGTCTGCTTTATATATTTAGGTGCTCCTATATTAGGTGTGTAGATATTTATAATGGTTATATCTTCCTTTTGGATTGCTCCCTTTATCATTATGTAGTGACCTTCTTTATCTCTAACTATGGTCTTTGTTCTAAAGTCCATTTTGTCTGATATAAGTATTGCTACCCCAGCTTTTTTTTCATTTCCATTTGCGTGAAATATTTTTTTCCATCCTTTTATCTTCAGTCTGTGTGCATCTTTTGATTTAAGGTGTGTCTCTTGTAGACAGCATATGTATGGGTCCTGTTTTCTTATCCACGCAGCTACCCTATGTCTCTTGATCGGATCATTTAATCCATTAACATTTAAGGTTATTACTGATATGTAATTGTTTATTGCCATTTTTTTTCTTTAAAACTGTTTTTCTCTTTTGCTATATTCTTTTTTTCCTTTGATCTGTTTACAACAGGTCCCTTAGCATTTCTTACAGCCTTGGTTTGGTTGCAGTGAAATCCTTGAGTTTTTTTTTGTCTGTAAAGCTTTTTATTTCTCCTTCAATTTTAAATGATAGCCTTGCTGGATAAAGTAGTCTTGGTTGTAGGTTCTTGTTCTGCATTACTTTGAATATTTCTTGCCATTCCCTTCTGGCCTCAAGTGTTTCTGTTGAGAAGTCAGAAGTCATCCTTATGGGGGCTCCTTTGTAGGTGATAGTCTTTTTTTCTCTAGCAGCTTTTAATATTTTCTCTTTATCATTTAGCTTTGGTAATTTAATTATGATGTGTCTTGGTGTTGGTTTCTTTGGGTTTCTCCTTAATGGAGTTCTCTGTGCTTCCTGAACATGTGAAATGTTTTCCTGCCTTAATTGGGGGAAGTTTTCCGCTATAATATGTTTGAACACAGTCTCTATCCCTTGTTCTTTCTCTTCTTCTTCAGGAACCCCTATGATGCAGATGTTATTTCTCTTCATGTTGTCACAGAGCTCTCTTAGAGTTTCCTCAGACTTTTTGAGTCTCTTTTCTTTTTTCTGCTCTGCTTCCATGCCTTTATTTATTGTGTCCTCTAACTCACTGATTCGATTCTCTGCTTCATCCATCCTGCCTTTAATTCCTTCCATTGTATTCTTTATTTCAGATATTGTATTTGTCATTTCTGTCTGATTCTTTTTTATTATTTCAATGTCCTCTTTTATATTTGTTATCTCTTTATTTAGGTTTTCGTAATGGCCATCTATGGTTGTTCTAATATCTTCGAGCATCCTAACAATCGTTATTTTAAACTCTGCATCTGGTAATTTGGTTATATCTGATTCACTTAGGTCCTTTTCTGGAGATATCTCTTGGTTTATTTGTGTTGTATTTCTCTGCCTCCGCATTTTCTCTTCACGGGAGTGGCTGTGATCACGTGCTCATGTGCACAAGGGTTGGTGGCCTTGGCCTTTGCTCCGCCCCCATGTGTGTCGTTATGCTCGGTCCTGAGGGCACTGGCGAGGACCTTTGCTCAGCTGTGGGTATCTGCCTGTTTCCGAGCTTTCGCCCTGCCTTTGCAGGATGATCCCACTCAAGGAACAGCTGCTAGCCTTGGCTCTACCACCAGGCAGGGCTGCGTGCCCAAGCTCAGCTCCGTAGTGGAACTCCGCCTCTTCTGGGCTTTTGGCTCCACCCCCGCGGGAGGAGCCAGCTACCAAGTCAGACCGCAAGCCTGGGTTGCACGGGAGGGGCAGGGTTGTGCTCCTCTGCCCTTGCTCCGGGGCTGGTTTCTACTCTTTCTGGGTTTCCCGCCCTTCTCCCGGAGGCTGGATTACAGGCTGCCAGCAGCTGAGCTTGGCCGCTTTTGCACGCCCCCTTCTCCCTAGCCGGGCAAGATTGAGCTCACACCTGAGCCCAGTGGTGGCCAGCCGGCTTCCAACCCTGCCAGCAGAACCGCGCTTTTGTCTCCCGTTGCCGCCCGCCCTCCGGCGTGCCCTCAGCCGCGTGGGTGGGGGCGCTGCAGCTCGGACCCTAAGACTCACTACTGTAGACCCAAAAGCTCCCTCCTTCTATGCGACTCTGCTCTGAATGCTGCGGGGGAGCTTGTTTGGCTGCTCTCCTGCTTCCCTTTGCTGGTATTGCTGTTTCCGGGGGAAATATTCACTTCAGCTTTGGGGAGTGACTCGCCCCAGGGGTTAGGGTGGCTATCTCCCAAAATGTTTCTCCCTATGCCTCCTAGATTGCACTCTCTTCCTGTTACTGTGGTTCTCTCCCCTCTCCCTCCGTCCCCAGGAGCCCTGGTTGAGTGTTTGTGAGAGAGATGTTCTGCGTGGTCCCTTTAAGAAGGATCCTGGGTCTGAGAAATCAGACTCTCTCACAAACAGTATCCTGACTTGTTTCCAGCTAAATACTGTCCTTATGCTTCTTCTGGGCTCTGGGGCTGCAGGCTGGGGCTTTGTTCCTGGGGCTCAGGACCCTTTCCCCTCTGCTAAACTCACTTCCCGCCACACGAGTCTCTCCCTGCTGCCGTTCGCTCCGAGAAGCTGGGCAGCCCTCTCCGCGTTTCGACGTTTCCGCTTTTCCTACCAGTCTCTGTGTGGCTTCTTCAGCGTTCCTTGGTTGAAGAGTCCTTTTAGTTTAGTCCAAAGTTGGTTTTTCCAGCTGATAGTTCATAAAATTAGTTTGTAATCCACTTTGGTTCTGGGAGGTAGATGCTGGTAAGTCCGCCTACTCCAGCGCCATCTTGTCTCCTCAGAGGTATAAGTTTGTGTAACCTTGTAGAACAATTTGGCATTACCCAATACAGTTGAATCTATAAATCCCTACAACCCAGGAATTCCACTCCTAGGTGTGAACCCTAGAGATAATCTTATACATATGTAGAAGAAGATGTATGTAAGAATGTTCCTGACAGTATAGTTTATAGTAAAAATCTCTTAACAACCTAAATATACATGAGCTGTGAGGAGGTAGATAAATTGTGGTGTGCTATACAGCAGAATACCATCTAACAGTGAAAATTAGTGTGTTACAACCTACAGTTGTAATATGAATGAATGTTATAAACAGTGTTGAGAAAAAAAAGTCTTAGAGGAGGATACATACAAGTATTTTTTAATTTATATAAAGTTTAAAAATTGGCTAGACTAAATATTTATTTTGTAAGAATATATAAAACTTGGCCCAACTATAAAGAAAAGTATAGAAATGATTAACAAATTATCCAGAGAGTACTTACATGGATGGAGGTAGATAAGGGGTGTGATTACAGAAGGACACAAAGAGGGTTTTTAAGGAATAATAATGTTCTATTTCTTCAGTATCATTTCAGTTAATCAATATTTACTAAATCCCTGCTATGTGCTAGGCATTGCTACAAGTATGTGGGGTACAGGAACCCCTCATGGAGAATATATTCTACAATGAAAGGCAATAAACACTAAATGTAAAAAAAAATTATTAATTTTTTTTGTATTAAAAGGTGACAAGTTCTGTGCAAAAAATAAGGTGATTGTAGTTAAGACAGAGCAGAATGGATATATAAGTTATAGAATTAAATGGGATAAGGGTAGGCTTCATTGAGAAGGTGACATTTGAGCCGAGATTTGAAGGAGTTAGGAGAGTGAGCCATCCAGCAGTGCTACCTGTGGATACCTGTGGGAGTAGCATTTTAGGCAATAGGAATAGCCAGTGCAGTGGTCTTAATATGGCAATGTGCCTGGTATCTTTGAGGAGAAATGGGAAAGGCATTGCAGGTGAAACAAAATAAGCAATACAATCAAAGAGAGGTAAAGGTGTTAGTAGGGGTTTATAGGGCATTTCATGCTAGGTCCGGGTTAGGCAAACTTTTTCTATAAAGGGCCAGACAGTAAACCTCTTAATCTTTATGGACATAGGGTCTCCATAGCAAATACTCACCTCTGTTACTGTAACATGAAAGCAGGCATAAACAATGTGTAGTGAATGGACATGGATGCATTCCAATAAAACTTTAAAGAGCAATATATGGCAAGTGGATTTGACCAACAGGCTTCAAATTGCCAAGCTTTGTGCTAGGTGACACAGAGAGCCATTGCAGGTTTTTGAACAGAAGAGCAGCATGTTCTGACTTAGTTATTTAAAAGGATCATTCTGGCCATTGTGTTGAAAACAGATTGTAGAGTTTGTTAAAGGTGAAGCAGTAATTCTCCTGCAATAATTGGGCAAGATATGGTAGTGGCTTTAATCTTTTTTTTTCTATTGATTTTGAGAGAGGAAGGAGGGAGAGAGAGAGAGAATCATCTATTTGTGGTTCCACATTGTTGTGCACCCATTGATTTCTTCTCACATGTGCCTTGACTGGGGCTCAAACTGATGACTTTGGCATCAAGCCTGTGCCCTCAGGATCGAGCAGGTGACCCCGGGATCAAATGAGAAATCTTAGAGTTCTGGTACAATGCTCTATCTACTGTACCACTAGCCAGAGAATAGTGGCTTTAATCTTGATGGCACAATTAAGGTAGAGAAAAGGGATCCATTTCTCTGCTTTGGAAAGTAAGGGAAACTGGATTTGCTAATCATTTGATTGGATATGAGTGTGAGAAAAAGAGTCAAGGATGACTATCAAGTTTAGAGCCTGAGCATCATTTAAGAGGAACAATACTCCTTTAAAAATTATATTTGTTTCATACATTTTTATGTCTGCTATATTTAACATTTTTAAGAGAACATGTTACATCCAAGGAGTTAGTGTTTTATTCAGTAGCCTGACTAACCAATTTTACTAGACAGGAGATTATGTTTTCCCTCCCCTTGCTGCATCTCCACCACCACCACCCTAAGCATATGAGCTTCCAGAAATAGCACAAAATGACTACACTGACTTGGGAGAAAAAGAAGTAAAATGTCTAGAATAAATGGGAACTTAAAATTCAAGAAGAGCATTGGCATTTTCACCCACCATTCTTCTGAAACTAGCCCCTTCTCTTTAAGGGACATCAGTTAGCACTACAGGAAAAGAGGGAAGAGAAAACATGTTGAAGGAAGGGTAGTCATGGAGAAAGAAAGGGAAGGAGAGACAGAAAGATGGAAAACTCAAAGGACTACTCCTCTGTTGAGATGATGACAAAGCAATATCTAGAACTAATGAGAAGAAATTTTCTGTTAAATTTTATTTCCTGTCGTCTTCTAACTCACTGGGAATTACTGGTGTCATGTGGAAAAAACTACTCAACACACATACTGTTGTCAAGAGAAGAGGGAGAAGCAGTCAAGAGAGACTAACCTCCTGAGTCTTCTTCTCCCAGAGCTTACCTTTTATTAATCAGAAGCAGAAACTTATTTTTTATTTTTACAAGAAACAAAGGTAGCAGGAGTGTAGGGGAGGGAGATCAGGTGATAATGACTAATGGACTTCTTGCTGATATAGAAAAAAGGCTAGTTTCGGTCAGTACAGTCTTTTTCTTTTGCTAATTAAACAAAGGGAGGGGCAATCTAGAAATCTCTAGGTTAATTTCCTAAAGCCTGTTCAGATGCAATTCTTTGTGTTTGCACAAAGGTCACTCACTCACGCAGTTTCTTGGTGCTTGTATCCAAGAAACCTATCTTCTTGTGTTTGCAGCAGGGGATTATATTCACATCATCATTCACAGTCAGGGCTTTTAAACTAAAGTTCCCCAATCCAGTTTATAGAGGGTATGTTGGTCAAATAAGTTTTTAAATATGATATATATGTTTGCTCGCTTATAGTTTGCATTGGGTGTGGAGGACAGGCTGTAAGCAGGCAGGATCCTTATAGCCTAAGGCTTAGTTTTAAGACTAAGCCTTTCCCACCCTTTTTGATGTAAGGTGGTAGAGCTTGCTCTCTCAGTTCCTGAGATTAGCATTAGAGGAGAGAGCAGAGAGAGGCCACGTGGAGGAGGCCAGGAGAAGCAGCCAAGATGGCGGAGTGTTGAAGAAGAAGCCAGTTTGTGCAGAGTTTGTGCAGAGAAAAGGAGATGGGGAACAGAGGTTGTTGGTCAAATAAGTTTGTAAATGTGATATATATGTTTGCTCGCTTGTGACTTATATTGGGTGTGGGGGACAGGCTATAAGCAGGCCAGGTCGTTGTAGCCTAAGGTTTGGTTTTGAGACTAAGCTTTTCCCCACACCCTTGACTGATTGTATGATCTGGGTGGTGCACTCTCATGAGGAATCCAATTATGCCTTGGATAAGTGACTTTGTATCAGAGACTTCCTTGTTTGTATATTGGATTAAGGGATTTTGGTTTTCTACACTATAAAGTGGGACAGACCAGGAGCTTGGACACACAGTTCCTGCTATCACAATTGCAGGGGCTTCCCTGATCCCTTGCCCTTCATGGGAAGAGCTGGTTTTCTGCTTTTCCCTTGTCTTCTTTTGTGGTTTGCCTGTCTTGGTGAGACACCAATAAATAGGATGGCCCCCCGTCCTCTGACTCCGCCATTTCTTTATCGTCTGCCCGAATCCAATGGGAACCTGCATGTGAATGGCCACGATGGCGGCTCCTGGCCTTACAGAGGTGAATAAGTCTAGTGAGCTAGAAACCTTTGATTCTAGGAAACTCCGATAAGTCAGTAGCTTTGTGAGCACTGTATGAGTGGGTTTTGGAGCCCAGTGTGTGTTTTTACTTGCCCGCCAGTTGCAAGCTAGGATTAAAGCTAGTGGCCCACCAGTTCTTGGCTCTATTGTTTCATTACCGTCTGTCCAAATCTAATGTGAATCTGTATAGGCCAGGCGGCTGTGATGGTGGCTGTGTATACTGGCTTTACAGGGCACAAGATTAAATGGGTGGTTCCCTAAAATTTCCAATGTTACCAAAAGGATAAGAGAGACAAGTGGGAAAGAAGAAACCCAAGACCCATTGTAAAGCCAGCAGCCAGGGCCACCATCACAGCCGCCTGGCCCATGCAGGTTCGCATTGGATTCGGACAGTCGGTAAAGAAACAACGGAGCCACAAACTGGTGGGCCATAGTCTTTAATCCTAGCTTGCACCCGGCGGACAAGTAAAAACACACACTGGGCTCCAAAACCCACTCACATTCAGTGCTCACAAAGCAACTGACTTATCCGAGTTTCCTAGAATCAAAGGTTTCTAGCTCACCAGACTTATTCACCTCTGTTCCCCATCTCCTTCCTTCTCCAGCATCAAACTGCACAAACTGGCCTCTCACTCAACACTCCACCATCTTGGCTGCTTCTCCTGGCCTACTCCACGTGGCCTCCTTCTGCTCTCTGCTCTGCTCTCTCCTCTAATGATAATCTCAGGAACCAAGAGAGCAAGCTCCCACTCCGTCCCCATTTTATAGTGTAGAAATCCAAACCCTTAATCCAATATACAAAATAGGGAAGTCTCTAATACAAAGTCACTTCTCTGAGGCATGATTGGATTGTAACACCCCACATCAAAATGGGTGGGAAAGGCTTAATCCCAAAACCAAGCTCCAGGCTATAGGGATTCTGCCTGCCCACAGAGACACACATTAATATCACCTGGGCAACGGCCTCCACATGGGCAGTGCCACTTTAACAAAGTGACATAATACATTTTATCTGCCCAACACCCATTAATGGGACCCTATGCTGAAGTTCCTGTAGTATATTCAACAATGCTTTTGACAATGGTGGTGAATCCATTTACAGCAAAATGTCAGAGAGATAGGCAATGAATTGGGGTTTTCAGTATCATTCAAAGGAGGCAGAAGCAAACAATGTGCTTTATAGAAATTAAAAAGATTTGTTCAGATCTTGGAATTTTAAGTAAGAGGAATCATGATTAAGAATGAAAGTGATTCTTGCTCTCATAGGGACTCATAATTAATTTAGAGTGAGGAGACAAATACATACAAAAGCAAAGAATTGAAGGAAGTGGATGGAAATATAGAATTACTAAGGCTGTCCATTTAAATTGGAGCATTGGCGCTCTGGTGTGGGCTGTTTCTAAATACCAGCATCTCTTCAGGTTCCTGTAGCTGAGGGCAGGGTTTCCAGCCCCCTCCCACATTTTAGCTTATGAATCAACCTCATCCAGTCTTAAAATCCATGGCATTCTGAGAGTAAATAGCTCACTACGGGTAGAGATTCCAGACCAGACATACATCTGAAAGGAAATAAAGATGTCTTTCTTCAAAAAGAGAGATACCAAGGTGGGAGATTCCGACTAAGCCAGAAACATGCTCAGGAACCCAAAGGAGAAAGCCTCCAAGCAAGCACCCATAACAATCTTAACGTGGGCTCCAGGTAAATACAGAGACAGCCTAGGATTCAGAAACTGGATTGAGGAGAGTAAGCACAATTTGACCAGGATCATGAGGGAGGTGAGAATGGGAGCGGGGAGACTGTTGAACATCTGCTAGTATTTGCAACTTGATTTTATGTTTTTGTGTGGGTGTGTTAGCCTGGCTTAAAAGTATCAGAGGTGGAGCAATGACCTGGCATGGGCTTGAGTCACATGGACCTCCCATAGTAGAACTGAGAGACAAGGCTGGAAAAGGAATCAGTCTACTCACTTCTTGGAAGTGTGTAACAGAAGCAGGTGAAGACATTTGAAAATCAAAAGTGTGAGGAAAAAAAGGCAGAAGGAAAGAGTAATTGATGTAACTTTATGAATATGGGCCCTGTTGGTCAAATAAGTTTGTAAATATGATATATATGTTTGCTCACTTATAGTTTGCATTGGGTGTGGGAGACAGTCTGTAAGCAGGCAGGGTCGTTATAGCCTAAGGCTTAGTTTTAAGACAGCCTTTTCCACTCTTTTAATACTAAGATCTTTTCAACTAAGCTTTTCCCTACACCCTTGACTGTTGCATGATGTGGGGTGGTGCACTCTCATGAGGAATCCCATTATGCCTCAGATAAGTGACTTTGTATCAGAGACTTCCTTGTTTGTATATTGGATTAAAGGTTTTGATTTCTACATTATAAAAAGAGGCAGAGGAACCCATGCTGGAGGAGAGCAGAGAAAGGCCATGTGGAGGAAAGGAGAAGTAGCCAAGATAGCGGAGTGCTGAAGGAGAAGCCAGTTTGTGCAGAGCTTGTGCAGAGAGAAGGAGATGGGGAACAGAGGTGAATAAGGTTGGTGAGGTAGAAACCTTTAATTCTAGGAAACTCGGATAAGTCTGTGGCTTTGAGAACCCTGAATGGAAAGGGAAGTGTTTTCCCACTGTGTGTATTTCTCGCCTACCGGGTGCAAGCTAGGATTAAAGCTAATGGCCCACCAGTTCTTGGCTCCGTTATTTCATTACCATCTGTCCGAATCAAATGTGAACCTGCATGGGCCAGGCAGCTCTGATGGTGGCCGTGGCTACTGGCTTTACAGGTCCTGACATTGTGTTCCAACTTGTCCAAATTATTAGCTGTGTGCCTTTTGCAAATAATGTAAAATTTCTCAGCCTAAATCTCTTAATTTTTAAGACTGAGATTACAATACCCAATTCATAGTTATTGATATGGTTACTTATAATAATAATATTGCCTATAAATATACAATATATGAAAAAATAAATATATGTATTATATATATTAATTGATTTGCATAGTGCTTGGTATATAATAGATGCCCACTAATGGTAGTTCTCTATCTCTCTTTTCATTGTCATATTTCTTAACAAATGATTAGATTAGTAACTAATTATATATATATTGAGAGATATTATTTGTATAAAAATATGTAAACTGTGGACTTCTGTTAATAATAATGTTTTAATATTAGTTCATCAGTTGTAGCAAATATACCACTAGTGCAAGATGTTAATATAGTAGAAACTGAGTTTGAGGGGAAGAGGAGGTATATGGGAACTCTATACTTTCCACTCAATTTTTCTGTAATCCTAAAACTCTAAAAAATAAAATTAATGACTATTAATTTTAAAAAATGTATATGGCAGTACAGATAAAGATAAAGAAGTGAAAGATAGGGTCTCTGCTCTCTAGAACTTTACAGTAGAGTTGAAATCAGATTTACAAAAGGAAAAAGGTAGTTTGTGGGGGCAAACATAACATTATAAGAGTTTAAACCAGGATTTCTCAACAGCAGTACTGTTGATGTTTTGGACCAAATAATTTTTTGTTGTCAAGACTGTCCAACACATTGTAGGAGGTTTATTAATAACATGTCTCCAGATTTTGCCATGTGTCTCCTGGGAAGCAAAATTGCTCCTGGATGAGAATTATTTAGTAAAACAAGAAATTCTCTTCTTTTATCCAAACCTCCCACTGATCCATCAGCAAGTCCTATTTTACCTTCTCCTTGCTTACTTTGGATTTTGCTTTCTTTTTTATTTTATTATTATTTATTTTAAGTAAGAGGAGGGGAGATAGTGAGACAGACTCCCACATGCATCCCAGCCAGGATCCAACTGTCAAGACCCTGGGGTCGATGCTTAAATCAACAGAGCTATTATTAGTGCCTGCGGCTGATGCTCAAACCAATGTAGCTATCCTCAGCACCCAGCGTCTCACTTGAACCAATCAAGCCAGTGCCTGCTGGAGGGGAAGAGGGACAGAAGGGGAAGAGAAAAGGGGAGAGAAGCAGATATTTCTCTTGTGTGCCTTGACCAGGAATAGAACCCAGGATGTCCATATGCCAGGCCAACCCTCTATCCACTGAGCAATTGGCCAGGGCCTGGATTTTTCTTTCTACCATGACATAAACCCTGAGATGTATACTCTACCACTGTGAAGCCACCATCATCTCTTGTCTAGATTGTAGCAAGCCATGGCTAAATCATTCTACCTGATCTTTCTGCTTGTCCACCATTTTTTTCAATCCAATCTCCTCATAGAATCAAGTAGCCATTTAAAAACTTAAGTCCAAAACAAATCATTTCCCTGGTTAAAACTCTGGTATAGAAAATTTTTACTTAGACTGCATGTTGGATTCATAATGGAAGCCTAAAAACACATTCTAACATGTTTCTCATTCCCAAAATTTCTGATGTAATTGGGCATCAGGATGTTTTTCTGAGTTCTAATATTGATATTTTTTTATTTCAAAGCAATTCAATGAACACCTTTTTATTCTTTTGCTAAGTAAAATGAAAGGTGTTAGGTTTTTTTTTTATGGTGACAAGATTTTAATTTATTTATTTTTAATAACTTTATTTTTTTAATGGGGCAACATCAATAAATCAGGATACATATATTGAAAGATAACATGGAGAGTAATGGCACGGTAGGAAGTGATACCGATAAATCTCCCCCAAAACTCAACAAGATCTTCAACGAGAAACAGAAAAACCTATCCTTGGAACCTCCAGATGTTTCGCAATACACCCAAAGGTATGGTCGAGCGAAAAATAGGCTAAATATATTATCAAACCCCAAAGGAAATAGGGAGTAAGAAAGGCTCCGCCTTCCTCACTAACCTAAACAGGGCGGCTTTCATTGGGAACTGAGAATATAGAAACTGAGGTGGGCAAAGGGGGTGAATAGATCCAGGCTGCGGCACAAATGGCTGAACCAGGCTGTGGCACAGAGATCCAAGCCGAGGAAAACTGTTCCTGTGGCAACCCGGGCAATACAAGCTAACACTCATGCCAAACCCAAACAAAGAAAGACAAGTGGGGCAGCCATTTTCCCCGATCTCCGGGTCGGCGCGCGCAGATAGTGGGCGAGAGATTCCTTCGAAAGCCCTGGGAGTGGGCGCCCGTGTTGTCCCACCGAGGGGCAGAGTCAGAAGCCTTTGTGTGGGCCGAAAACAGAATCTCTGGGCCCCCAGCACCCTGGGAAAGCCGCGCACAGACAGGGAGCGAGAACTAATTCCAACACTGGAACTTTTCCGTGCGGGAGGGTGATTCACTCAGAGGGTGAGGCGGCTGGCCTAATATACTGGTCGGCGCACACGGAGAGTGAGCAAGAGATTCCTCCCAGCACCTCAGGAGTGGGCGCCCGTGTTATCCCACAGAGGAGCAGAGTCAGAGGCCTCTGTGTGGGCCGAAAGCAGAATCTCCAGGCCACCCAAGCGACCTGGGAAATCCGCACATGGGGACAGAGCGAGAGCCAATTCCAATGCTGGAAATTTTCCATGCAGGAGGGGGTTTCCTCAGAGGGTGAGGCGGCTGGCCTGATATCCTGGTCTGCGCGCGCAGATAGTGGGCGAGAGATTCCTCCGAGTGCCTTGGCAGTGTCCGCCCGTGTTATCCCACAGAGGGGCAGAGTCAGGGGCCGTTGTGTGGGCCAAAAAGCGGAATCTCAGTCCGCCCCAGCACCTTGAAAAAGCCACACACGGGGACGGAGTGAGAGTCAATTGAAACGCTGGAACTTTTCCGTGCAGGTGGGGGTTTCACTCAGAGTGTGAGACTGTTGGCCTGATATCCTGATCTGCGCACACAGATAGTGAGCGAGAGATTCCTCCGAGTGCCTCAGCAGTGCGCGCCTGTGTTATCTCACAGAGTGGCAGAGCCAGAGGTCTTTGAGTGGGCAGAAAGCCCACCTGATTATGCTAGCAGCTCTGACTGACTGAGCCTTACCCAGAGCCCTGTGCTGAGTGGGAATAGAGTGGGGAGTTGCCAGCTCTTTGAGCCTCTTACTATCTAGGCAGAGGCAGCAGCAACCCCATAGCTGGATTATCAGGCTACTAATTGAGGAAGTAAAGACTAACAGAAAGGCTCCAGGAACACGGACTCTCTCACTGGCGGAGCCTATAAATGCTAATGACCCTCGACGGCCAACGAGACTGAAGCACAATACATGACATCGCCATAGAGACTTATCAACTGCAAATATCTACCTGAGCGTGCCAAAGGGGCAGAACCCGGGGTACAGAGTCACCGACCAGGAAGAGGGAGAGAAAAGAAAAAGCAAGAAGATAACCTCTCAAAATCAAGAATAATACGCAGACTTTATAACCTATCCCATTTTATTATATTTGTTCATTTGTTTCTCTTATCTTCATTCTTGATATTTTTATTCCTCCTCCAATTTGGTCATTTAACTCTCTGACAGTCTTACTCTTTCCTCTCCTTGAACTACACTACCCATAAGTGTTACATCTCCCATTATCTTTTCTCTCCTCTTCCTTTCTCTCTATGAGGGTTGCACTCCAAAACCCTTAACTCTCTCTCTCTCCCCTTTTTTCTTTTTTCTTCTTTTAGTGGTTCCCTCTTTTTTCTCTCTCTCTCTCTTTCTTTTCTCCCTCTATATTAGTTTCTTCCTTTCTCCTTTACGTCTCCTCTCATTCAAACCTCAATAACAAACAATATCTTATCTGGGACTCAAACTTATGTTTGTGGCATTTTGGGGGGTTTTTACTTCACCTTTTTAACACACTAGCAGTGCTCCCATCCCTGGCTATGCATTTTATCTAGTTCTTGTTCCAATAAATACAATAGTAATTTTTTAATTTATTCCCTCATTTTTCTGTTTCCCTCTTATTCCTCTCATCATAACTCTTAGTCAACCAACACCTAAAAGCAAATCATTTTATTCTTGACCCAATTTTTTTTTCTTATTTGCTTTTTGTGGGTCCATATGCTCTTTTTTCTTTCTTTCTTTTCTTTTTTTTTTTTTTGCCCCTTTATTACTTCTCCCCAATTCAGGCCCTCCATTACCGGCATTGTTTGTTCTATTTAGTACAATATGATTCACAGTTCACCACAAGATTTTCTCAAGAAAGAGGGGAGAGGGGAGGAGGTAAAAAAAGGAAGGGGGGAATAATTTCCTTTTTTTTAAATTTTTATTTTATTTTTCTTTATTTCATTATTAATTTCTTTTTAAAAAAAACCAACAACTCTTTTCAATTTTTTATTTTTTTAACTTTTTATTCTTTATTAAATCTTATTAATACTATTAACAAAACCACCTTCAGATGCAATTAAGTAAGAGAAAATCAAATATCATGGATACAAAAGAGAGAGAGATAACACAACTAGATGAGGAAAAATCTATGGAGAAAAAATTTAATATATTGGAAACCTTGGAGCTAAATGACAGAGAATTTAAAATAGAAATCCTAAAAATACTCAGAGATATACAAGAAAACACAGAAAGGCAATTTAGGGAGCTCAGAAAACAACTCAATGAACACAGAGGATATATTTCCAAGAAAATTGAAACTATAAAAACAAATCAAGCAGAGATGAAAAACTCAATTCACGAGCTGAAAAACGAGGTAACAAGCTTAGCTAATAGAACAGGCCAGATAGAAGAGAGGATTAGTGAAATAGAAGACAAGCAACTTGAGGCAAAACAGAGAGAAGAAGAAAGAGATTCAAAAATTTAAAAAAATGGGATAGCCCTACAAGAATTATCTGACTCCATCAAAAAGAATAACATAAGAATAATAGGTATATCAGAGGGAGAAGAGAGAGAAAATGGAATGGAGAACATACTCAAACAAATAATAGATGAGAACTTCCCAAGCCTGTGGAAAGAACTAAAGCCTCAAATTCAAGAAGCAAACAGAACTCCGAGTTTTCTTAACCCCAACAAACCTACTCCAAGGCATATCATAATGATATTGACACAAACCAACGACAAAAAAAAAATTCTCAAGGCAGCCAGGGAAAAGAAGAATACAACATATAAAGGAAGGCCCATTAGATTATCATCTGATTTCTCAACAGAAACTCTACAAGCTAGAAGAGAGTGGACCCCAATATTTAAAGTCCTGAAAGAGAGGAACTTGTAGCCATGAATACTATACCCATCAAAGCTATCCTTCAAATATGAAGGAGAAATAAAAACATTCACAGATACAGAAAAGGTAAGGGAATTTATCATCAGAAAACCCCCCACTCCAGGAATTACTAAAGGGGGTTCTCCAATCAGATACAAAGAACAAACAAACAAAAAAAAAGCCACAAGTAAAAGCTCCAAGAAGAACACAATAAAACCAAATCTAAACTGTGACAACTACAAAAAGAGAGGGGGGCAGAGGATGGAGATTAACAGTAGCAAAGGACGATGGAATGCAAAAGTACTCACAAAATAGTGCACTGAAATAAACAGGGTAGGAACCCTTTTCATTACTCAAAGGTAACCACCATTGAAAAAACCACCACAGAAGCACATGACTTAAAAAAGATAGCAACAGAGGAAAGATTTATGGAATACAACCAAATAAAAACAAAAGATAGAAAAACGAAAAAGAAGGATCAAACAAAACACAAAACTAACAGAAAGCAATTTCTAAAAGGCAATAATTACAAGTGTCAATAATTACACTAAATGTAAACAGATTAAACTCACCAATAAAAAGGCACAGAGTAGCAGAATGGATTAAAAAAGAAAATCCAACTGTATGCTGCCTACAGAAACTCATCTAAGTAACAAGGATAAAAACAAATTCAAAGTGAAAGGCTGGAAAACAATTCTCCAAGCAAATAACATCCAAAAAAAAGCAATACTCATATCTGATCATGCTGACTACAAGACAGCAAAAGTACTCAGAGACAAAAATGGCCATTTCATAATGGCTAAGGGGACACTGAATCAAGAAGACATAACAATTCTTAATATATATGCGCCAAACCAAGGAGCACCAAAATATATAAGACAGCTACTTATTGACCTTAAAACAAAAACTGACAAAAATACAATCATACTTGGAGACCTCAATAAACCGCTGACGGCTCTAGATCGGTCATCCAAACAGAGAATCAATAAAGATGTATTGGCCTTAAACAAAACACTAGAGCACCTGGATATGATAGACATGTACAGGACACTTTATCTCAAAGCTACAGAGTATACATTTTTCTCTAGTGTACATAGAACATTCTCAAGAATTGACCATATGTCGGGCCACAAAAATAACATCATAAAATTCAGAAAAATTGAAATTGTACCAAGCATATTTTCTGATGATAAAGCCTTGAATCTAGAATTCAACTGCAAAAAAGAGGGAACAAACCCCACAAAAATGTGGAAACTAAACAACATACTTTTAAAAAATGAATGGGTCAAAGAGGAAATAAGTGCAGAGATCAAAAGATATATACAGACAAATGAAAATGACATTACAACATATCAGAATCTCTGGGATGCAGCAAAACAAGTAATAAGAGGGAAGTTCATATAACTTCAGACTTATATGAACAAACAAGAGAGAGCCTAAGTGAACAACTTAACTTCACACCATAAGGAACTAGGAAGAGAAGAAAAAAGACAACCCAAACCAGCCGAAAAAAGGAAATAATAAAAATCAGAGCAGAAATAAATGAAATAGAGAACAGAAAAACTATAGAAAAAATTAATAAAACAAAGAGCTGGTTCTCTGAAAAGATCAACAAAATTGACAAACCCTTGGCAAGACTCATCAAGGAAAAAAGAGAAAAAACTCATATAAACAAAATCCAAAATGAAAGAGGAGAAATCACCACAGACATCATAAATATACAAAGAATTATTGTAGAATACTACAAATATTATATGCCACCAAATTTAACAATCTAGAAGAAATTGGTAAATTCCTAGAACAATACAACCTTCCTAGACTGAGTCCAGAAGAAGCAGAAAGCCTAAACAGACCAATTAGCAGGGAGGAAATAGAAAAAACTATTAAAAACCTCCCTAAAAATAAAAGTCCAGGCCCAGACGGTTACACTAGTGAATTCTATCAAACATTCAAAGAAGACTTGGTTCCTATTCTACTCAAAGTTTTCCAAAAAATTGAAGAAGAATCAATACTTCCAAGCACATTTTATGAGGCCAACATAACCCTCATACCAAAACCTGGGAAGGACGGCACAAAAAAAGAAAACTACAGACCAATATCTCTAATGAATACAGATGCTAAAATACTAAACAAAATCGAATACAACAACATATTAAAAAAATAATACATCATGATCAAGTGGGATTCATCCCAGAATCTCAAGGATGGTTCAACATACGTAAAACGGTTAACGTAATACACCATATCAACAAAACAAAGAACAAAAACCACATGATCTTATCAATAGACGCAGAAAAGGCTTTCGATAAAATACAACACAATTTTATGTTTAAGACTCTCAACAAAATGGGTATAGAAGGAAAATATCTCAACATGATAAAGGCCATATATGATAAACCATCAGCTAACATCATATTAAATGGCACAAAACTGAAGGCTTTCCCCCTTAAATCAGGAACAAGACAGGGTTGTCCACTCTCTCCACTCTTATTTAATGTGGTACTAGACGTTCTAGCCAGAGCAATCAGACAAGACAAAGAAATAAAAGGCATCCATATCGGAAAAGAAGAAGTAAAGGTATCACTTTTTGCAGATGATATGATCCTATACATCGAAAATCCCAAAGAATCCACAAAAAGACTACTAGAAACAATAAGCCAATACAGTAAGGTCACAGGATACAAAATTAACATACAGAAGTCAATAGCCTTTCTATATGCCAACAATGAAACAACTGAGAAGGACCTCAAAAGAATAATCCCCTTCACGATTGCAACAAAAAAAATAAAATACTTAGGAATAAACATAACAAAGAATGTAAAGGACTTATATAATGAAAACTACAAACCATTGTTAAGGGAAATCGAAAAAGATATAATGAGATGGAAGAATATACCTTGTTCTTGGCTAGGAAGAATAAATATAATCAAGATGGCTATATTACCCAAAGCAATATACAAATTTAATGCAATTCCCATCAAACTTCCAATGACGTTTTTTAAAGAAATAGAGCAAAAAATCATCAGATTTATATGGAACTATAAAAAACCCCAAATAGTGAAAGCAATCCTAAAGAAAAAGAATGAAGCTGGGGGCATTACAATACCTGACTTCAAACTCTATTATAGGGCCACGACAATCAAAACAGCATGGTATTGGCAGAAAAATAGACAATCAGACCAATGGAACAGAATAGAAAGTCCAGAAATAAAACCACATATATATAGTCAAATAATTTTTGATAAAGGGGCCAACAACACACAATGGAGAAAAGAAAGCCTCTTCAATAAATGGTGCTGGGAAAACTGGAAAGCCACATGCAAAAGAATGAAACTGGACTACAGTCTCTCCCCCTGTACAAAAATTAACTCAAAATGGATCAAAGATCTAAACATAAGACCTGAAACAATTAAGTACATAGAAGAAGATATAGGTACTCAACTCATGGACCTGGGTTTTAAAGAGCATTTTATGAATTTGACTCCAATGGCAAGAGAAGTGAAGGCAAAAATTAATGAATGGGACTACATCAGACTAAGAAGTTTTTGCTCAGCAAGAGAAACTGATAACAAAATAAACAGACAGCCAACTAAATGGGAAATGATATTTTCAAACAACAGCTCAGATAAGGGCCTAATATCCAAAATATACAAAGAACTCATAAAACTCAACAACAAACAAACAAACAATCCAATAAAAAAATGGGAAGAGGATATGAATAGACACTTCTCCCAGGAAGAAATACAAATGGCCAACAGATATATGAAAAGATGCTCATCTTCTTTAGCTATTAGAGAAATGCAAATCAAAACGGCAATGAGATACCACCTCACACCTGTTCGATTAGCTATTATCAACAAGACAGGTAATAGCAAATGTTGGAGAGGCTGTGGAGAAAAAGGAACCCTCATACACTGTTGGTGGGAATGTAAAGTAGTACAACCATTATGGAAGAAAGTATGGTGGTTCCTCAAAAAACTGAAAATAGAACTATCTTATGACCCAGCAATCCCTCTACTTGGTATATATCCCAAAAACTCAGAAACATTGATACGTAAAGACACATGCAGCCCCATGTTTATTGCAGCATTGTTCACAGTGGCCAAGACATGGAAACAACCAAAAAGCCCATCAATAGATGACTGGATAAAGAAGATGTGGCACATATACACTATGGAATACTACTCAGCCATAAGAAATGATGACATCGGAACATTTACAGCAAAATGGTGGGATCTTGATAACATGATACGAAGCGAAATAAGTAAATCAGAAAAAACCAGGAACTGTATTATTCCATACATAGGTGGGACATAATAGTGAAACTAAGAGACATTGATAAGAGTGTGGTGGTTACGGGGGGGAGGGGGGAATGGGAGAGGGAAAGAGGGTGGGGAGGGGCACAAAGCAAACAAGATAGAAGGTGACAGAGGACAATCTGACTTTGGGTGGTGGGTATGCAACATAATTGAAAGACAAGATAACCTGGACTTGTTATCTTTGAATATATGTATCCTGATTTATTGATGTCACCCCATTAAAAAAATAAAATTATTAAAAACAACAACAACAACAAAAAAAAAATAATCCCGTTCACGATTGCAACAAAAAAAAATAAAATACTTAGGAATAAACATAACAAAGAATGTAAAGGACCTATATACTGAAAACTCCAAAGCATTGTTAAGGGAAATCGAAAAAGATACAATGAGATGGAAAAATATTCCTTGTTCTTGGATAGGAAGAATAAATATAATCAAAATGGCCATATTACCCAAAGCAATTTATAAATTTAATGCAAATCTTATCAAAATTCCTATGACATTCTTTAAAGAAAAGGAACAAAAAATCATCAGATTTATATGGAACTATAAAAAACCCCAAATAGCCAAAGCAATCCTAAGGAAAAAGAATGAAGCTGGGGGCATTACAATACCTGACTTCAAACTATATTATAGGGCCACGACAATCAAAACAGCATGGTATTGGCAAAAAAATAGACACTCAGACGAATGGAACAGAATAGAAAACCCAGAAATAAAACCACATATATATGGTCAAATCATTTTTGATAAAGGGGCCAACAACACACAATGGAGAAAAGAATGCCCCTTCAACAAATGGTGGGGAAAAATGTAAAGCCACATGCAAAAGAATGAAACTCGACTACAGCTTGTTCTCTTTTATGAAAATTAATTCAAAATGGATCAAAGACCTAAATATAATACCTGAAACAATAAAATACATAGAAGAAGACACAGGTACTAAACTCATGGACCTGGGTTTTAAAGAGCATTTTATGAATTTGACTCCAAAGGCAAGAGAAGTGAAGGCAAAGATAAATAAATGGGACTACATCAGACTAAAAAGTTTTTGCTCAGCAAGAGAAACTGATAACAAAATAAAAAGACAGCCAACTAAATGGGAAATGATATTTTCAAACAACAGCTCAGATAAGGGCCTAATATCCAAAATATACAAAGAACTCATAAAACTCAACAACAAACAAACAAACAATCCAATAAAAAATGAGAGGAGGACATGAACAGACACTTCTCCCAGGAAGAAATACAAATGGCCAACAGATATATGAAAAGATGCTCATCTTCATTAGTTATTAGATAAATGCAAATCAAAACTACAATGAGATACCACCTCACACCTGTTAGATTAGCTATTATCAACAAGATGGGTAATAGCAAATGTTGGAGAGGCTGTGGAGAAAAAGGAACTCTCATTCACTGTTGGTGGGACTGTAAAGTAGTAAAACCATTATGGAAGAAAGTATGGTGGTTCCTCAAAAAACTGAAAATAGAACTACCTTATGACCCAGCAATCCCTCTACTGGGTATATACCCCCAAAACTCAGAAACATTGATACGTAAAAACACATGTAGCCCCATGTTCATTGCAGCATTGTTCACAGTGGCCAAGACATGGAAACAACCAAAAAACCCTTCAATAGAAGACTGGATAAAGAAGATGTGGCACATATACACTATGGAATACTACTCAGCCATAAGAAATGATTACATTGGATCATTTACAACAAAATGGTGGGATCTTGATAACATTATACGGAGTGAAATAAGTAAATCAGAAAAAACCAAGAACTACATGATTCCATACATTGGTGGGACATAAAAAGAAGACTAAGAGACATGGACAAGAGTGTGGTGGTTACCGGAGGTGGGGTGAGGGGGGGCGCGGGAGGGAAGGAGGGAAAGGGGAAGGGGGGAGGGGCACAAAGAAAACTAGATAGAAGGTGACGGAGGACAATCGACTTTGGCTGATGGGTATGCAACATAATTGAATGACAAGATAACCTGGACATGTTTTATTTGAATATATGTACCCTGATTTATTGATGTCACCCCATTAATCTTAATAAAAATTTATTAAAAAAATGAATTTGCTAAAGTGTGAACTCAAAGTGACGCCATCTGAAGTAGTGAAACAAAACAAGACAAAAAGAAAATTTGCTATCAGGACCTCAAAGTTTAAAGAGATTAAAGAAAGACCAGGGTAACATTTGCTCTCTTTAATATAGGCCTTGAAACTTGAGTTGAGAAAGACCTAATAAAATGATGGACAGCATATTTGTCCCTTGATATCTGAAACCTATGTTAGCCCCATACCTTTTTACATACCTTCCTGGGTTTTTGCTATTTGTCTATGGGAGGGCTTCTCAGTTTGCTTCAGAACCATAGAATGACTAGCAACAAGTGAGGCCAATAAAATGTATTAGTGACGCCTACTATCTCAGTTAAGGTTAGTTATTCACATTCCTATAGTCCAAATCCCTCCTCATTATTCCTCCTTGGAATTTTTAGTCAATTCTAGTGTGATCACTAACATACACATACAAAACTATCTTAAAGGTCAGGTGGGGCTGCCTAGTCCTCTGCAGAACTTGTTAATTGACAGTTCAAAGGTTAAACATTATGAATAAGAGTGAAGACATGTGGTAGTAAAATGAAGAGTGGTACTAATTCATGTGCAACTGCATTTTCCTGGGGTCCTTGGCAGGAGGAAAGTCTGACAAAAGGAGCGCAGGCATTTCTGGTTGAAGCCCAAGTATGACCTAGTTCTGTGTAATCCTCTTTTTAGATGTCACCACTTCAGGGCTTTGATGATGGCTATAATCTATATTGAGCATATGTCATTAAAATGAAAGCTAAAGCCTTGAGAAACCACAATTCAGTCCACAATGGACAGACTACATTGCCTCTGACTGAACCTAAAGACCCTTCTGTAGTTTTCTAGGTCTATTATAACAGAGGCCCATTTACTGGATGGCTTCAAATAGCAGAATCGATAGTCTCCAAGTTCTGGGGGGTAGGATTCTGAAATTAAGTTTTAGGTAAATCCATGTTCTCTCTGAAGTTGAAGGGGAGTCTTTTCTTGCCTCTCCTTAGCTTCTGGTGGTTAGTTGGCACCTTTTGCACTCCTTGGCTTGCAACTGCATACTTTCAATATCTGCCTTTATTGTGATATAGCATTCTCCCTGTGTGTCTCTGTCTTTACATGACCATCCTATAAGAACACCAATCATATTGGATTAGGGGCCCACCTTACTAAAGATGACCTCATCTTATCAAATTAGTTAGAGAGAGGGACAGATAGGAACAGAAAGACAGGAAAGGGGAGAGATGAGAAGCATCAATTCTTTGTTGCGGCACCTTAGATGTTCACCGATTGCTTTCTCATATGTGCCTTAACTGGGGGGCTATAACATAGCGAGTGACCCCTTGCTCAAGCCAGCAACCTTGGGCTTAAGCCAGCAACCTTGGGCTTCAAGCCAATGACTTTTCGGCTCAAGCTAATGACCATGGGGTCACGTCTATGATCCCATGCTTAAGCCAGTGACCCTGTGCTCAAGCTGTAAGCCCCCACTCAAGCCAGATGAGCCCATGCTCAAGCCAGCAATCTTGAGGTTTTGAACCTGGGTCCTCTGTGTCCCAGTTCGATGCTCTATCCACTTTGCTACTGCCTGGTCAGGTTGCAATGAACTTTTTTTCAAATAGGGTCATATTCTGAGCCACTGGGGGTTAGGACTTTAACATATCTATTTTAAAGGGACATGGTTCAACTCCTAACAACACCCAAATGGGCAACCACATTAATCACACCAGACAAAAGAAGAAAGAAACTATCCAAGTCAATATTCTGCTGCGATAGACACATGTACATAGCTGTGTGAAACACAGCCTCATTTTCTCTGTAGCACTCCCTACTCCTCTTTTCCCCATAACTGACCCTTCTCCATTTAATGATGTACAAAGGAGACACACTCCCCAATGGTGATAGTGCTGAGCTTTTCTAGACTGAAAAAAGAACATCTATTGATATTTATATGGAATTATTGACCCAGACTTAATGTTTGCTGGCACTTCCAAGGACTCAGGCTTCAGGATGAAAACCTGCTATTCTGAGTTATCCCAACTGGTGGAAATAAGAAAGTATCTTTCTTCTTGTATCTGCCTTTCCAAATTGTCTGCCAAGGTCATGTCTGCCTGTGATAAGAGCCATTCACACTTCACATACCAGCCAGCTGACTGTGGCTCTGAGGTTATTAGAGAGATGATAGAGAAAGTGCCAGATTATTTTTCTGTCTGGAGAAAATAGACCACTAACATCTTTCTTAGGAAAGGTCATTCATCTCCAGAACTCCCTCACATACCTCCATCACTGATGAATACTTAAAGTTTGAGGGAATGAATAACAAACATCCAGTTTACAACACTGCTCTTCATCAGGATTTCCTCAAGGGCAACTGGCCAGCTGTACCTGAAATTGTTAGGAAGGCAGGAAAAGATATTTACATAACAGTAGTGCTTAATTTGCATATGTCTACTCAAATTATATTGGCTGTTGTCAGACAGCTCTACCAGAAAGCTAGGTAATCAGCACAATGCAGTGGAAATAGCATAGGTTCAGGGGTCAGAAAGACAGATGTTTGAATTCGGTTACCCTGAATTCTGGCAGTCAAGTTTGGAAACTCCTGAGTCTCAGTTTCCATATTTGTAAAATGTGTAAGTCAAGTTTCTCAGGCTTCGACAGCTGTGCTGTAGAGTGGTTAGGAGAGTGTGTCCTTGAAGCCCACAGTTCCTAATTCAATTCTGAGTCACAAGTCATGTTCCTTGAGCTCACCAAGCCTCAGTTCCTTCATTTTTAAAATGAAGAAGAATAACAGGATCTCTCTTATAGGGTGAAAGAGGTTGATAGCGAAAATGTTTTGGCCCTCTATGAGTAAGAAAGTAGAAATTATCCTCTTGTTGATATTTGTGCACTGACTAAATGAACTTATTGAAATCATTTTAAGCTGAGTGACAGCTATGGCTCTGGATATGAATATTGATTACATTCATACATGTGGAATGCAGGTATGATGTACTACATAGAGAACTATTCCTAGACTAAACATACTGTAGAATCATTGCATTCCAGGGAGCGAATACGTATGTTTTCTCTCTGCTTCCCTTCTTTCCGTTTCAGTTGTCCTCTGTCTCAGAGATGTTGAATATGGGGCATGTCCTTGGCAAAAGAGAGCATAATGACATTTGGAGTCTGTTAAACCTGTGCTGGGTAGAATTTTCTGGAGTTTAACCAAATGTCAAACATGAAATAAATACTTTATCAGACATGAACAGTCCTCCCATTTCTCCTTGCTCCCCCCACATCTCTCCCCACGTCTCCCTACTGCACAGCTAACCCAAACTCAGTTTGGCAGGGGAGATGAACAGGAGAAAGGCTGGCCTGGTCCTGGGAGGTCCAGAGGACTGTTCCAGGACCACCTAGTCTGAAACAGGTCCTAGTCCATTCAGAGAGTACTGAGGGGGTTAGGTGAAGTTTCAAACCTCAGAGTGTCTTTGTGGGGTATAACCCCTTAGAAACTGGGGTGAAGACTGGTAAACTATGCCACCTTGCCCTCTTGCCTCTGGACTCCGTCTCCAGGCTGGCCTTCCAGGACTTCCTAACCTGCTTCCTTTCGCACTGCCTGGCCTGTTTTCAGCCCTTATGCTCAGAGGCACAAATGCCTTTTGTATAGAAATTTGTAAAAAGGCAGCTCGGGTGTCACTTGTCATTATTTTAGGAAGGAGAATTCTGGCTTTCATAGAAGCTGTGGGTTTGACAGTTTCCTAGGATTTCTCACAATCACTTTTTCTTCCACAGCTACAGTGCTCTCTTTTCTGCCTCCCTGTTACAGTCATTAGGAGCTATGTTGTCACAGTTGCTTTCTCTATTTTTGATATTTGCTTAGGCTAAAATATCAGACTTGTTCTGGCATGGAGTTGGCCCAAATTAGAGAGAAAGGCAACAGAGTGGCCAGGAATTCGATCCCAAATCTTCAAAACTCTGCTAATCTGCCAAGTTTAATATTTCTATGGGAGTGAATAAGCAGGCTTAAGACTGGTGAGTTTAAAAAGAAAGTTAATTTCCACCTCTTGATCTATGATCAGACTTCATTTGTTTAATGTGTCTAATTTAACTAATGGCTATGGAGCACCTACTATGTGCCAATTCTATACCAGGTGCTAGGGATATAGGTTGAACAAGACATTATCCCTCTGCCCAGGACTGATCACCCCTTAGACACTGAATTGAGAACATGCCAATTTAACCATAAAACATGGCCATTCCTACATCATATTCAAACTGCTTGACATGCTGAATCCTGAGCACTGAGCACATGCAACTTACAACATGCCCTTCACAGTGATCTGCTAGCCCTTCCAAGGTAGGAAAAAGACATCCTGGGATTTCCCAGCATCTAGGACCATACATGTATGATAATCCCCCTGACACCAGTGGTAGCACTTTTGAGTTTGTAAAACATTCTGATTACCCCAATAATATGGTCAGGACATATGCTACTATCTTTTCTATTGATAACAACACTGAGGCTCAGAGGTCACATGGCTCTCCCAAGGTCAGGCCACGAGGAAAGAAGTGACAAAGCCAGACCTACAGCTAAGGTTCTGACAATTTCTCCCCTTTTTCTCAATGCAATTTATTTGAACCCAATAATCTGATAATAGTAATCTAGAACTACTGATATTCTCATATGTGTTTATGATGGCTAGAGAGAGGAAAACACTCTTTTAATCAACAACTTTATATTGATACACTAAATATAACATCTTTACCTCAAACTCTCTTTTCAGAACAAGACAAGAAATAATATTTTTTAAAAAAGAAGAAAAGAAACGAAGTGTGAGAGGATATAACTTGGTGGTTAAGAATTCACTTTGCGGCCTAGCGTGCGGAGGACCCGGGTTCGATTCCCGGCCAGGGCACACAGGAGAAGCGCCCATTTGCTTCTCCACCCCTCCGCCGCGCTTTCCTCTCTGTCTCTCTCTTCCCCTTCCGCAGCCAAGGCTCCATTGGAGCAAAGATGGCCCGGGCGCTGGGGATGGCTCTGTGGCCTCTGCCTCAGGCGCTAGAGTGGCTCTGGTCGCAACATGGCGACGCCCAGGATGGGTAGAGCATCGCCCCCTGGTGGGCAGAGCCTCGCCCCATGGTGGGCGTGCCGGGTGGATCCCGGTCGGGCGCATGCGGGAGTCTGTCTGACTGTCTCTCCCTGTTTCCAGCTTCAGAAAAATGAAAAAAAAAAAAAAAAAAAGAATTCACTTTGGGTGAGTTGATGAATTTACTAAACATCCATGTCTTTACCTGTCAAATAGGAGTAATATTAATACCTATTTTATATATAGTAAATATTCAACAAACAGTAGCTATAATTGTTGCTATCAATATTATAATTGTAATTTTACTACATAAAATAAAATCTTAAGCAGCTCTGGCTACTGAAATAGTTCCCGAGTCTTCTGGAAAATGCTAAGCTGAGCCGGAAGTGCCCATCCAGGGCCTGTTCGTGGTTCTTTCTGCTTTGGAAAGATGTTTTCCCAGAAAGGTATTGCTTTTGAGGAATTTAAGAAAGAAGAGGAAGGTGGAGGTGAGGAAAGGAAAAAAAAATTGGTGATAGCTTTTCTCGATCAGGTTAATTTCCTTTTAAAGACACTATTGTCTAATGATATGTTAGCATAATGTCGTGTTTGGATATTTTTTTTGCAAAAGAAAATGGGTACCTTTCTGCAGGTGCAGATGCTGAGGTCTATAGAGGCTATAAACTGGCTGAGCAGGAAACTGATTTGAGGAGAGTGTCAAGAGCTGGGCCAGAAGTTCAATCTCAGTCTGGTTCAAGATTCAAAAAATTATAAGCACCCCCATATTCATTGCAGCATTATTCACAATAGCCAAGATGTGGAAGCAGCCCAAGTGCCCATGAGTGGGCAGTACATGCACAATGGAATACTACATGGCCATAAAAAAGAACAAAATCTTACCTTCTGTGACAGTGTAATGAACCTAAAGGGTGTTGTAAGTGATATAAGTCATACAGAGAGAGACAAACACCATATGGTTTCACTTATATGTGGAACTTAGAGAATAATATAAACAAATAAAACAGACTCCTAAGTACAGAGAACAGACTGATGATTGACAGAGGGGAGGTGGAAGGGTGAGGCTGGGTGAAGGGATTGAGAAGTACAGACTGGTAGTTGTAAAATAGTCACAGGTATGTAAAGTATAGGAAAGGAAATATAGTTAATAATATTGTAATAACTATGCATAGCACCAGGTGGGCACTAGAAATATTGGGGGAAACACTTTGTAAAGTATGTGATTATCTAACCACTATGTTATACATCTGAAACTAATACAGAATGCTATTGAATGTAAACTGCAATTGGAGAAAAAAAGATTTCCCAGGATACATGCCTTAAATACAGACACTAAACAATAGTACCAGGTATTTACATTGAACATAACTCATTAACTTCTGTGGGACCTATAACTTAATAAGCCACAAGCATATACCCCAGAGGCAGGCAAGGCTATATGGAAAAATATTCCAATGCCTCTGAAATTATTTTAGATTGTACAACTGAAATGTCAAAATGCTACAGACCATTTTAAAAAAAAAATTTTATTGAATTTGTTAGGAAATAGTACAAACAGACTCAGAGATAAAGATAACAGACTGACAGCTGTCAGAAGGGATGGGGGCTATAGACCTTTTTAAAAACAATTACTAAATTGTTTATGAATAGAGTCTGGATAAGTTATTTTTCATAGTTTCTTCTAATTAAAGGATCCAAACAAAGTGAAAGGATTTTGATTCTTCTAACAGGCATTTTGACCTGCACTGTGTAGAAGGGATAGAGAAACTGGTTTTGAAAGGATCGGAGGAAGAGCATTCTCACGCCGAGAGTATTTACATGCCACAGTTATGTTCTAGTTTGGTCCAACAGTCCTTTCTCAAGGAGCCACTGACAGTATCAGAGGGTCAAAGTTTATTTTGGATTGAATAAAAATAAGGCATGTGAGAAGCTTACACATATAACTTTTTTTTTTTTTTTAATGCGGGAACCACAGTCTCTTCCATTTCCTTTTTAAAACTGAAGACTGGGAAACTCATCAAGGAGACAAATTCATTCATTTTAAACATGTTATGTAACTCAGGATTGTGTGATCAGGAAATGAAATGGAAAAGCCATTTCTGCCATTAGGCTTGTAGCAGTCTGTGGTGGAGTTTTACTATTTACTCTGCGTCGTTGAGGATCTTTAGCCTCATGTGGCTTCACATTCAAAAACTTTGACCTGACCATTTGTACTTGCTGCACCATATCTGGATTTCTGCAAGCCTGTTTTATAATCATCTGGAGAAATTCATGGCCTTCATCATCTACAGAAAGTGGTCTAATCACTGGCATAAATTATTCAGTGCTTGCAAAACTATACATTTTCAATTATGCTAAATACTTTCTAAAGGAATCAAATATATCTGTTTTCCTGTTTCCTTTTCACATCCATCATGTACAGAATCTAGGGACTTCCAGAAGTATTTTTCATGCCATACAAAGAAGTTACTATGTGAAGAAGCATCCAGTCCAATTAGCGCTAATGCCATTAAATTAGGCAGATATTTCTTTTGTGCCATATTGTACATGCACTCCGGTATAATGACAGATGCTTCATTTATAAGTTGATGTGTTCTTTATTTGATTTCAGTTACACTTTCCTGACTAAACTGTACAAAAGTCATGCTCTTTCCCCATTATTTCTTATGTTTCCTGTTGACTCTGCTCCTCCAACCTCCTTTGTGAGGGATGAAAGTCAAAATGCATACATGTAGAATACAACACTGTTCCAATCTGTTTGAGTTCTTAAGTGAAAACATTCACTCCAGAGTTCACCATAAAGTGAAGCAAAATCCCCAAATAAGCTTTGGCAATGTAGTCATCAGGAAATTCCTATGGAAGAAAGTCTAATATCTGTGCTGATGAATGAGACACAGGCCTTTTCAGAGAATTTGAAGCAGGATTCCTGGAATACAGTAAGTGGTTAATATATGTTTTTCATATTGAATAATTTTTTTGTGGCAAGAATATTTAACATGAGTTCTATGCTTTTGAGAAATTTTCAGTGCACAGTACAGAATTGTTAACTACTGACACAGTGTTGTACACAATGATCTAGCAGATCTCTAGAACTTATCTTACGAAACTGAAACTTTTGTTAAACTAAACTATCGGTGTCACCTGGGAGATCTGACTGGTTACTACAGAGAAAGCAGGTTTGGGGAAAATGAAATGCTTATAAAATAGGGGACATTACAGCATAAGGATGTTGGCATCATTCCATGGGTTTGCTTTGAGGACAAGAAAAAAAGATAATTGGAAGAGAGAGAATTTAATAAAGGTTCTCATCTGATGATGAATGTGGACAAAACATATACAGAGATTTGGGTTATAAGTAGCTTTTTTATCTTTCCTTTAAAGTATTACATTCTTGAGCCCTGGCCGGTTGGCTCAGTGGTAGAGCATCGGCCTGGTGTGCGGAAGTCCCGGGTTCAATTCCCGGCCAGGGCACACAGGAGAGGCGCCCATCTGCTTTTCCACCCCTCTCCCTCTCCTTCCTCTCTGTCTCTCTCTTCCCCTCCCGCAGCCGAGGCTCCATTGGAGCAAAGATGGCCCGGGCGCTGGGGATGGCTCCTTGGCCTCTGCCCCAGGCGCTAGAGTGGCTCTGGTCGCAACAGAGCGACGCCCTGGATGGGCAGAGCATCGCCCCTGGTGGGCATGCTGGGTGGATCCCGGTCGGGCGGATGCGGGAGTCTGTCTGACTGCCTCCCCGTTTCCAGCTTCAGAAAAATACAAAAAATAATAATAATAATAATAAAAATAAAGTATTACATTCTTTCAGGAGTTAGCACTTAATACTCTGAATAAGATAAATATTATTATCAGCTCCAACAAGGTGTGCTATTCATTCAAACAGGAATGATCACTATGACAATAATATGAAAGTGTTTTTCATTCTGTGTTATAGATAGATATATGATTCATCCATGCTAATCTGTGTAGCTGTGTTTTATTCATATTCATTAGTAGGTCATATTACACTGTGTGAATATAACAAGTTTATTTTACTATTAATGATGGACATTTGAATTGTTTTGAATTTTTGTTTGTTATGAATAGTACTGTTAATGAACACTCATAAACATGTTTTATGGTGCATAGGTGCATGCATTTCTGTTGGGTATATACCCAGGAGTGGAATTGTAGGTCATAAACTTTCAACTATTCAACTTTAATGTTACAAAGTTTTCTTGAGTGGTTCTACCAATTTATGTTTCCACTAGTAGTGTTTCCTAACCTTGCCAGAACTTTGTATTATCAGTCTTTTACATTTTACTTATTCTTCTGGGTATTTAGAGACATTTCACTGTTTTGAATTTGCATTTTGCCTAGTGAATAATGAAATTAAGTACTTTTTATTTGTTTATTGGCCGTATGCATGTCCTCTTTCTGAAGTGCTTGTTCAACTTTATTGCTCATTCTCCTGTTTGATATCTTGACGTTTTCTTATTAATTTATAAGATTATCTGTACATTCTGAATATGAACCCCTTGTCAGTTATAGCTGATATACACATCTTCTTCAAACAATGGCTTGCTTTTCGCTTTCTTAATGATGACTTTTGATTAACAAAAATTATTATCCAGGTAGTCAGTATCAGTCTTTCCCTTTATAGTTAGTTTTTTCTAATTTTTTGTACCCTAATTAAGAAATCTTTTCTTACCCCAAGGTCATGAAGATAATCATTCTATATTATTTTCTAAAAATTTTATTGTTTTGCTTTTCACACTAGATTAGCAATCTACTTGGAATTTATTTTGTTTATGTGGTGTGAGACATAAATTTTATTATTTTTTCATATTAATATTAACCCAGCATCTTTTATTGAAAAGATTATCGCCCTGGCCGGTTGGCTCAGCGGTAGAGCGTCGGCCTAGCGTGCGGAGGACCCGGGTTCGATTCCCGGCCAGGGCACACAGGAGAAGCGCCCATTTGCTTCTCCACCCCTCCGCCGCACTTTCCTCTCTGTCTCTCTCTTCCCCTCCCGCAGCCAAGGCTCCATTGGAGCAAAGATGGCCCGGGCGCTGGGGATGGCTCTGTGGCCTCTGCCTCAGGCGCTAGAGTGGCTCTGGTCGCAACATGGCGACGCCCAGGATGGGCAGAGCATCGCCCCCTGGTGGGCAGAGCATCGCCCCTGGTGGGCGTGCCGGGTGGATCCCGGTCGGGCGCATGCGGGAGTCTGTCTGACTGTCTCTCCCTGTTTCCAGCTTCAGAAAAATGAAAAAAATTAAAAAAAAAAAAAAAAAGAAAAGATTATCATTAAACCACTGTTTCATCAAGTGTCCATATGAGTAGGTCTGTTTCTCAATTTTCTATCTTGTTCCATGGGTCAGTTCATCTATCCTTGAGCTATAGCTATTACTACATCGTCTCATTTGCTGTAGTTTCATAACAGCTTTTCATAACTGTGAGAGTGAGTCTTCTTCACACCTTGTATGTTCCCATAGTGTCTTAATCATCTTAGTCACTTTCATCTCCATGTACATTTTAGAATTAGCTTGTTTATTTCTATTACATACACTAATAAAAGCCCTGAAAATTTATGAGATTGCATTGATTCTTTAGTTTCTCTTGATAAAAGGTATTATTTTTAAATTAGTCTTCTAATTGCTAAATGTAGTAAATGATTTAATTATTTCCGTGCACACGTGTGTATGTGTAGAGTCATGCACAACTTTTGTTATATTTGTTCCTAGGTATTTGATTTTTTGTGTTTGCTATTGTGCATAAATTTTTTAATTTTCATTATCTGTTTGTTGCTGGAATATAAAATTAATTAATTTTTAAACTACTACTTTGTATATGATGACCTTAATAAGCTCACTTACTATTTCTAAAACTTTATCAATAGATTAAAATATTTTTCCTATATAAACAATAATATTATCTATGAATAATAAATTTTTTTTAGTAAGAGAGAGAGAGAGATAGAGACAATCAGACAGTAAGGAAGAGAGATCAATTCTTTGTTGCGGTTCCTTAGTTGTTCATTGATTGCTTTCTCATATGTGCCTTGGCCAGGGGGCTTCAGCAGAGTAAGTGACCCCTTGCTTAGGCCAGTGACCTTGGACTCAAGCCAGTGACCATGGGATCATGTCTATTATCCCACACTCAAGCTGGTGACCCTGCACTCAAACTGGTGAGCTTGTGCTCAAGCCAGTGACCTTGAGGTTTTGAACCTGGGTCCTCAGAATCCCAGGCCAACATTCTATCCATTGTGCCACCTACTGGTCAGGCTATAAATAATTAATTTCATTTCTCTCTTTTCAATTGTATACTTTTAATTTTTTTTCTTGTTTTATTTAGCTGATTGGAAATGCCATACCATGTCTAGTAGCAGTGGAGCATATACTTGTCTCCTTGCCAATATCAGAGAAAACAATTTCAACAGGTTATCATTAAGTCTGATGTTTTCAATAGGGTTTTGTTTTATAGATAGCCTTTTATCAAATTAAGACAGTTTCTGTTTCTAGTTTATTAAGTTATTTGTCATGAATAGATATTAAACATAAAAAATTTTCTATATGTTACAGAAACATACAGGTTTGAAGTTTTGGGGGTTTTTTTGGTCTTTTATTCTAGTAATGTGGTACATTATGTTGATAATTTTTTTTTTTTTTGTATTTTTCTGAAGTTGGAAACGGGGAGGTAGTCAGACAGACTCCCACATGCACCCTACCGGGATCCACCCGGCATGCCCACCAGGGGGCGATGCTCTGCCCATCTGGGGTGTTGCTCTGCTGCAACCAGAACCACTCTAGTGCCTGAGGCAGAGGCCATGGAGCCATCCTTAGCACCCAGGCCAACTTTGCTCCAATGGAGCCTTGGCTGCAGGAGGGGAAGAGAGAGACAGAGAGGAAGGAGGGGGGGAGGGGGGGAGAAGCAGATGGGCGCTTTTCCTGTGTACCCTGGCCTGGAATCGAACCTGAGACTCCTACACACCAGGCCGACGCTCTACCACTGAGCCAACCGGCCAGGGCCATGTTGATAGATTTTTGAATGGTAAATTGATCTTGCAATTCTACAAATCTAACTTTGTCATGATGTGTAATTTTTTTCATAGGCTATTGGATTCTGTTTACTAGCATGTATTTTGTTTAGGATTTTTTTTTTAATCTAAGTCATGAGTGAAATTGACCTGTGATTTATTTATTTATTTTTTTTTTACTGTCACTATCAGGTTTTGGTGGCAAGTTTATATAGGTCTCCCAGAAGACTGTTCTCAAGCTCCTTCTGGCTTGAAGAAGTAAGCTATCATAGAGAAAATGGTCCACTTATCAAGGAGTTATAGAAAGCCTCTAGGTATTGATATTGGCCACAGCAAGAAGCTGAAGTTTCAGTCCATCAATGCCAAGAAATTAATTCTTCTAACAACCTGTGGGTCTTGGGCATAGATAGGGTCCAGAATTAAAAGAAGTCCTAGGTGAAGCCCTGGCCGGTTGGCTCAGCGGTAGATCGTCGGCCTGGCGTGCGGGGGACCAGGGTTCGATTCCCGGCCAGGGCATATAGGAGAAGCGCCCATTTGCTTCTCCACACCCCCTCCTTCCTCTCTGTCTCTCTCTTCCCCTCCCGCAGCCAAGGCTCCATTGGAGCAAAGATGGCCCAAGCCCTGGGGATGGCTCCTTGGCCTCTGCCCCAGGTGCTAGAGTGGCTCTGGTCACGGCAAAGCGACGCCCCGGAGGGGCAGAGCATCGCCCCCTGGTGGGCAGAGCGTCGCCCCTGGTGGGCGTGCCAGGTGGATCCCGGTCGGGCGCATGCAGGAGTCTGTGGGTCTCTCCCCGTTTCCAGCTTCAGAAAAAAAAAAAAAATTAAAAAAAAAAAAAAAGAAGTCCTAGGTGAAAAGGGACCCAAATCCACACTCTCTGAATTTGCTTCCTCCAGATATTAGCCCTCTAATTCTTCACAACCTGTTTGCTCTCTATCGTATTCAAGCAATATTTTAAAGTATGTTTTATCTAGTTTCCTAGTTGCTATCACTATGAGTGGTCAGTCCAAGTAATCTAGTTTGTCATTACGGGGAGAAAAGTTCCCTATCAGTAACTTCTTATTTTTAAACTAACGTATAGTCAATACTTATTTTATTCTTACCACCAATTAAGCATGCTGTGTGCTTTATCTCATTTAATTTTACAACCTCTTTAGAACTAAGTACTATTATTATTCCATTTTTCAGTTGATGATCCAAAGTTTAGAGATTCGATAGCTTGCCCAAGGTCACACAGCAGTAAGTAGAGGTCAACTCAGGGCTGTCTGACTCCAAAGCCTAGGATTTAAAACACTGAGCTATGGTATTTCCCACCATTAAACTTCATAGCCTAGAAACAAAGCACCCTGTAAGGACAGTCTTAGTTATTAGTCTCTTAAGACCATTTTGAAGAGGAAGGAGAGAACAGAGATATTTTCTTTATTTGATTAAATGACTCTGAGACAGGGCCAGCAACAGCACTCAAGTTTGGGCTCAAAGTACCACATTTATCCTTCCCTGTTAGCCAAACAAGAACTATGATGGATATAAAGTTAAAAGATTTAAGTGGGGAGAATAAAATGCCATGCTAAACTACCTTTATATGCTTTGTGGTATAAATTAACTCACAATTCAAGAACTTGAGTTTCCTCCTTCTGTGGTAAGAATCTGTCAGTTCACATAAAATTATGGACTGTGACCGGATGTTATAGAGGCAGACAAGCAGAATGTGTCTCACTGATGCATCTGGACAGGAAACCTTAAATATGGTTTTCTTTTCTTAAAAAAAGAAATCCCAGCCACAGATGTTTTTATTTTCCTTCCCAGCATTTGGTATAGGAAAGCACAGGGCATGTTATCACAGGTAGCACTGCACAGGACTGTGGGAGCACATCTGAAAGATTTGAGGGGCCCCAAAGTTCTTTTAGTGATGAGATTCAGATATTTTCATCTCGGATACTTTTCTAAATTACAAATATTTGCACTCTTTGAGGTTATAAGATGAAACAAGTGGTCTTAAATGTTCTTGAAATTTCTGAAAAGTCATTCCTCTTCCACTAATAGTTCATATTTTCCTATCAGCAGTATTTTATTACTGAGACCATGAAGATAGACCGCTGGACTCTTACTCTCTGTGGACTATTACTTTTATTATACCACCTTGAATTTTTCAAATATAATAGCTAGTCTTCAAAGAAGTCAGAACTCTTTCTAAGATGATAAGCATCCTTCCTTACTAGGTGTTGGTGAAGTTAGTAAAAGATAAAGAGCTGGTGACTCTTAATTCATTCTTCCTTGTATACTGAGGCAGTAAATGCTGACTCTCTCTACATAGACAAATGTGGAGTAACAGAAATTGTCTTTTGGTGTTCCAGGCTCTTGTTGTATTTGCTCTTTTATCTATTTATTCTCTTTCTTATTTGGCTGTAACCAAATATATATAATTTGCCAAAGTAAATTTCCACTTAGTAATATTTGATCATGGTCAAGTTGTGAAGTCTAGATAAGACTGCAGCACTAGTAAATAAATGGGTATAGATACATAACCACACAATAGAAATCTTTTTTCTTTCTTGTTGATCTAGATTCTTCTGTGAGGAACAGCACATTAACTCATCAATACTCTAGAAGAGCTGCTTTTATTGAATTGAGCATTGGTAGAATCAGGTCTAGACTGAGGCAAGTGGTGCCCTAGGTAAGACAACAATGGGACACTTCATCAAAACAATATTGTAAAAGTATTTTTCAATACTTACTTAGTGGAGATGGTGAAAAAAAAATGTTCCTAATAATTGAAATAGAATAGGAATGATTTTATGTTTAAAATAAGGAATTTGAAATGTGCACTTATTACATGAAATTTTTGAAAGTACACAACTTCTTAGGAGGTATGCAAAAATTTTTAAAACGTGAATAAAATAAATTATCTTTCCCCTGTAAAGGCATCGAGTCCATGAATTATTCAGACTCCAAATTTCTGTTTCTAGTGCCTGAGAGATGGCTGGTCTCAGTTATAATTGTGCTAAAAACTTACTCATGTGTACCGCCCAAAAAAAAAAAAAAAGAAAAGAAAAAATATTTAACTACATTAGAGATAAGGTGTTATTTTCTTCCATTTTGACCCAAGGGCACAATTTTCTTCAGTAGATTCCCATTTAGTAAATTCAACTTCTGTTTTACCAGATATGTATAAAATTATATATAAAAATCTGAGTCAGCTAGCACTGGGTTTCCAATTTATCAAAGACAACATTTTAATAATCCTTATAAACTAGCAACCCTGTAAAATGCCTAGCAGGCTGGCCCCTTACTTCAGCTCTTGGTGTGATGTTATCAGCTATACTGGGACCTGAATTACTTATCTTTGTGAGGAATTTAAAAATGATAACAATCTGTGTCATCTTTATAGGGACATGGAGCAATTCCATTTTAGTTTTAATTCTGGGAATTACTTCTGAGCAATTGGTCTATTTTTACTTTTTGAACAGTACATATTGGGAAGCTGATTAGATTTCTCTTTTAGTATTTGTTAACCAAAACCTTGCGCCAGATTAATAACCTGCTCATAGAAAACTCATAGGCCTTTTTGGGTAGAAAGAAACCTTTTTAAAATTAACCTTGTTCCTGGCTTCACTTTATGTTCCTATGATTGTTGTTTTCTTTCCCACTTTGACTTAGCTATCTTGCTTTATTTTAGGGATTCTCATAAGCTTCCCTTAATCCTTTCTGGAATGAGAAGAGGCACATATAAATGTCACCACAGTTTCTAACTTAGTAAAGACCTTTTTCATTAGATTTGCAGACAGAGAACAGAGTTCTGAAAGAATGGAACATTATTTTGTGAGAGTTGGAAGAAGGCTTCCAGGGAAAGGGGAGCAACACTTTGGGTTTCTGCTCAGCAGGAAAAAGGGGGCTCACTGAGCAGAGAGAGAGAGAAGGACTCTGAAGTTGAAGCTGGCACAGCACAGATGACAAACTTGACCTGCTTCACAGTTCTGCAGAGTGTGGGCCCTTGGAGACACAGAGCATTCAAATCAGTTATTGCTGGAAATGCTCATGGAAAATTGTTGCATGCCTCAATTCTAGTAGCGTCTCCTCTTCTATTCATTTCCACTATTCTCCAAGACATACACCTGGGGTTAATTATTCTGAATAACTAACATAACTGGCTTACAATCTTCTCTGATGTTTCCCTTTCCTCAGACAGACTGATCACTACCTGTTCTGTCTCCCAGCTGAGAGCAGACTGAACCTGGTATGGAGAAGGGGCTCAGAGGTGCTAGCTGTACTCTGTTCATCGTTTGAAAATTGTGTGAGCCAACAGTATGATTCTGTCATAGCTCTGCTAGTCCACAGAGCAGAGAAAACTGACATGCAGGGAGAGGTCAAAATAAAGCAGGGCACCTTGAGGAGCCAGTATGGATACTGATCTTCCAGACCTAGGCTTCCTGATTCCTATCCCTGAGGAAGTCAGCTCTGGTTCCTGACTCTTGTTTCCTTGTCAGTATTCTCCTCCTACTGTGGCTGAAGTAGCTCCACTAGCTGTGTGTCACTCAGAAGGGAATGATCCCTAACTAAGAGACGAGGCCCAAAATATGTATCCAGTGTAAGTCACTGAGGATATGCTTAGAGATTTAAATACAACACTCATCCGTTCAACAGATACTTGTTGAGGGCTACTATGTTAACCCTCTCTCAGAAGAAGCCACTGAATCACATACAGTCATCCCTTAGTATTCATGGGGGTTCAAGAACCTCTGTGGACACCAAAATCTGCACGTGCTCATTTCTTATATAAAATGACAGAGTATTTTTGCACATACTTTGAAGCATTTCTAGATGACTTATAATATCTAGTATAATATAAATACTATATAAATATTTCTTAAATTCTATTGTGTTGGAAACAATGACAAGAAAAAAATGTCTGTACATGTTTAGTACAGACACAACCATTGTAGGCCTAACTACACAGTACACATCAGCAACAATGTAATATTTTTTTGCAAATATTTTTGATTACCAGTTGGGTGGATCCACAGATGCAGAGCTATGGATATGGAGGGCCAACTGTATATCAAGTTGCTTACTGTCTGTTAGAGGATAAATCATAAAGTTAGCTAAATAGCAATGTGGAAAAATGTTCACTGGCACAGAAAACGTAATAAATCATCAAGTAAATAAAGGAATTTATAAAACAGTATTATGACATATTTATAAAACCATATGTGTATATATACATATATATATATAAAAACATGTATTTTTCTTTATCTCTTTACAGTCTCTCTATATGTGTACAGATTAATGGACAAAATGAAAGTAAGGAGTTGAAGGATAACAAAATGTTAAAAGTGGTTATCATTCTGGTGAAATAATTATGAGTAGTTTTCATTGCCCAACTTTTTACTATTTGCATGCACTGTATTATTTTCAATAAAAGCTATAAATTTCCTAGAATGTACTTTGGTAAGTTCTTCAAATAATGTAGAATAATATGTATATCTCAACAATCTGTCTACATACATGCATCTTTATAAACTATAGTAAAAAATGAAATAGATAATGAATTAACATTCAAATCTATATCCAATAAGAGAATGGGTGTTGGGAAACTGTGGAGAAATGGTAATGTAACATGTTTTTCAATGTAACATTTTTCCAAATAAATGACATTATTAACAAATGTAGATAAATTGTTTTTGTTGTATTATTCAACAAATATTTACTGATTTTTTCCCCCAAAATTTTAGGTCCTATTTTAGGCTTTAGACTTTTAGAGGTACATCAGTGAATAAAATTGACAAATATTTCCCTGCTCTTGTGAAACTTACATTCTTTTAGTGGGGGTCATGTTAGGAAAATGCTAACTATCTGCTACAGTGTGGGAAGTGTCACCTTTAAATGTCAGGTCTGTTGCATCCCTGTATATATTCCTATGTGTAAACCACAGTGATGCTCAGGCACATGAAACACAAGGCCATCACGACAGAATTCTTGCACTGTTCTCTCTTTCGTAGGAAACATACAAATAAATAAAGGGGCAAATGCATACAAAAGGTTCAAATAGGGGGAAGTACAGGAGCAAAGTCTGACCCTCCTTGGGCTTTACTTTGGGGTAGGTGATAGCCAGGAAGACTTGTTGCTACTTGGAGGCAGCATCTGAGCCGAGGCCTGAAAGATAATACGTAGTTATCCAAGTGAAGAGGCTGGAAAAAGGGCATTTCAGGAAGGAAAGCAAGGGGAAACAGGACATGAGTCAGAGAATGAAAGTGGCTTTGTTTAGCTGAAGCTTAGTCTGCAAAGCTGAGAGTGCAAGAAGTGAGATAAGAGGAGCAAGCAGAGGCCACTTGCTCTCTAAAAGGGAATGGTGTCTGGCCCTGGCCAGTTGGCTCAGTGGTAGAGTGTCAGCCCAGTGTGTGGATGTCCTGGTTCGATTCCTGGTCAGGGCACACAGGAGAAGCAACCATGTGCTTCTCCACCCCTCCCCCCTCTCCTTTCTCTCTATCTCTCTCTTCCCCTCCCACAGCCAAGGAAGGCTCCATTGGAGCAGGTTGGCCCGGGCATTGAGGGTGGCTCCATGGCCACCACCTCAGGCAGTAGAATGGCTCCCATTGCAACCAAGCAAGGCCCCAAATGGGCAGAGCATCGCCCCCTAGTGGGCATGCTGGGTAGATCCTGGTCAGGCACATGTGGGAGTCTGTCTCTGCCTTCCTGCTGCTCACTTCAGAAAAATACAAAAAAAAAAAGTGGAAATGTTTTTTAATAGTCAGGGGTGTGCCTGGCCTAGGAAGCCAGACTGCCACCTTTTAGTTACATGACTCAGGGAAAGTACCTAACAGTTCTGTGGGTCAGTTTCCTCACCTGTAAAATAGAGTAATGGTATATAACTCATGTGGCTATTGTAAGCATGCAAGAAAATTGTGAAAGTCACACCTTATTTCATCAATTGATGATTATCTAATTCATTTTATTAGTTCAATGTATATGTTGCTCATAAAAATGTTACATCATCTGTGACTGTGATTTTGTTCTGAGAGATTAGGTAAACTAACAACTCTGTGACTGGGACCTGGTTAGTGGAAATTACCTGTGGTCCAGTGGGTATAGGAGTTAATCAATCATGTTCCCTGACAAGAACACAGGTTGCAGTCATTCTCTTCAATGTGGTAATGTTGTATTTTAGATTGCATGTGGCTTTAATATTTTTTCTTTTCCATTCTAAATAAATATCTGGAAGTGGTCTGTTCTATGTATTGTGCTGATGAAACATAAAAACATAAATAACTGCTTTTAATAAAAGCTGAGAATACCCTTTAACATGGTTTACACAAAGAAAATGTGTATGAGTGATACAGGAACGTGGTCAATGCAACAGCGAAGTCATTCTCGCCCACGGTCTTACGAGTTGGTCTTGTGAGTTTCTTACACGTTGGCTAGTTTTCTTTACAGAAAGCCACCTATCTCTCTGTTTGCAGCAGGTACCAAGAATTGACCTCCAACATCCACTTTCCCTTTGAGTTTTAGCTGAGCATGTGGCTACCCAGTTAGAAACTACATTTTCCAGTCTGCCTTCAGCTAAGTGTGGTCGTAGACTAAGTTCTGGTCTATGAGAAGAGAGTGAAAGGCGTGTGTGCAATTTTCAAGTCATGCCCTCAAAAAGACACTGTTTTTCCTCTATTTCCTCTGGGAATGGATGTGGTTTTAAAAGCCAGCTTTGACCAGTAAATGATGGCTATACCCTAGGAGATATGGAAGCAATAAAATAGAAGAAACCTTGCTTCCTAGACAACCTAAGTAGCAGAGTCATTACCCTATCCCACCCCCAAGTCACCTAACAGCTTAGATTTCTACATGAGAAATAAACTTCTGCTTTGTCTAGCTATTGTCATGTTGACTTTGTTGAAGGAGTCCTAATCAACAAATCAACCCCAAATAATAGAGTCCAAAATGGGGGGGGGCGGTGCTTTTTGTGTTGTTTTTTTTTTATACTGAGATGTAGGCATGAAGCAAAGATCACATCTCTTGTGCAGAAAGAATGTTGGAGCAGGGTGACCAGTGAGCCCCCATCAGTGAGTAGTTGTTGCATCCACCGGGTACGAGAACAAACGTCGGAGACTTTCAGGAGTTTAGATGTTACTTTATTGGCCAGTTTAACCTATGCAAGGGCGAACTCCCAAGATGTCCGGAGACACTGTGCTCACAAGGAGCTGCAAATGGGAGCCGCGCCTGGCGCTTACAGCTAGGTCCTTATATATCCTAAGTGAGCAAGCATTATACAGAAGCAGATGTGGCAGTTAGCTATTTGCTAGGGAGGTCGCATGCAGCATAGCAACAGGGGCCGGCATAGCAATAGGGGCCGGGTTTAGCTTAGTGGTGAATTTCAAACATAAACTTCTGATAAGGGTCTCTGACCTTCTTTGTTCTCAGCCTCACAGGAGCCCTATCAGCACTCCCTGTTCCTGCCAGCACTCCTTGTTCCTGCTCTTTCAATAGTTACACTCTTTCAATAGTTACACTCTGGCAGCCAGCCACAGCACATCTCCCTGAATCTAACAGTAGTCATCTGAAAGAAGTTTCTAGCACAAAAAGCAGTGTCTGTCTTATCATTGCATCCACATTAGCTGGAGCAGTGCCAGGCACATAGCAGGTCCTCGCTGATTATTTTTGACCAAATGAATGACAGATCTAAAGAAATCCAGGTAAGATATGCCAAGAATGGGTAGAAACTAAGTATCTAATATTTTTTTAAACGAGCAATGTAAGCAAAAAAGGTGGGCACATAAATAATAAGATTAGCATTAATGAGAATTAATGACTGGCACACACTCTAAGTTTTCTTTTCACATTTAATTTCACAAAACTCTTGGAGGTATATATTATCACCCTCATTTTGCAGGTGAGGAAATTGAGATTTAGAAAGGTTGTGACTACCTCCGAGCTTTGTAAGAATTTGAACTCAGGCCATCATATTAAGCTGCAAGTAAATGCACTAAAACATATTCCCAAGCCCACTGAAAACCAGTGGATAAAACCAGCAAACACCTTCTGACCACAGGGCATTAAGGATGAAGTGATTATTTGCAGCCAAAGGGTGGTTATGACCTATGAGGGGGTTGAGAAGAAGACTAATACCCTTGAACATATGGTGATTTATAGAAAAAAAATACTTTTCATATAAACCCCTTAGGTCTTTGGGGTTTTTTTGCTTTGCTTTGTTTTGTTTTGGAGGGTTTTTTTTTTCTGGGGGGGGGAGTAAAAATGTTGAAGCAGCATGGCATACAGAAAACCTGGAATGAAATGAGTTTCTGTGTGACCTTGAATAAATTCTTTAAATTCTTTGAGACTTGACTTTCTTACCTTTCTCCAAAAGGGTTGGACCAGCAGGCAGTTCAGTCACAAGCAGGTCTCATTGTTTTGCTGTGATCCCTGATCGGCTTCAGGAAGGACATAATGGACCGTGAGAAGAGAGTGGGCTCTTTTAGTATTTTCTACTCCACATGCCTACTTCTCTGGCTGGTGACCACAGTTCAGGGGCATAGACTTGTGGTGAGCAAGGTGGTACCTAGAGAAAATTTGAGAAGTCAAGAAAGTTGATCTAGGTGCTTCCTCATTTTTCAGTTTTTAATCTTTTCTTGTCTCACATCCTTCCTAGTCACCTCCAGCCCCCTAAAACTAATCTCCCACTGTGTATAATGTAGAATATTTATCCAGAGTTTTGAAGAACATTTTTTCATGATATCTTCTTTTCTCAGATGATGCCCAAGCTTTCAGCCATTTTAAAATCTATTCCCTAAATATCTGAAATTCACTTTCATCACCCCCAAGCTGCTTGTTAACTAATTAGTCAGTTGAAGAAACTAATTATTAGGAATAATGGTAGATAATAATCTGGCCAAGCCAAGAAACTCCCAGCCACCACCCCCATCCCTTCCCAAGTCAGGGTGATGACTAGTACTCACAGCAGCCACTCCTGGGGCAGGATCTTGGCAAGGCTTCAGCTGCTACCAACATGCACATCCTGCCCCTGCAGTTCCCTTATTTTGAGGGATGAAGCAGTCACAAAAAAGAGTGGGAGTGGCTCTCTGTTGCAAATCCATCTATCTATCATGGGAATAATGATAGATAATAATCTAATTCCTTCTCATATAACTGAGACCATTCAGGAACTTTGTGCAAGAATCTGTGGGGCTGGCATAGAGGAGCCTTGGGGTTTGCATAGCAGGTTATACTTAAGATCAGATCTGAATGAAGAACTTAAATGTACATTCCTTCAGAGAGTGTTCTTCAGTTCAAGCCAATGTAGCAAATATTATTTAAATGTGACTATGCAGAAGGGGTTGAAGTTTCTTTCACTCTCATGTAAGCTCTATTTCAACTCCCAGGACAGTTCAAACAAATGCAGGATCCATTTCTAGAAAGAATTTCTGTACTCAAGAGGCAGCAGCCTCTTTTCCAAGTCTGGTAACTTGGAGAGTGTAATCCAGATAGAAACCCAAGATGCCCATTTCTTCTATTTTAAACTCAGAGCAAATCACAAGATTAGCCTCCTGCTTCCCATTTTACAGACTTGACATGAGCCCTGTTAGAGCTCCAGAGTCACAAGTACTTCCCAAGAGAAAGTGTCCCTGATGTCAAAGGGCAGAAAAAGGAAGATAGCACTGAGATAAGAAAGTGGTAGAGTTGCTTAACTGCGTGTGTATAATAAAGAGATGTATTTCTTTGAAAGTAGGGAATCATAACATCATGATAAATGCTACACTACATTTACGTATTAATTGCCACTGAGCACAGGGTTTAAAAGTTTTCACAGAGATAACTATTTTGAACTGGGCTTTGAAAGATGAATAGGAGATTGTCAGTTTAAGCAGTAAAGGAATTCCAGACCCAGGAAAGTGCATGAGCAAGAGTCCACAGGTTTTAGCATGCATGGAGCCTTCAGAACACAGCATGAAGTGGGGCAGCTGGAGCATAGCATCCAAGGAACTAGAGCAGGAGGCGATGTAGAAAGGTAGGATGACTGTTAAGAGAGCCTGTGTACTTAACCTGAAGAAATTAAATAAATGAGAGTAAATGGGAATGAATTTGGACAACTTCTGGAACCCGGAAAGCACTAATATTGTATAGGAGCCTGTTGGGAGAATCTTGGAATAGTCAGGAAATAGAAACTCTGATTCTGGTTTTGTTTAAGCTAAGATTATTTAGTGGTAGATTCCCCATGAATGATGTCGGAACTGGACCAGGTGACCCCACTACGTCTCTGCCTTTCTCTGGCTTTAGGAATCTCAGACATAAGCTCACCTAATTCTGTAATGTGTCACCCATGACACCAGGATATGGTGAGGGGGACTGTTATTGAGTGAGCATGATTGGTCTCTGCCTGAGTACCTTTATAGTAGTGACTATTTTATTTTTATTTTATTCTCTAGCTCTCCAGGAAACATTGGCCAAGTCAGAGTCTTATGCTTCTTTATTGGGAAGTGCTGACTGTTTTATTGAAGTGTATGACCTCAATCTAACAGCTTTGAGAGAAGGGGGTGTGTGTGTGTGTGTGTGTGTGTGTGTGTGTGTGTGTGTGTGTGTAGAAACCACCACTGTGTCTTGGATCACTAAGATTTGAATAGAAAGGCTTTCTATAACCTAGCAATAAGTGTGGCATCTGTTTGAGGTAGGGAGTGATGAAGAGAGATTCAGTAATGTTGCCATTAGCAGACAAAAATGACTATAGGCATTGGATGTTTACATAGACCTCCCTCCTACCTTTCTGGGATTGTGACCAAATCCTTCTGTGAGTAGGGTACTTAGTAAAGCAGTCATTGCCATATAGGGCAAAACTGTGGCTAATCTGGGAGAGAATCCCAGCTCTGTTCATGTTAGCTGTTTGATGTAAGTTCCTTAACTTTTGAGAGCCACAGTTTTCTCAATCTGAAGATAACTCTTCATAGAGTTACTATTAAGATAAAATGAAAAAAGAAAAAGAAAAAAAATAGAAAAAGCCTGACCGAGCAGTGGTGCAGTGGATAGAGTGTCAGACTAGGATGCAGAGGACCCAGGTTCGAGACCCCGAGGTCGCCAGCTTGAGTGTGGGCTCATCTGGTTTGCGCAAAAGCTCACCAGCTTGGACCCAAGGTCGCTGGCTTGAGCAAGGGTTACTCGGTCTGCTGAAGTTTCACCCATGGTCAAGGCACATATGAGAAAGCAATCAATGAACAACTAAGGTCTCGCAACAAAAAACTGATGATTGATGCTTCTCATCTCTCTCTGTTCCTGTCTGTCTGTCCCTGTCTATCCCTTTCTCTGACTCTGTGTCCCTATAAAAAAAAAAAGATAAAATGGCAATCAAGTATGTAAACATGTCTGCCTTATTGCATAAGTGCTCAATTGCAGAATTATTTTTTCCTTCTGAGTCATAACTAGCCCCCAATACATCTTGCTCAGCCCTTCTTTAGAATAAGTCATCCCTGTTCCTTAAGGCTTCTGACTGAGTCTATTTCCCAGCCTCTCATTATGTCTGTGGCTATTTACAGACCTTGCCTTTGGTTCTTTGGTGACATTTGAGAAGAGCCCAACCTTTTAGGAGCTGACAGCCAAAGCTGCATGCCAGTTTGTCTCATTCTCACCCATCAGGCTCCTTCCACTTCCAGTATCCTCCCCCATCCTGGGACTCTGGCCAAGCCAAGAAACTCCCAGCCACCACCCCCATCCCTTCCCAAGTCAGGGTGATGACTAGTCCTCACAGCAGCCACTCCTGGGGCAGGATCTTGGCAAGGCTTCAGCTGCTACCAACATGCACATCCTGCCCCTGCAGTTCCCTTATTTTGAGGGATGAAGCAGTCACAAAAAAGAGTGGGAGTGGCTCTCTGTTGCAAATCCATCTGTGAGGCATTTTAATTTCAATAATGGATAGAATGACTCTGTATAAATTCTTTGAGGGATCAGAATTGATATCACCGCCAAACAGTCCCCCATTAATGCGTAACTAATGCAAAACCAATGCATGGCTGGACTTCCAATACTGGACACTTACTCCAACAGGACTGTGCTGAAATCCCAGTTTTTGTGCTAAATGTGACCATCAACTGCTGAATTATGAAAAATTCTGAGGAAGTTTTCTCCATTACATGGAAACAATCACATGCTTGTTAAATTAATATTTTAGACAAACATTCAAATGTTTGTTATGTGTCAATATGCTATTTTCAGTATGCCAAGATGCTATTCTTAGGGACTTAATGTGTGTTATTCCATTAAATGAGACTATTCATGATATTTACAATATAACTAAGTCTGTGTCATCTTTTTCTTTCATCTCTCATAATATTATTTACTTCCCACAAATGTCAAAACTGAGGCAGCATCATTTATGCCTTTGTCTGGCATAAAATCAGATCATATAAATGAAGTTTTGAGATAAGCCTATTATTTATATGTAGAATCATGGCCTTCATGGTAACTGAATTTTAGGTTAGGATAATAATCTAGTGACTCCCGAATCTCAGTAATTTTTTTTTTCTTTTGAGAGCGAGAGAGAGTGAAAGAGAGCAACAAGAAAGGAGAGAGAGAAAAAAAAAGAAAGGAGAGAGAGGATGAGAAACACCAACTCACAGTTGCTTTCTCTTTAGTTGTAAATTGAGCTTCTCATACATGCCTTGACAGGAGCATGCCAATGTACCCTTGCTCAAACCAGCAACCTTGGGCTATTCGTGCCAGTGATCTTTGGGCTCAAGCTGGTGAGCTTTGGGATTGTGTGGACAATTCCCCCACTCAAGCAAGTGACCCCATGTTGACGAGCCTGCACTCAGAGCCAGCGACTTCAGGGTTTTAAACCAGCGACCTCAGCATTATGGGTGGATGCTTTATTTTGTGCCACAACCAGTCAGGCCAAATTTCAGTAATTCTATTCTTTCAACTTAACAAAATGTTTTGGTGCTAAGAAAGTACCTGTACAGTACTTGACATATTATTTCTCTTTGTGCCTTTCTAGAAAGTTTATAACATTAAAATGGTGGTATATTGGTGATGTTAAGAAAAGATTTAGAAATGGAACTTTCCACAATAGAAACCAAAAAAATTCCTTGCTTTTGTGTAGATTCTGACTCTTCTAATCATATACCACTATTTTTTTTTGTAAAGACTAGCAGGGGACCTACAAACTTGGTTGCTTGGCAAATATTGATCTGTAAGAGAAAAGTCAAATTAAATTTTACTTGAAAGCTTCAGACAAGAAAACAGAATTTGGAAGGTCCTCATTGAGACAAAGTTTATTTATTTATTTATTTATTTATTTATTTATTTATTTATTTATTTATTTATTTATATTCAGTGAGAGAATAGAGATAGACTCTCACATGTACCCTGACTGGGATCTACCTAGCAAGCCCATTAGCGGGTGATGCTCTGCCCATCTGGGGTGTTGCCCCATTGCTCAGCAACTGAGCTCTTTTTAGCACTGGAGGTGGAGGCATGGAGCCACCCTCAGTGCCGGGGGCCAACTTGCTCCAATGGAACCATGGCTGCAAGAGGAGAAGGGGCAGAGAGAGAGAGAAGCAAGAAGAGGAGGGGTGGACAAGCAAATGGGCACTTCCCTGTGCACCTTGATGAGAAATTGAATCCAGGACATCCACACACTGAGCCAACGATGCTCTACCACTGAGCTGACACTCTACCACTGAGCCAACCTGCCAGGGCTGAAATGGACTTACTAATGTGTTTAAATCCCACCCTAAATTTTCATTTTCTGTTGTTATACTAGTATGTTTTTTTCAATTTTCTTTGATTTCCTCATGCAATTCAGTTGGTAATTAGATTACCTTACAAACAGTACATTCCATAATTATTTCAATGCACATTCTAAATGCAAGGAAATGTTAAGAACTTAAAATATTTAAGTCATACAATATTAAGCTCTTAACTTGAAGTTTTTAGTTCACTTGTTTAATTTAAAACTGACATGCATGTCTACTCAAAACATTTTTAAATGTTTACGTTAAAAATATATATATTTTAAATTCATGTGCTTTTCTTCCTCATTCTTAACTGAAAATGATGCAACCCCCCCCCCCAAAAAAAAACAAAATATACTGCTCACAAAAGTTAGGGGATATTTCAAAATTAATATGAAGTGAAAAAATATTCTCTAATTTTTGTGAGCAGTATGCATTATGTCTTTGAATTATTTGTTTGAACAATGAACAAAGGAGGAATTCTCAGAGCTCTATACAGAGACTGTGGGGTTAGCATGAGTCACAGCAACATTTCTGAGGGTCATTGCTCCTGCTGAATTTTTCTTGAGTATGAAGCACATGCTTAGAGATTACCTCAGTGGAGACATGATGTAACATCTCAGGATTGGGACATATTTTAAAGGAGGCTTCTCTGTATTTGCAGAAATGCTGATGGTCACTAAACCAATAATCCACAATTTGATTCAAGGATGTCCCCTTCAAATCACTTGGACAGTATAAATGGGTTCTCCTGTCTGCTACCTATGCTGACTTGACAAGACATTTACTTTCTACTAGTTTTGAACACCAAAAATTAAATAAAATATGCTAGCAAGAAGATACTTCTCTGCCTCCTGGCTCCCACATCTTCTCTTCATTAAAAAAGGGGGAGTATTATTAAGACAGTAGCCAGAAATAGCATTTAGTTCTTGACTTTTTTTCATCTATTGTGTTGAACTAATTAATTTTTTTTCTTTTTCTACCCAAATAAGAAATTAATTACTAATCTGCTGAAGCTGTCAAGCCAATTAATTGACTGATAACCAAATTGGTTTTCTCTTGACATGTTTTCTCATCTCTCATAACCAAACTTTTCAACAATGCCTATTTTCAACTGCTCAAAGTACAATTCTTATCAGAAATGCCACATGACTTCACACGTGGAATATGAAAAACATGACCTTTGGTTTGTCATATCTTGTTTCAACTAAATGTAGGGGGATTTTAATGACAGAGTCTAAAACTCTAAGATAGATTCATCCATGAACTTGACCACTAAGTGTTCTAGTAAAGGCCAAGTGAAAGAGTTTTGCAGCTGTATCAGCATTCTCCAGAGAAAAGAACCAATAGCATATCTATACATACATATGCAATGATTGGGGCTGGAAAGCCTGAAATTTGTAGGGCAGACCAACAGCCTTTAAACTTGGGCAGGAATTGCTGTTGTACTCTTGAGATGAAATTTCTTTTACTCTAAACCTCAGTTTAAAGAAAACCTCAGCTTTTGCTCATATGACCCTCAACTGATTGAGTGAGATGTACCATATTATTGAAGTTAATTTCCTTTACTTAAAGTCAACTAATTGTAGATAGCTTAAGTACACATACAAGATGCCTTTATAGCATAAACCTAGAATAGTGTTTGATTAAATAACTATGTACTATAACCTAACCAGATTAACACATAAAACTAACCATGTGGCAGGTATGGGAAAGAATAACATGGACTTGGATCATACTGCTTCATGCCTCGTGCCCTAGTACAACTGTAATCACCATCTCTGCACTCCTTCATGTTATCCACTTATTTCTTTTCTTTTCTTTTTACAGAGACAGAGAGAGTCAGAGAGAGGAAGAGACAGGAACAAAGAGAGATGATAAGCATCAATCATTAGTTTTTCGTTGCAACACCTTACTTGTTCATTGATTGCTTTCTCATATGTGCCTTGACCGTGGTGCTACAGCAGACTGAGTGACCCCTAGCTTGAGCCAGCAATCTTGAGTCCAAGCTGGTGAGCTTTGCTCAAACCAGATGAGCCCGCGCTCAAGCTGGCGGCGACCTCAGGGTCTTGAACCTGGGTGCTCCGCATCCCAGTCCGACACTCTATCCACTGTGCCACCGCCTGGTCAGGCTCCACTTACTTCTTGAATAAGTTTTCTACTTATTCAGATTTCATCCCCTTGCTAAAATATGAGCCATGGGGATAGAAAGAAGTTGAAAAATTCAAGAGCAATTTAGGAGTTATGATCAATAGGACTCTGTGACTCATGGGTTTTCAAAGAGAGGAAAATGTAATGTGGGCTAACTCCCAGGTGCCTACCTTAGGCAAGGTGACCTGTGCTATTCACTGCAGAATAACACTGCAGAAAATGAAGAAAAACAAATTTGACAGAGAAGATGATAATTTAAGTTCAGACACATTGAGTTTGAATTACCTGTGAGTCCTGGCAAAAATGTGTAAAGAAAAGATAATTCTCAAGGCAGAGGTGTAAATTAAACATACAGATCTGGAATGGATCTTCTGTAAATGAGAGTTGAAACCATGGGAATGGAAGTAGTCACACAGGGAATTACATGAAGTAAGAAGAACACCAAAGGCAGAATCCTGCAAAAAGATCAACATTGAAGACACAGGCAGAGAAAAGTGCCTCTGGAGGAGACAGAATTGGGAGATCACAAATTTCTAACAGCTCCAATTGGCAGTTGTTTGCTTTTTCAACAGTTGTTAGTCACCCTGGTATCTGGAGAAAGAATGCAATTGTAGTGTTGATCTAGATTTGGGTTTTGTTGGTGGGGGTGAAGAGGAAGATTTTGAAGCGTGTGCTTAAGTCTTTAATGAAAGAGAGAAAGTTGCCAGGAAACCATAGATGACATTACCAAGGAGGGAAACAAGTGAGAAATATTACAAGGAAAAGTGAACCCCGAGAAGGGTAAGTGGTTTGGAAGCAACTGAGGAAAACCAGGAGAAGACCAATGCAAGAAAGTCAGTTAGCAATAGAGTAAAGCAGTGGTCCCCAAGCCCTGGGCCGCGGACAGATACCAGTCCCTGGGCCATTTGGTACCGGTCCGCAGAGAAAGAATAAATAACTTACATTACTTCCGTTTTATTTATATTTAAGTCTGAACTATGTTTTATTTTTAAAAAATGACCAGATTATCTCTGTTACATCCGTCTAAGACTCACTCTTGATGCTTGTCTCGGTCACGTGATACATTTATCCGTCTCACCCTAAAGGCCGGTCCGTGAAAATATTTTCTGACATTAAACTGGTCCATGGCCCAAAGAAGGTTGGGGACCACTGGAGTAAAGGATCCGGAGACCACCATGAGAGGGAAAGAGGTGCTCACTAGCAGATTGTACCCAATGAGGCGTGCCATCACAGTAACATGGGGCAGGGTGCCTGGCCTTTCATTAGGGGCTTGAGGAAAAAAGCATGGATGAGAGCAACTCACCTCAGATGTCCTCACTTTGCCATAAGTCTTTTTGGTATTTGAAATATATTTCTGATCTCAGAGATCTGATGAGGGCTGCCACAGGCTCACAGGAGGCCAGCGAAGGTCCCATTTTGGGCAGGGTTTTCGTTGTGTTCTAGAATGGCCAGGGTCCTGATCAGGGATCCAGTGTGCTTGTAAAAGTGTTATTTATTTTTTTGTTTTTAACTTAGACATCCTTTTATTATATGAATAATATAAATATATTGAAGAAACTTTGGAAAGGAAAAAATAATTCCCATTCTACTGTAACAATTTAAAACTTTTTCCTTTTGGAGCTTTTTTACCCTCATGTACATTTTAAAAAGTATTACTATATCGCCTGACCAGGCGGTGGCGCAGTGGATAGGGTGTCGGACTGGGATGCAGAAGGACCCAGGTTCAAGACCCCCAAGGTCACGCTCTAGCTTGAGCGCGGGCTTATCTGGTGTGAGCAAAAAGCTCACCAGCTTGGACCCAAGGTTGCTGACTCGAGCAAGGGGTTACTTGGTCTGCTGAAGGCCCGCGGTCAAGGCACATATGAGAAAGCAATCAATGAACAACAAAGGTGTTGCAACGAAAAACTGATGATTGATGCTTCTCATCTCTTTCCATTCCTGTCTGTCTGTCCCTATCTATCCCTCTCTCTGACTCTCACTCTGTCTCTGAAATAAATAAATAAAATTTTAAAAAAAAGTATTGCTATATTCTTAGCATTTTAACCTAACAAGTTATATCTTTTAACCTAACAAATAATAAATGTTCTTCATGTAGCTACATGGTCTTCATAACTATAATTACAAAGTTTTGCATAATAGTTCATTTGTTGCGTACATTATCATTTATTTATTTATTTATTTATTTATTTCACTGTTGTGCTGATTTTCTCAGAAATGTTAACAAATTGCTCAGTGAACTATGATTTCTGATCATGCTGTGTATGACTATTCATTTTTGCACCAAAGTCAGTATTTTTTTTTTAAATCTGGCTTCAAAATCAGCTATTCATGAAGGGTTTCCTAGGCTACATTTTTAATTCGATATATCATAGTGGAATGTCTTTTGTCCACAACTCTGATGTTTCTCTGATTCAGCATCAAAGGCATTCATCCACTTTTTATCTTTTGTAAGTTAGACATAAAAGAAGATAAAGGAGCTCAATGTCCTTAGAAATCATGCATTTTCATAGTGGCTGTAGATCTGGAAGCTTACTCATTATGAGCATTTCTCACACCACCCCTGTGCCCACTTGCACAATTCAACTGTAGTTGCCTTTCTCAGTGCTTTAGTTCTCACCTGCACATTTGAATAGAATATTATAATAAACGCCTAAGTGTGTTTTAGAACAGAACGTAGATACCATCTACAGAAACCCAAGTTTTAAGGTAAACTCCAGCCCCTGAGGAGACTAGATATTCTCAAAGAAGAAATAAAGGACAAGGTAGGGAACAGGGGTGAGGAGGGCTGAAGAAGTCAGTGCTCCGTCAGTGAATCACTGGCTTAGGGACCTTGTATCCTGTGTGTCTAGGGACAGGATTGGTCTCAAAATCTACAGTGGTATCATGCACACTGGTTGGGGTTAAGTGATCTCACCTGTAAAAGTTAGAAAAGTGCAGGGCTATAGAACTAAGTAAGTGATCTTTTCATTATCACTGTTTAAGTCCAGAACTTTGTTGGGGATGTGCTGTAACTGACTTGTACTAGATCATGGGACTATTTACACCACAGAAATTGGCAGCATAGAATTACACCACAGAAATTCTACAAGACAGGACTCCCATCTCTCCCAGGAGATCTGGTTGTGAAATATTTACCAGCGCATCTCTTATGGAATCCCCACCTTTATCAGTAGTCAACTTCTCTCTCTCTCTTTCACTCTCACTTCTCTCTCTCTCTCTCTCAGTGTGAACTTCTCTGAACCTTAGTTTTCTTATCCATAAAATGTGAAACTCAGAATTTAGATCTGGGCCTGACCAGATGGTGGTGCAGTGGATAGAGCATCAGACTGGGATGTGGAGGACCCAGGTTCGAGACCCCGAGGTCACCAGCTTGAACGTGGGTTTATCTGGCTTGAGCAAAAAAAAAAAAGCTCACCAGCTTAGACTCAAGGTTGCTGGCCCAAGCAAGGGGTTACTCGGTCTGCTGAAGGCCCATGGTCAAGGCACATATAAGAAAGCAATCAATGAACAACTAAGGTATCGCAACAAAAAACTAATGATTGATGTTTCTCATCTCTCTCTGTTCCTGTCTGTCTGTCCCTATCTATTCCTCTCTCTGACTCTCTCTCTGTCCCTGTAAAAAAAAAATTTAGATCTGGAAGAGATTTTTAAAATTATCTAGTCCAACTATTGACTTTCAATGATGCTATTAGTTCTTAGAAGGTTGTATAATTTTTTCTCAGAAACAGAAGATACTTGTCACATGGTAGTATAACCAGAATGGCTTATCAGTCTGAAGAATTCCCAGCAGGAAAAGCCTGAGTTGTTTCAGAGCCTGTCATGTTTTTATAACTCATGATGATGGGCCAGACAGAAACAGAAACTCTAAGTCTCAAAGTGAAGGCCGGTCCGGGGGCCCAGATAAACTGGCAGGGTCAGAGGAGTCTCAGTAAATCATTCCAGGAAGGAGCAGATGGGTTCTTGTGGTTGTTTAGTTAGGATAGTATCTGATAAGGCTGGGGTAGGAAATGATGAGGTCCAAACCCAGACCCAAATCAGGATTTTCATTCAAACAGGTAGGACAACCTTCTAACAAAGTCCAGGCAAGAAGACAATATGTATCAGGGGGGAAAAAATGAATTCTCAGTAATTGATGCTTAAGTTTCAGGGAAATAAGTCTAATCATTATGGTAGAGACTCTAGAACTTATTTCAAATTGCCTATCACACATACTACATGCGCAATATTGAATCTTGGTGTTTGCCAATATAATCTTCTAGAATGGAGAGTCCACCGTATCCTTCACCTTAATGATACAGAGCCTTGTAACCAGGGAAATGGTCTTGATTCCCAGTCTAAAAAGATCTTGAAAGACATCTTAAGAAGAAAAGTGAGGAAAGGTAATTTCCTCCCCTGGATTCTTCTATTCATTTTATGATGTTAACCTCTACTTCCATGTTTTTTCTTCATTCCAATCAAGATTGCAGTTGATTTTGATTGCAGAAATCTATCTCAGAATTGGCTTGCTGCCTGAAGTTGATTATAGCTAAGTTCACTAACATTTCTTTACATGCTAGCAATCAGAGCAGCAATTAAGTTATGTTTGGATTGAGTGATTAAAAACAATAAATCCCTATTGTTTTAGTACAGGTATGCAAGTGAGGGACTAGAATTCTTTTAGGCACCATAATAAAAGATAAAATAAGGATTGGCATCTACATCAGAATCTGTTTATTGAAGAACAAATACTGATGGAGGGGGCCAAAAGTAGAGCCCAATTAGTGGGAACTGGAATGTTTAATTCAGAGAGTGATTCTCGGATCCCCTTGGTAGAGGCAGCATTAATCCAAGAACACAGAGTGAAAGTGAATCTTCAGGTAGTATGGATTTGGGAAACACCATGTACTACATTATTACAGAAAAATTGGTTTAGAATAGTCTCATTTTTCTAGTAACTAAGTAATGGAAGGAAGATATTATGTCCACAAAGTACCACTAATAATAGCTAATGAATATTATTCTCCCGTGAAACAGGTTCATTAGCTCTAGTTTAGTCATTCACTATTCTCTAGTCGCTATGTCAGAATTCTCCACCTTAAAAGTGTGACACAAGGAGGCACCCTTAAGTTTATTTGACTTACAGCTTGTGTGTGATTTCTTCAATGTTTAAAGATTGCTTCAACTCAGTGGTTTGCTCATGTACCTTAATTCATGCTAATTTTTTCAGTGTCACCTTTATTTCCTCCCTATTACCACATTCATAGATCATATATTTATTTGGAATCCTATTAATTTCTCTTATAGGGTTAAATTATCTACAGCATGCCAAATTACTATTTGGAAAAGTTGGGTTTATATAATCAAATTTTCTTCTCAGAATATCTACTCATTTATATATATATATATTAGAGAAAGTGTTTTTCAGCTTGTTAAATAATAGAAATTTCAAATTCTGATTAGTAAGGGTCACAGTGTTGATGGAAGGAAAGGTAGACTTGGGCCACGAGACACAAATTCTGTCCTACCATCCACTAAACAACCTTAAAGCTGTATAACCAACATGCTAATTATAAAAGATGCCATCTGTTATTTTCACTCAGGGAAACAGGATTAACATGAACTAATAAAGTTGAGATGAGGACAGAGCGCAGCCTGAAATTAGGCATAGGGTGTTATTAGTCATGGGTGCTAAAGGCAATGAGAAAGAATATATTAGTGGCAAAGAAGGAGGTATGTGGCTAGTGTAAAATACTGCTGTCTACAGGGTTGAAACCATTTTGTCTTACTGAGTATATTTTATCTAGCCCTGTGGTTGCTGAAAAATTGGGGAGTTGATTGATTGTACTTCACAACTGATAGACTGTGTGGAATGTACCAAATGTGTATTGATGTAAAACAGCTGTTTGTGTATTTCAATGCCAACATCAAGAAGGCCAAATAAAATTAAGATGCTCTGGCATAAAACAAAAGCACCATTGTAATCATCTGGATGCTTTTTACACATTGTCCTAAGATCATTGTGTAATTGTCTAACTCTCCTGATAAATTCTTCTCTGCCACTGAGCCAGTTCTTTTGAGAAATTAAACATCCATGTTTTACTCTTGAAGGGCTGAATGACTTTTACAAATTAATAGCCATGCAAGGCAGGCACCAGGGCTGGAAAATGGGTACTTCTACATCAGCTCTGTTCAGTAGCTTCTCAGGACCCTCCTCCTTAATCCAATGGTGCCTTGGACACCCTCCTTCCATACCTGAGGATGTCAGACAATTCCAAACTGTTTGTTGTCATTGCTTATGTTTCAGAAATGTTTATACATCTGAACAATAAATAAGCTAATTTACTAACTGTCAGCCTCATTGATTTTTGTTTACATAGAGTCAACTAATCAAATATAAGCTCTTTTCAGGAAGAAAGATTCTGGAATACATTAGGAATAATTGGGTTTAAAAGAATCTTGGTCAGACCAACCTTGGTTAAATCAACCTAGTCAAATTTTTCTTGCCTTGTGAAGCTTAAGTTTTTCATTAATTAGAGATAAGGTAGAAATTTAAACTCCAAACTAGACAAATTTGTCTATAAATATTGTATTCTCTAGCAGGCAAAGCGTATCTGAGCCTTTACTCTTAATTCTGCTCTCCAGCACCTTTAAGAGGTTCTGGCTATTTATTTGAAGGTCACAGGAAACTTTCAAAGATAGTCTATAAAACAACATGACAAAATGGCTATAAAGTTAATATTTAATTCAAAGTATTTCTGCCTTCAGATCTTAAAACTTTTCTCTGGAGGGGAAAATGGACTACGTTATGTTTTAATCATCATTTTAACTTTTTTTTAATCAACAAGTGTTTATGAAGTTCCTAGGAGGTGCTGGTAAGGTGTTACTGAGACCAGCCTGCCGTGTAAGAAATGACATGTCTTTTCATTAGTTTAATACTTCTGCAGATCACCTCTCAATCCTCTGCCATGATAATAGGAATACTGAACTCAAGGTCATTCCTGCTGCTCTCTGGAGAGGGTTGCAGTGCTTGAGATGGACAGATGAAGCCAATTTCTGTAATCAAGAACCACGAACCGAGAGATAGTCACTGCTTGGGGAATGAGAGGAAGTATATCTGATTGAGAGCAGAGAAGTAGAAAAATTGAAGGTTGAACTGTAGCTTTTTATCATCAAAGTTAAAGATTTAGGATTTGGTTTGACTCGAGAAAAAGGTGTGTAGATCATGGCTTTTTTTCTGCAACTTTGAATCCACTGCAGTGGCAGACAGGCCTAGGGAGGGTTCACCAGCAATTCCAAAGCTGTCATCAGGAAATACGGAAATGGGAAAATATCAGTAAAATAGTTGGATTTACTTCTTGAGTGGAGAAGTACTATATATATACAGGAATAAACTCTCCACTCACCCATGTTTTTTAATTAAAACAAATTCTTTAATTCTATGTATATGTTGTATTTTTCTTACCCATGTAATAGCATGGTTCGAGGGCCTTTAAAATAAAGTTGTACCGAACTAGTTCAGCAGTTGAGTTTCCTAAAGTCTATGTGTGGGTTCACCTTAATTGCACCTATAACTGCCCCAGGCCATTTTCATTACTTTCAGTCCCATTTGTTTCAAGTAGAATTTAGCTACTATTTTTTAAGTGTTAATTGCCTCATTAACACCACCAGGTTTCTCCCATAGCAATTTATTTCTCTGGAGCAGCAGTTAATTTATCCTGGCCTGAGTGATACCTCTGGCCCTTTGGCACTCTCCAGCTCCCCCTGAGCTAAGGAACATTTATTTATACCTAGTCCCAGCTGCTTTTAATTCTTTCACTGATGGCTGTTCCCTCTCAGTGAGGGTTACACTTCAGCTTAAAAGACACAAATTCTTATTATTTAGAGAAGCATTTATTTTTTTTATGTTTCCCAGTTTATTACCATTTTTATTAAATTTATTGGATTGACACTGTTTAATAATATCATATAGGTTTCAGGTGTACATTTCTATGATTCAGATCTGTGTCGTGCATTGCGTGCCCACCACCCAAAGTCATATCTTCCGTCACCATGTACCTGGCCCCCTTTACCCTTTTACCTTCCCTCTGGTAATCACCACACTGTTGTATGTGGTATGAATTTTTGTTTTTATTGTTTATTTATTATTTTTATTCAGTTTTATATAAAAATATACAGAACAGTTCATGAATTTGCATGTCATTTTATTACAGGGGCCATGCCAATCTTCTCTGTATATGTTATGCTAAAGCGAGCAATAGGAAAGCATATGTAAAGAATTAAGTAAAGACAGATTACAAAGTCGCATTACGTAGTTCAATAAATGGCAAGTGTAGGTTGGGGATAAAAGACAAAAGAGGTTATATTTGTGAAGCCCTTACAAGCATCAGGAATTCTAAAAGTATTTGTCATTTGTTCTCATATTTAATATTCACGATATACCTCCATTAGTCAGTCATCTCATTTTCGAAAAGAGGAAATAGGGGTCCAGGCTCACAGCTTCCAGGAGGGAAAAGTAGTATTTGAATCTAGATCTGCCTGACTCAAACTGTTGCACTGTTAGGAGGTTAAAGAAAAGAGTGCTGATAGACTGTTGAGTGAGAACATGATTACAGTCTGGACAAAACAAGAAGGAGGCCAGAGCTGACTGATACTGTGCTCACGCCACTGAGTAAGCCTCTATATTTAATCATTTGTGTGCTTGGTGCTTCAAGTTCAAATAATATTAGAAGGTAAAACTCTACAAGCAAAACAGCCCTAAGACAGAAGAACTCAAAGAGAACTTATTTCCCAAGACTTTTCTGGAGGGCTTCAGACTCAGAACAAACAACTCAGTATAAAAATTTAAGCTTGACCACAGAGATTCCTTAGTACAATACGCTAGATTTTTTTTTTTTTTTTATTTAAAGGAACTTTGATCTCCATCCCACTTCAGAAAAGGCTTTAAGTCTCTACAAAGGACTGCTGGAAAAGCAAGGATTTGGATAATGTCCATCCTATTAATTTTGTCATTAATTCTAATGAATCACTCCCATAAAAATGCAATTCTTTCTCTTTGTTTTTGATAATTATTAGAGATAGCAAGATTTGTGATCAAATAATTTTAACTAGGGTAAGTGGCTGCATTACTATCATAAACACACAATGACTACTCTTGATCTCATGTACTAATTAAAAGCTTGAAAACTGAGAAGAGAAAGCACGTTTCTAAGAACAGAACACTCTGAAGTTTCTTTCTTCCTTAGTAATAATAGGAATTGTAGTAGTGAACATTTACTGAGGGCTTTCTATATGCTAGAAATTTTCTAGGTGCTTCAAATGCATAACTATCTTAATTTCTTACAACAACCTTATGTGACAAGTACTATTATTATTCCCATTTAATATATAAGAAGTGAACTTATTCAAAGCCACACAACAATAAGTGGGAGTAGAGCTGGGGTTCAGACCAAACTGAGCTAAGCAAGAACACCATTATATTTCTCAGGATTCAGTTAAGTCTCCAAGTTTACAAAGAGCATATTTTCTAATATTTTGGGAGATATCTAGACCTCCAAGCAGAAACGAAATTTTAAATAAATTGTCAGACTCCCAAAACTACTTGGGAAGAATATCATATGACAGTCTAGAACAGTTCTGTTAAATTTCTGGAAAGAACCACATGGTAAATATTTTAGCTTCTGTGGGCTATGTAGTTGACACTGTAGCAACCATTCTATTCTGCCATTATAGTGCAAAAGCAGCTGTGAACAGAAAATATGTAAACTAAGTGAGCATTTGTGTGTTTCAATAAAACTTTATTTATAATAACAAGCAGTGGGCCAAATTGGGTTCAAATGCTGTATTTTGCTTATTCCTGATCCAAAGTATTGGTTTTCTTTTTTTTTTTTTTTTTAATTTTTTAAGTTACTGACTTTAGAGAGAAAACAAAGGAGAGAAAGAGAGAGAGAGAGAAATACTGATTTGTTCTTTCACTTATTTATTCATATTTATGTATTTATTGGTTTATTCTTGTATGTGCCCTGACTGGAAATGCAGCCTGCAACCTTGGGCTATCAGGACAACACTCTAACCAACTGAGCCACCTAGCAAGGGTCTCTTTTTCTCCATTAAATTTATTAGGGTGATGTTGATTAATGAAAATAAATAGGTTTCAAGTGTATAATTCTATGGAAGACTATTAAGTTTCAATGTATGGTCAGGAGCTTCACTGAGCACTTGTTAGAAATGCAAATTCTTGGGACCTCACCCCAGACACACTGAATCAGAAATACTGGGGGAGGGGCACCTCTGTGTTTAATAAGTCTTCCAAGTGATTCTGATTCATGCTATAGTTTGAGAACCACTGATCTAATGAAAGGAAACTTTTTTTTTTAGTATTAAATAATGGAACAGAGATTCAAACCCATGAGTGTCTGAGTCCAATAAATCAGTCTATTTCCACCTGCTTACAGTTGAAGGAATTAGGGGCCAAACAGATTTGAAAGATTTGCCCCAGCCTATTATTGTTCCCAACGCAGCATTCCTCCATTCACATAATCTGAGAAATGCAAAGTGAGCAGAAATCCCCTACAAGCACTGTGATTACACCTGAACAGGCAAATTTCAGGACTGCCTGGTATTATGGAAAGCCTCTACTCCTTCCAAGGGAAATGTAACTTCCTGGTCATTACAGCATCAGTTGGGTCTATGAAAATAGTGTTGGAATTTCATCCAGCCTGTCCCCAGTTCCTGGATGTAGAAACAGAGAAGTGATCTCAAATGTGTGTTAAAGATTTAATGGAGAAAAAATAAGAGAAATATTTATTGATCTTCTATAAATGCTAGAAATTATTCTATTTACTTTGTATATATTAACTCAAATAATCCTTTCAAGAACAATGAGGTAAGATGTAATTGCTAGGTGAGAAAACTAAAAGGTAAATAAATGTAACTGAATTCACCAATGTCCTACAATTATCTGGACTCTAACTTTGAAGCTCTTTCTTCTTCCCCATACTGCCTGCTGTTCAAGTCCTGGATGCCCCTACTACTTAATGATCTCAGTTGTATATTCATAGTTTTATAATTTAGGGAGCATGTTATATGTCCTTTACCCTAATAGAAATGCAGTATCTCAAAAAACACTATAGGATTTTTAAAATTTATATACTTATTTTTATTTATTTCTTTAAATTTATTGCAATGACATGATTTGCATAACCATACAGGTTTCAAGTGTACAACTCAATAAATATAACACCAGTACACACCACATCGTGCACCCTCCAGCACAAACAGAGACTCTTTCCCCAAGTCTCTTCCATTTGTCTTCTTCCCCCTTCCTTCCTCACCCCCTTTCCCTCCGGCTATTGCTACCCTGTTGTCTGTATCTATGTTATATATATAAGCACTGTAGGATTTTAGTTGAAAAGCTTTGTGTTTAGCCTGACCAGGCAGTGGCACAGTGGCACAGTGGCGCAGTGGCGCAGTGGCGCAGTGGCTAGAGCATCAGACTGGAATGCAGAGGACCCAGGTTCAAAATCCGAGGTCGCTGGCTTAAGCATGGGCTCACCACTTGAGCGAGGGGTCACTGGCTTGAGTGTGGGTTCACAGACATGACCCCATGGTTGCTGGCTTGAAGCCCAAAGCCACTGGCTTGAGCAAGGGGTCACTCTGCTGTAGCCCCCAGAAAAGAAAAAAAAAAAAGCTTTGTGTTAAAGTTTTGATTTTACCTCCAAAGGAAACATTTTTAATGCAAGTAAAATCAATTTGAATAAAAGCAATTGAATAAGAATGAATGTGAGGGTTATTTATTAACGATCCTCAGAATTTAGTGTTTTGGAACATAATACAAGATCACTTTATTATAACATCTTTCCTTTCCCCCAGTCTCAATGTTTTCTCATACATAACACTTAAAAGTCCTAGCCAGAGACCCATAAAGCAATATTTTCCCCCATGTAATGGTTTCCTGCATATAGAGTTCAAAAAACCTCGTCTCCTGGAAAACATTATAAAGAACTTCCACAGTATTAGAATGTAACTCACACTCCTTAAAGATCAGTAGCATTACTTAAACATATCCCCATGTTTAAAACACTTCTTCCTGTAGTTGTATTTCCATAGTTTATAAATATCATTCCCCTCCAAAAAATTTAAAAAGGAAAATGAAGTGTGAAGTTCCTGACTACAAACCGTATTTTTTAAACAAAATCCAACTAAAGATATTTTTAAAGCTTTGTTTCACAATGAACTTTTAAAAAATGGAGAAAAAGTGGCTCCCTATTCTATAAGTTATTGTATTACTTTCTGAGGGCTGTCATAAAAAAGCAGCAAGACCTTTGTGGCTTAAAATAACAAAAATTTATTTTCTCATTGTTTTCGAGCCTTCAAAGTCCAAAATTAAGGTGTGGGCAGTACATGCTCTCTCTGCAGCACTAGGGGCGGTTCTTTCTGTTACCAGCATCGATGACGCTGCGTTTCCCTGGGGTTCCTTGGCTAATAGCTGCATCATTCCAGGCTCTGCCTTCACATCACATGGCATTCTTCCCTCTGTGTCTGAATCTCTACATCAGAATGTCACCCTCTTCTCTCACATACAGACACCAGCTAATGGATTTAGGGCCCATCTTAATCCAGTATGCTCATCAAGACTTGATTCTAAGTGTGAAGACCATCTTTCCAAATAAGACCACATTCACAGGTATTGGGAATTAGGATTGCAACATAACTTTTGAAAGGACACAATTCAGAAAACTACAGTTATCAAGGAAAAAAAATACACCTATATATTACTTCAGGCATGAGAATAGGCTACAAATATTTAAAAAACCTTTGCTTATACCAGAACTGATTATTTTTTAGAAGAAATACTTGGTGTGTGATCAGATTTTTGGTTAATAATCAAATTATGGGTATTCACTGCTCTGGATGACATTTATGAAGTAAGTAGTTGACATTAATAAATATTATCATTCTTATTATTAAAATTCTTATTATCTTAAAAATTATGTAATAAAAATAATAATAATTATAATCATAAGTATAGATTAAGGTCTATTGTGCCCAGCACATGTGTAATCTTTCAATCCTCATAGTGATCCTATGAAGTCAGTACAATTACTATCCGTATTTTACAAATGAAGAAATGGAGACCTGAGACATTACTAGCTTGCCCACTGTCACACAGCAAAGTAGTAAGTGACGAGGCCAGGGTTCTGCAGGTTTTCAATGTTGGCCAATGTCTATTTCTTTGATAAAAAATGCCATTTTCAGTCCATAAACTCAGGAAAGCACATGAGGGCAGTTTGGACTGAAGATGATGGAATACCAACATGTTACCTTTCATTAGAGTCTCCTATGCCAGAGTAACTGAACAGGTGGTGTTTTCCTGGTGTTCATTCAATAGCAAAGATTTGTTGTGCACACTTCCCATAGGTTAGTGCCAAGTTAGGCCTGCCTAGGCAGTGGAGGAGTGGAGAAAGCATTGACCTGGGATGCTGAGGACCCAGGTTTGAAACCCTGAGGTCGCTGGCTTGAGCACAGGATCATAGATATGACCCCATGGTAGCTGGTTTGAGCCCAAAGGTTGCTGGCTTGAAGCCCAAGGTCACTGGCTTCAAGTCCAAAGGTTGCTGGCTTGAACCCAAAGTTGCTGACTTGAGCAACAGGTCACTGGCTCAACTGGAAACCCCTTCCCCAGTCCGGGCACACATGAGAAAGCAATCAATGGACAACCAAGGTGCCACAACTACAAGTTGATGTTTCTCTCATCTCTCTCTGTTCCTGTCTGTCTCTCATTGGAAAAAAAAAAGTTAAGCATCAGGAATATTAATTAATTACTTAAGAAAGTAAGCAAATAAGTAAGTAAAATACAGGCTTTAAAGCAGCCAACCCTATAATGGTAAGTGAGCTAGCTAAAGGATATTAAAGTATTACAAATTATTTCTTCTGCTATAACTCTCACAAAAAAAATGCTGCCTGTTGTTATGCAAACCAAGATGAGTTCAAATTAATATGCATTTATAGAACAAAGAGCAGAACCAGAGATAGTCAGAAACAGGTCATAGAGGGGAGTAGGGGGAAAGGGGAGGAAGGGCAGGAGAAGTAGGAAAAGAAAGTGGAGTGGAGGAGGAAGAAGGAGAGCAAAATTGGTAAACTTGCAGCACCAAAATGTTCCTTCTGATGAAGACCAATATTTAACACATTTAGAAAGGAAGCCTGAGGATACAAATCACCATGGACCCTTGGTTCAAGGTTTCAGCCCCCTTAGCTGCCAACCATGTATGAGGAATGCCATTAACTGGCTGCAGGTGGGAAGTCGTCCTACAGACTCATGCAGAAATGGACATGGTGCAATTCCTCTGCCCTTGAATGACTGACTGCCAAAGGAATTTTACATTTAATCACCAATTGTCTTTCATTCTACAACTGGTAAAACAAACTTCTCTAGTGGAATACTGAATGCTCAGAATTGTAAAGTAAAAACAGTGTTTTTACTTTAATTCCTGACTTAGCCCACAGAAACACTGAAATATATTCACAGTTATTGCTCGTGTTCTTCCAGTTGTGTCAGCATCTCAGTTTCATAGTTGTGGTTGGTACATTGGAGGTGTTGTACTTCAAGAAGAACACATGTGTGGTCCAGGATTGTACCTAGACTACTATAGCTGAGAGGTAATACTCATGCAGGGTAGAATTAAAAGACAAAAAGTTTTATCACAAGATTTAATTGATGGTCATTCCCCACTAAGAAAATAGTCCTTTGAGTTTTAATATGTCACTGTCAAAAACAACCTTTTTTTTACTATAATTTTTATTCTAATTCTAAAATAACTCAAGAAGAGTCAAAATCAATGCTATTTATATTTACCTTTAAAGTTTTAAGGAGTATACTTAAAGATAATATAATAGGAAGAAATAGTTTGTGTATGCATAAAGGGTGATCAATTTTAAATGTTAAATATTAGTGAATTAATAAAACTATTGATATCACTATCTCCAGCCTCTCTCACATCTCCTATGCAACATGAACTAAACCTGAGTTGTCATTAATTGTGCCAAACTTGCTCCTGATCCTAGATTTCCTATGACAGTTAATAGAGGCATCACCATGTAGGACATTAAGCCAAAAAGCAAAGTCATTTTAGACCTGTGGAGGCTTTCTGCTTCTAGATAAGACTGACTAACTGGCACAGGACTATCTTCATGCCATAAACAACTATAAAACAAAACAGGAAATATGAAGCAACTGTTTTTAGACATTGGATCACATGCAGTACAAAACTAATCACTGAGAGAAGGAAAACTTACAAGGTCAGCCCCACTCTGCCCTCTCTGGGGACAGTATCTTTACCTGGGCACTGTGGGCTGCAGCTGAAGCAGTGGTAAAGTACATTGGCATTCCAGCCCAATCAGAATAGAGAGACTGAGTCAACTTGTCATTCAGCTGAAACACCAGTTGTCATATTTTATGAGTAAGAACCACACTCTAAAATAAGACCTACTTGATATCCACTTTAACAAAGCCCCAACCTCCAAACTCTTTCTCCCCTGTAGAGATAAATGTGGCCAAGTAACAAGAACTTAGAAACACCTGTACTTTTTACTGAACCATGCTAACAAAGTATAATATAAGCCCAAGGCTACCCAAGTTCCATTGGGTGAGCCAGCAATTGAACTACTTCTAGAACAAAAAATCAGTACTCTTCAAAAAAAGGTAATAAAATCTGAAATCTCAATCATCTACCAAGTTTTGTATACAAGCAAATATCATTACACATGCAAAGAACTTACCTAGTCAAGAGAAGATGAACTAACCCCAAGATATTCACATGTTAGTTTTAGCAGGTAAAGACTTTAAAGTTGCTATTATAAATATATTAAAAGAATTAAAGGGAAATGTGTTCTAATAAGTAAAGCAATACATGGTCTTAATGAGGTAATGGATAAGGTATCTCAGCACAGAAGTAAAAACTATAAGCAAACAGACAAACAAAACCATATGAAAATTCTAGAATGAAAAATTACAACTATAATTAAAATACACCAGCTAGGTTTTACAGAAAATTATGGATAGCATATGACAGAGTCAGTGACCTTGAAAAAAATTCAGACATTTTCTATCTGAAGATCAGAGGAAAAAAGAATTAAAGAAAAATTAATAGTGCCTCAGAACCTGTGGAACAATATCAAATGGTTTATATTACATGTAATAAAGTCCCCAAAAGTGAAGAGAGGGAGAAGAAAACATGTTTAAAGAGTTGATGGCTGAAATTTTCCTAAAATTAATTTAAAACATTTATTTATACCCAAGAATAAATAATATTAAATAAAGAAAAAATACTATCAAACTGTTGACAACCAAAGACAGCAGAAATCTGTAAAGGGGGAAAAGTGTTGCATACAGGAGAATAATGAAATAAATAATGGCCAACATGAGAATGGTGGGGGCTAGAAGACAATGGAATAATATCTTTACACTGCTGAAAGAAAAAAACCTGCCAATTCAGTTTTTGAAGAATTTTGGTAATAGTCTTTAAAACTGCTTATAATGAAGACTTATATTATAAAAAAAATGATGGAAGATAGTCTTTGGGCTAAAGGGAAATACCACTATGTGGAACTCCAATCTACAGTAAGGAATGGAGAACACTGGAAATGGTAAATAAATGGTTAATATAAAAGTCACTTACCATTTAAAAGAAAAATAACATTTTAAGTGAGCTTGACAGCTACGTCAGAGTAATGAATATGACAATGACAATAGCACAAAAGAAGAACAGGTAAATGGAGTTATACTCTTTCAGATTATTACTTTTGTGACATGGGAAATATGAAGAGTCAGGTATAAAGGGTAAAGTGTTAAAATCTTGGACTATAAATAATTTTTTGAATATGCATATTGTTAGTGCTAAAGCAACCATTTAAAAATTAAAAAGAAAAGGTTATAGTTAAGAAGCCAATAAAGGAAGTAAATAATATACTAAAAACTATCTGATTAATCCAAATACAAGCAGAAAAGAAGAAACAGAGGAACAAAAATTTAAAGGGACAAATGAAAAACTAATAGCAAGATAATTGGTTATCCATAGCAGTTTTATTAGAAACAACCCAAATGTCCATTAATAAGGAATGGAATCAATAAATTACATGTGTATACAATTGAATAAACTCTGAATCAAAAAGAAAAAACTAGTTCAAACTACAACATGAGCTGAAGCCAGAGAAAACAGTAATTATGATGTGGTTCCATTTATATGAAATTCTTGAAAAAGTAATTTATAGTGCTAGAAATGAAATCGTTAGCTGATTGAGGCATGGATGGGGAGGGGATTGACTGTAATGGGGCAGGAGAAAACTTTCTAGGGTGGTAGAAATAGTTCAAATTTTGTCTAGGGTGATGGTTTCATGGTATATACCATCATTTGTCAAAAACATCAAATGACACACTTAAAGTGAATCATTTTAAATTTATCTATGGAGTCTACTCTCTTCTGCTTGCTACGAAGCAAATCTGGGTATCTTGACGCAAGCCCAGGTTCTTTGTAGAATGTTATATTGCTCCCATATAACCACTTGCTGCAGGTTTCCAGGGTTTTGTTTGTTTGATTTGTTTTCTGGTAGACACTGATAATTATCTCATCATGTTTTATCTAGAAGAAAACTTCTAGGAATCACACAATGGTAGCTAGTTCCAATGTTATTTAAGTTTCTCTGTATTTTCTAAATTTTTCCCAAGTAAATTTCCATGTGTTGGAACCATCTGGCTTATTTCTTAGCAAGGGAAATACTGCAGTGGTTTCTTAAAGTAATGTTTCCCTCCTGGGAAAGTATCTTTTGCCCTAAATAATGTAGAGAATTGGTAATATTTATAAACCTTTAGAAATATGAATTCAAAGAGTTGTTTTGGTTCTTTATATTTTATTCCAATTGCTTTGATCATCCTAGAGCAAACATTTGAAGATTCCTAGAGAATGCAGTATGCCATACCTATTTAAAAGTTGATTTCATTACATAATTTTTCTCCTAATTATCTTAGGTTGATGATTTTATATTCAATTTGGGGAAAATTCTGGTTTGTCTATGTTTAGATAATAATGTCTAGGTATTTGAAATTAATGTTTTCTTATTATTCACTTACTCAGTAGACTTTATTACTTTTTTAAAAATTCACATACACACATTTGGAAAACTGTTTTTACTTAAAAGTCACATAGTGAGTTATGTTTGGTTAATGTCAAAGTTTAATGTGAAAAATAAAACCTATTTTAAAATATTTCTTAAGAAGCTGAATTAGGAAAAGACCTTTATGAGGGACAGCTAGAGTGGAATACTAGGAAGGGGATAAGTGAGTAATCTTTAAAATTTATTTGAATATAAAAGGAATCCTGGAAAGAGTGTAGGCTAGAAGGCATAGAAAAAATAAGACACGTGGAAGAGGAGAAGACCCTCTAAGTTCATCACACTTAAGTTCTTTCTTATAAGTTCTGGAAAAAAAATTGTCATGAAAACAGCTACAATACTTGGGGATGGAATCAGATTTGACAAAAGGAAGTATCACATTTCTGCCTTCCTGGAATAAATTCTGAGCACAACCTGCCTTGTTCTGATTGTTATTTCCTTCAAAGTCTAATGCCATTTTCATCTCCCACAGTAGTCCCGTCCTTTGGTGAGCTAGGTCTCTTCTAAACTTCCTAAGCACTGTATTGTCTCAACACTCATATAACATGGAATGTGCTCCTTTGTGACAAGCGTTATAATCTTTGGAAGGCAATGTTTGTACCTTTTCACATTTGTATCCCTAGAGCTGAGGACAGTGTTAACAGACAGCTCCTCCTCAGTGATGATATTTATTATTGGTAAAGTATAACATGCCCCTCTGATATCTTTCCACCCAACATAACAGCACTTCATACTTATCATACTGTACAATAATGGCCCATTTACTTGGTAGAATTCTCTAAACTGTAGGGTTTTTGAGGGTTCAGAGGATGCTGTATTCAGCTCCTTTCTGTCAGTATCTTGCACACTGCAAGAGTTTAAGAAATATTTACTGGATGAAAATGTGAATGGGAGAACTGAATCAAGAGTCATGAATTTTAGTCCTTTACCACTAATTTCTTCAGAAGTATTGATCAAATGATTTAGCATCTCTGTATCTCAGTTTCTTCAAATGTATGTATCTATACATATATGTAGTATGTGTAGGATACTCTAAAATTCTATGATTTTTGATAATGGTGATGACTTAAAATAAAATGTTTATTTAGTTCAAAAGTTGAGTCAATGTGCTAGATAATATCAACTCTTAGCAATTGGTTTTCCTTTTCCTCTCTAAACCTCTCATTACTTGGAGCTCTAGGGACCCCTCACAGATCAACATGCCAAAGATTTTGGGGATGTCACTATATCATAAATAACTCCTCATCGGGAAAAGACTGGAGACCCCAAACCCAGGAGAATACGAATGAAAAAGTGATTAACACCCATAGCTCAAGTGAGACAACCTATCTTGATTTTGTACTAAAGGCTAATTTGCTAAGCATTCTAGGTTCTCTTCCATTATCTGCTCTGGAAGAACATCAGTTAGTTTGAGGAGTTCTACAAATTGATAGGTACAGAGAGACTGCACATCCTGCATACACTTGTTCAGCACTATGTCACCACACTCCAAGAAGCCCTTTATGTATTATAACTCATTTGATTCTCATAACAACCCCATTTGACTGATAAAGAATCTGAGACAAAGAAAAGGTTATGCAGCTAATAAATGAGAGTGGCAGTGTTCAATACTTACTCCCTGACCCTGAAAGGATGTTAGAATGGTGCAGTATTTACAGAAACCTCACTTTTCTTAGGGGTGGAGATGAGGGTATGTGTGTCAAAAATGAATAATTTGGGCTATAAGACAAGGATTTATTGCCATCATTCCCAAACAGCCTTGCCTATGTGTAGAATATAGAGGTGATCCCCAGAATGCTCGAAAACTGGCTTTGTTTGGAAAGCCAGTTATCATTCTTCTGAGACCAGCATGGGATTACATAAACTGGCAATCTAAATTTCATCCAGGTCTGGTGGGTCCTGGGCACGGACCTTGTCTGAGAGGAAGCAGCTGTTCTGTCAGTCAGCGTGATAAGGCAGGTAGGCTTCATTATGAGTTACAGCACCAAATAAAGGACTCATAGGCAAAGGTGGCTCTTTTTTTTCCATCCTAAATATGGAATATTTATCAAGTGGCTCTTTGGAGAGGATGGACTCTGTTGCTTTTTATTTTCCCAGGAATCTTGTGGTTTGGGACAAAAAAAAAAAAGAGTAATTCTGGCTTATGTTGTTGTTTTTTTATATTTCTTTATTCATTATGTTCCTATATTCATATTTAATAACTATAAATGAAACTGTAACACACACAGGAAAACACAATGGGGAGGGTTGTCTTTAGAAGTGCTGGCAAGCGCATCCCACTGGAACTGAAGTGTTTTGGCCACTATTATCTGAATCTTTCAGCAGGCATTATTTATAAAAGCATCACAGTTTATTATGTTGGCTTATATTCCCAAAATATTTGCAACAGTTTTTGAGTGGGATATGCCTAGCTTTTGACTTGGAAAACTAAGGAAGCCTCGTGTATTTCTTTTTAATAAATTCAATCAGTCCTGGAAACCTCAAGTATTAAACAAGTAAAGATCTCTCAGGTTTTGTTAATTCACGTTGTTCTCTGATGAAACAGTAGGTTTTTCTGTATATTTAAATAAATACTCTGAGCATGAAAACCAAATACTCACTAAGGAAAGAATCCCTCCTGTGACATCCAGACAAGTGGTTCTCTTGCTTCTGACAACAGTCCCAGGGGCTGGGCAGTCACTTACAACAAAAGGATTTTTTTGCTCCATTTCTTGGACAACTCTAATTTTTTTATTTTCTTATTTTGAGCTGAAATTTTATCCCTATAGATTTCACCTTCATGAATATTCTTTCTTATTCTTCTTTGTGGGCACCTCCTCCTCTGCCAGGCCCATAAATTTTGGTGTCTCTCAGAAACAAATGTGATTTTATTATTTCATACCCTGTCCTTGGACAAACTATAGTCTCAGGATTCACCTGCATGGCAATCAGTATATCTCAAGCTCAAACTTTTATGCTGAGCTCCAGGACAATATATTCAACCACCAACTACGTATATTCACCTGGCTGCCTCACCATGTACCTCATATTCAATTTATCCAAAACTTGTTATACCTTTCCTTAGACTCCTGAATTTGGTAAATAAATATAATAAGTACTGGCAATGATACAGAGAAATGTACACAGTGAGTGGAAATGTAAATTGGTGCTGCGTCTATGAAAAACAGTATGGAGGTTCCTCAAAAAATTAAAAATAGAATTACCAGATGTTCAAGCAATCCCACTTCTGGATATAAATTTAAAAGAATTGAAAGTAAAAACTGAGGCAGACATTTGTACACCCATGTCTATAATGGCATTATTTACAATAACCAAAAGGTGAAAGCTACCCAAGTATTCATCAATAAATGAATGAAATACATGGATAAACAAAATGTGGTATGTACATAGAATCTGTTAGCCTTAAAAAGGAAGGAGATTCTCACACATGCCACAAATTGACAAACCTTGAAAACAGTATGCTAAGTGAAATAAAAGTCACAAAAAAGACAAATACTGCATGATTTGACTTTGAAGAGGTACTTAGAATAAGTAAATTCATAGACACAGAAAGTAGAATAATGGTTTGTAGGGATTGGTTGGAGGGGGAAGTAGGGAGCTCATGTTTAATGCTTACAGAATTTCAGATTGGGAAATTGAAAACAGTTCGGGATTGGATGGTGGTGATGGTTGTACATCGACATGGATGTATTTAACACCATTGCACACTTAAAAGTAGTTAAAATGGTCAATTTTATATAATACATATTTCACTACAATTAAAAAAGAAAGATCCTATAGAACCTAATTCTTAAATATGTGTTTTTGTCAACTTGAGCAACCCTAAATTACTTGTAGCTCCTCAAACATACTAGGCTCTCTCATGAATCAGTGCTTTCTTGTCTGCTGCCTGGTCATTTCTTACTTCTTCTTGTAGTCACTGTTCAAATCTAAGGTGATTAACCACCACCGTGATTTGCCTGGAACTGAAGGGTTTCCCAGAATTTTCGACTTTTAATGCTTAGACTAGGAAAGTTTAAGACAAATTGGCCAAGTTACCCCCCCTGAAATCACAGCATTATACTATTTCTATGTCATCATCAGAACTCTATGATATGCTGGAAGATATTTTTTTTTAGTTTTATACCTATTTATTGATTAACATCCCTTGAGTATTTCTATATTTCTGGCTGTGTTATCATCTAAAACAGGGGTCTCAAACTCAACTCAGCATGTGGGCCGCAGAGCAAGATCACAGCCTTTTGGCGGCCGCACTAGGTCTACAAAAGGCCACTGTTACGCAACACTTTTCTCACTGCAGTTGAAAACAAAAAAAAATCAGTACAACAAGCACAATCGTACATGCAGTTTACTCAGTGTCACAAAACGACCGGAAACTATAGTTCGCATCACAACTGCTGTTAACTAAGCTAATATCTAGCTAGGATGCTAGAGAAATGAAAAATACAAGTAGGCCCCTAGGCTTACTTAATTTTATCCAAAATATTTTGAACTTCGTGGATTAGTCTGCGGGCCACACAAAATTGTTCAGCGGGCCGCATGCGGCCCGCGGGCCCCGAGTTTGAGACCCCTGATCTAAAACCTTTCTCTCTCTCCTCCATGAGGGTATCATAGAAATCTAGTCAAATAAAATATCTTGCTAAGATCAGATACACTGTATTGAAATGCATTCCTTTATTCCACCGGTTTTGCCAACCTGTCCAAAAAGCTAAGTGGAGTAGTCTGTCAGATCTTGGGCTTTATGAATTCATACTGGCTTCACATCGTCACAGCGTATGTGTCTATTTGTATATGTGTGTGTGTAAACTTGCAAATGTGCATATCTGAATAATCCTTTCAATTTATCCCTATAGAACCTTACATTGGATCAACATTGATTCACTTACAAAGAAGTATCATACTCTCCCCTGCACCCACATTACCACAGATTTCTTAGGTTTTCAAAAATATTGAAACCAACATAGGGAATTAAAGATTTTCTTTAATTCTCTTCTGACCATATTTGATTCAGAAGTTTTCAGCAATTTCTGTTTTACTGGACTAGGTTTCTCATAGCACAGAGATGGACTCTGCCAGCTAATACTTGGTGAATTAGCTGAGTTGGAAGCAAACAAACTTTAGAATTTATACAAATGTTTGAGTCGCCTGTCAGCTAGCTATGGGAATATACAACCTCTGATAGGGATATCAATACAAGTCTTGCTTAGTGGTAAGTCATCAACATTAAAACCAGTAATTGCTACCATTTTGAGAGTTTTGGAGGCAGATGTATCTCAGTTCAAACTGATAGCTCAAGTAACTGCAGCATTGGCTTTATTTTGTTTTCAACTAAAAACAGGGGTGTCTCTGGTTGTTTTGGGCTTGCACCAGGCAGCTAGGGAAGAGAGCCTTTTACAGTTAGAGAGGATAGTTTGTTTCCTGCCTGCAAGGTAAGAGTCATAAAAGTTGCAACAACTCAACACAAAACAAACAAACAATCCAATTAAAAATGGGGAGAGGACCTAAACAGATATTCTCCCAAGAAGACATACAAATGGCCAACAGATATATGAAAAGATGCTCATCTTCACTAGCTATTGGGGAAATGCAAATTAAAACTACAGTGAGATACCACATATACCTGTTAGAATGGCTGTTAGGAATAAGACAAACAATATCAAGTATTGGAGAGGGAATGGAGAAAAATTTACTGCTAGTTTTAAACTGGTACAACCACTATGGAAAACAGCTTGGCGGTTCCTCAAAAAGCTAAGAATAGAGTTACAGTAGGACCCAGCAACCCTCTTTCTTGATATCTACCCTAACACTTTTAAAACATTGATTCACAAAGATAAACGCACCCCATGTTCATTGCAACACTACTCACGAGGAGCAAGACATGGAAACACCAAAGTGTCCTTCGATAGATGATTGGATAAAGATGTGGTACATATAGACTATGGAATACTATTCAGCCATAAGAAAAGATGAAATACTGACAGCTACCACAACATAGATGAACCATGAGAATATTATGCTAAGTAAAATAAGTCAGACAGAAAAAGCTAAGAACCATATGATTCACTCACATGTGGAATATAAAACTGAAACCCATAGACATAGACAACAGTATGATGGTTACCAGAGGGAAGGGGAGGTAGAGGGTAGTAAAGTGTAAAAGGAGCCAAACATATGATGACAGAGATAATTTGACTTTAGGCAACAGGTACACAATGCAATATACAGATCATGTATCATAGAAATGTACACTTGAAGCCTATATAATCTTAAAAACCAAAATCACCCCAAAAAGTTAATAAAAAGAAAATTAAAAAATAAAGTTTAAATTACTAAAATGTTTTAAAATAACAAAATAATAATGTTACTACTGTTGTTGTTGTTATTATCATCAGAAAGACCTGTTTTCCTAATGTGATTGTTACTAATTAACTCTGTGACTAGAGCTTTGCCTTCAAATCTGTTTCATTTCATAATTTGTAAAATTGGGATAAACAGTTCCTGTACTGCAGACCACAAGGACGATTGGAAGGCAATGACATTTATTGAGCAAGTGCTATGTATCATAGACTGTTTGGCACTTACATGGATTATTTCATTTACTCTTTACTGCATCTTCATGAACATGAATAGTAGCATTATCTTTATTTTGCAAACAGGGAAACTGAAGCTGAGAGAGATTAAATTATGTACCTGAGAGCCCATGGCTTTTAGATGGCAAAGCTAGGATTTGATCCCACACTGAGCTAGGTCCACTTCATCATATTGCACATAGAAATGTTGGTACATGAAAGGAGCATTTATTCTCTCATCCAGAGTAAGAGGGGAATTTTATATTCCTGTGTATTCCTAAAAAATAACCTATATGATTTCACTGATTTCATAAGTAATATTGTTAGCAGAATCTTTCAGAAGTATCACATAACAATGGTGATGTTTATATAATGTTAAAACCATCATCCATTATTTACGTAACTATGCTTAATATCACAATGCATTTAAAAGAAGACTCCAGCCTGATCTGTGGTGGCCAGTGAATAAAGCGTCGACTTAGAACGCTGAGGTCACTGCTTCCAAACCCCAGGCTTGCCTGGCCAGGGCTTGTATGGAAGTTGACGCTTCCCGCTCCTCCCCCGCCCCCTCTCTCTAAAAATGAATAAATAAATTTTAAAAAGTCCACACAAAGCAGGTATTCCTTCATGAAATTAAGTGCTACCTGATTTATACACAATGGAAACAATCGTTTTTTGCGTTCTGATCCATGAATTTAAAAGTCATTCCTTTCACATTTCTTTTATAAAATGCTGATTTGAGAGGGGGGATTTATCTTAGCTACTGTCCTCCAATGCTCTTTCTTTTGCATTTTATTCAAACCAAAGATTTTTAAGAAGAACATTTATCTCTGCTAAGGATGAGTCTGGTTATCCTTAAAGATACATCTAATTCTTTCCATTTCTTGTATTTCCTAAATATTTTCTATCCATATTTAATATTGCTTTAGACAAAGTAATGCCCCATAGTTTTAGGCTGCTGCTAATAGTATTCTAAATACTTTCCCCTTGCATATATATTCCAAAATATATTGATCTGGTCCTAGGCTACAGGTATTTTGTTTTACACATTGGATATAATTGTTATAAGTGTGGAGAAGTTTTAAAACTAATCTCTGAGAAGGAAATGATCAGTGATTACAGTGGGCTAATTCCAGCATAAATCACTAATTTTAGGCAGTTTGGACATTGAAGTTGTTTTTGCATTGTTTGAAGTTTTATTCAATATAAACACAAATTAGTCCATTAATTTAAAGAACTGCTATAGCATCTTTAAACCTGGCTAAAATTTTCATGGAGCGGAGAATGATTTGTATGTCATCCAACTAAAGATTTCCTGACAAATTTACTTTCTAAACTAAAATGTGGAAATAAAAGCTGAATAAATAGACTTAAAGAACAGCTATGAAAAAGAAATAAATTATTTGAGTCTTGTTTCTCTCTCTGTATTTACACACACACATACTCAACAGGTGCACAGGAAAAGAATATTTAATAATCTGTGTGCAAACACTATGCAAAATAAAATAGAAGAAAAAAACCTGCATGATTAGTTTATATGGTTAGTGTAAGCTTTAGTGTTTGCTGGAACAAAATGGGAGACATGTACTATATCATAGTAAATGTTAAAGCCTAAGAATTGTGTGTCAGAGAAAATAATTTTAGAAGGTGCAATTCAAAGGGCAAATTTAGAAAATTTCATTTTAGAATTCTTGACAACCTTTGGCTTTGAATAAATAAAAGTGTACCTATGTTGGAAATCTTATTTTAGAGCACAAAAGGGTCAAATATAATTGTTTGCATTCATTTACCCTATTGAGCAATAGCCAATGGAATCTAGTGTAGTTATATTGAGTCCTGCTATTAATCGCACACTCTTCTTGTTTTTGGTCTGCTGGGAAACAACTGTGGCATACAGATTGGGCTGGCACAGAGATCAGAAATGCGAGTGCCCTTTCCAAGCAAAGACCTAGATAAGCCTCAAGAAGGAGTCCTAGACAGAGTGACTGGACAAGTGTAGAAGTGTTTGAAGCTAAAAATCCAAGGGTTTATTTTCAGTGGGGAAAGAAATATAACACCCACCACAATCTTTCACAAAAGCCATTGAATAAATAGTAATTCTTCATATACATGAAAACAAAATTGTTTCTGTTTAAACTTTCTTTTAAAATGTTTATTTAAATGTTGGAAGATTGACTGGGGCAGGGGTGGGAGTCAATGGAGGAGGATGAGGCATGCAGAGGCTTAAAGGTATTAAGGTCAAATTTCTTGTACAGTACTGTTGTTTTATTCTTCTCTGAATTTTGCATACACATGCTGCAATAAACATAGGGGTGCATATATTCTTTTGAAGCAGTGTTTTGGATTTCTTCGGATATATTCCCAGAAGTGGAATTTCTGGGTCATAAGGCAGTTTCATTTTTAATTTTTTTTGAGGAAACTCCATACTGTTTTCTACAGAGGTTGCACTAATCTGCATTCCCACCAGCAGTGCACAAGTGTTCCCTTTTCTCCACATCCTTGCCAGTACTTGTAGTTGACTTATTGATGAGCGCCATTCTGACAGGTCTGACTTGATATCTCATTGTGGTTTTAATTTGCATGTCTCTGGTGATTAGTGATGTTGAGCATTTTTTCATGTGTCTATTGGCCATCTGTATGACCTCTTTGTAGAAATGTCTTTTCAGACCCTTTGCCCATTTTTTAATTAAATTGTTTATTTTTTTTGGTGTTGGGTTGTATAAGTTCCTTATCAATTTTGGATACTGACCCCTTATCGGATGTATCATTGGCTAATACAGTGTGTCTGTAAAGTCATGGTGCACTTTTGACCGGTCACAGCAAAGCAACAAAAGACAATAGAAATGTGAAATCTGCACCAAATAAAAGGAAAACCCTCCCAGTTTCTGTAGGATGATGTGGCAGCATGTGCACATGTGCAGATGATGACGTAATACCGTGTATACAGCGATGCAGCCCACGGCCATGCCAGTTGAGATGTGGACAGTACAGAGGAAAGTTCAGTGTGTTCTGTGGCTCGCTAAATTCAAATCCATGACCAAAGTGCAACTTGAATATTGGCACATTTGTAACAAAGCACCACCACATAGGAATAACATTACTCGGTGGGATAAGCAGTTGAAGGAAACCGGCAGTTTGGTGGAGAAACCCCGTTCTGGTAGGCCATCAGTCAGTGATGAGTCTGTAGAGGCTATATGGGATAGCTACCTAAGGAGCCCTAAAAAATCTGTGCGTGAGCCCACATCGAACTACACTGAATAGGTATGAAACTAGGAGAATTTTCCTTTTATTTGGTGCAGATTTCACATTTCTATCATCTTTTGTTGCTTTCCTGTGACCGGTCAAAAGTGCACCATGACTTTATGGACACACTGTATGTACTCTCATTCTCTTCATTGTCTTTTTATTTTTGTTGATAGTTTTCATTACTGTTAAAAAAAACTCTGTAGTTTGATGTAGTGCCATTGTTTATATTTGCTTTTGTTACTCTTACCCTTTCCCAAGGATATATATCTATATATATATCTATCTATCTATATATATATAGATATATATCCTTGGGAAATATATATATTGCTATGAGAAATGACTGAGATTTTACTGCCTATGTTTTCTTCTAGAATTTTTATGCTTTTGAGTCTTACTTTTAAGTCTTTAATTATTATGTATGATATAAGAAGGTGACCTTAGTTTTGTTTTTTTGCACATCTGTCCAATTTTCCCAACACTAGTTATTAAATAAACTGTCTTTACCCCATCATATGTGCTTGCCTCCTGTGTCAAATATTAATTGTCCATAAAGTTATGGGTTTAATTCTGGATTTCTTCTTCTGTTCCATTGATCAATATGTCTGTTTTTATGCCTGTACTATACTGTTTTGACTACTATGGCTTTGTAGTATAGTTTGATATCATGTAGCATAATTTCCCCAACTTTGTTCTTTTTTCTGAAGATTGATTTTGCTATTCAGGGTTTTTTGTGGTTTCATATAAATTATTTAAAATTTTTTTAGCTTTTAAAAAGTTTTATTATTTGTTTATTGAGAGAGTGAGAGAGAGAGACAGGAAGAGAGGGACAGTGTGAGAAGTATCAACTCATAGTTGTTTTCACTTTAGGTGTACATTGACTGCTTCTCATATGTGCTTTGACTGGGGTTGAGCCAGTGTCCCCTTGCTCAAGTCAGCAAACTTGTGCTTTGTCATGCCAGCAACCTTTGACCTCAAGCTGGCAAGCTTTGAGATCATGTGGATGACTCCCTGCTCAAGTCAGCAACCTCGTGCTCAAAGCCAGGGATCCCAGTGGTTTCATACCAGCAACCTACGCATTTTGAATTGATGCTTTATCCATGGTACCATCACCAGTCAGGCAAATTTTTCAAATTTTTAAAGAAATTTTATTGATTGATTTTTTTTAGAGAGAGAAATACACAGAGAGAGAGAGAGAAAAACATTGATTTGTTGTTCCACTTATTCATACTGTCATTAGTTGATTCTTATATGTGCCCTGATGAGGAATCTAACCCGCAACCTCAGCATGTTGGGACAATGCATTAACCAAGTGAGCTACACAGTCAGGGCCAGAATATTTGTTTTAGTTAGTTGCAGCTTTATTTACAATAGCTAAAATTTGGAAGCAGGCCAGATGTCCATCAGTAGATGAGTGGATAAAAAAGCTGTGGTACATTTACACAATGTAATACTACTAGGAAAGAAATCTTACTTTTTGCAACAGCATGGATGAACATGGATAGTATTTTGCTAAGTGATATAAGCCAGTCAGAGAAAGACAAATACCATATGATTTCACTCATATGTGGAATCCAATAAACATAATAATCTAACACACAAAATAGAATCATACTCATAGATACTGAAAACAGATTGACCGATTTTAGATGGGAAGGGGTGAGGAGTTGGGTGCGAAAGGTGAAGGGATTAAGAAAAAACCTCATGGACATAGACAACAGTATAGTGATTACCAGAAGGAAAGGGAGCTGGAGGATATAGAAGAAGGTATAGAGGGGATAAATGGTGACAGAAGGACACTTGACTTTGGGCAGTGAACACACAATAAAATATACAGTTGATGTATTATAGAACTGTACACCTGAAACCTATATAATTTTATTAACCCATGTCACCTCAATAAATTCAATAAACAATTTTTAAAAGTTTGTAGACACACATGATATACTGTTTCAATCATACATTTCTTGATTTAAAAAATAATATTAGGAGATGCTATTTATTATTTGCTATGATTCTAAGCTCCTCAGTGATCTGTTAACATATCTTCAAACTATTACTTGAAAATTGTTTTATTTATGTATGTCTAAAACAGTATCACATTCTAATTAAAACATGTAGCATTAACCTTATTTTCCCCCAACAACTTTTAGACTAGAATTTTGTCTTATGAAAAATAAGGAAAATTGCCAGAGGAGATTCAGGAAATAAATATGAGTAGAAACTTTTACCTGTTATTTTCATAAAATGTTTCTATAATAATAGTTCTCTAAAGGAATTTGGGTGGAGATACACCGAAAGTTGAAAAGAATATGTCTCTGAAGATAATTCTCTCCCACTAGGCTCTCTCCCATCTCCAATATGCTACCATATCTGGTCACAGGAGCACATTGTTTGTAGCAATTATCTTTTAATGGGAAAAGAGAAGAGTTGGGAGAGAAATCCATAAGTTTCAAAGGCAAACTTCAAAGTACCAATTTTAATTTAACTTTACATATATGTTTGAAAATTAATAGGCTCTCTGGTTTGTGCTGTAGCTTTTGGAATTCATTCAGAAGGGGTTTAAAATGGAAATGCTGACAGGTTGTGAGTGGTATGAATGGTGCTGCTGTAAGACTTTACTGCCCAGGCATGAATGCCCATTGTAACAAACATCCACGTGGCCATATGTATATTTTTTTAATTTCACACACTTTCATACATGCACACACACATAGACACACACATTTGAAGGGCAGAACAAAATAAAAATATAATTTTTATTTTTGAGAGAGAGACAAAGAGAGGGACAGATAGGGACAGACAGAAAGGAAGTGAGAGAGACGAGAAGCATCAATTCTTCGTTCTGGCACCTTTGTTGTTCATTGATTGCTTTCTGGGATGTGCCTTGATCAGGGGGCTACAGCAGAGTGAGTGACCCCTTAAGGGCTCAAGCCAGCGACCTTGGGTTCAAACCAGTGCCCATGGGTCATGTCCATGATCCCACACTCAAGCCAGCAATCCTGCACTCAAGCTGGTGAGCCCACATTCAAGCCAATGCCCTCGGGGTTCCAAACCTGAGTCCCCTGCATCCCAGGCGAATGCTCTATCCACTGTAAAATATATACTTAGTAGGACAATCTACTCCAGATATATGTTCATTTTATCTTGTCTTGTCTGGTGTTTGAACTCAGATTATTATAGTCCCTTGGTTAAGACTTTAAAACTGATTAAGATTCTCTGCCAGGGAAAAGTTAGTAGCTTTTAACCCTATTGGTAGATTCCATTTTATTTACTCACAAATGAACAATATAGAATTTGTGCTAAATAGCTAGAAAAGTGAGCCATTATGCAGGAAGAATGAAGAATGGGTAAGTAGGATGGCAGAGAGAAGGAATTAATAGACAGTGAGCGCATCTTAGTTCTTGGTACTTGCAGTTTTAATTTGGACAGATCAGCTAGGCTACAGTAGGTATGAAGTGATCATACTGAATAACCCTGAGATTCTGCTCAAAGGGAATATCATTGGGTATGACTGAAATGGTGCATTCTTAGTGTTATGCAAAAATGTGTCAAGAGTGTCTGTGTTTTCCTCTGGTTTTCAAACTCCAATAAATATGTTATTCTTACCACCAAAAGTCAGAAGGAAACACTCTTCCTACACCATATGGCCCAAAGTACCTTGAAGCACATATGCATTCACATGGAAGAAAGCACATTATGCAGAGTTCCATAGCTCCAGGACCAATGAATCAAGAAAAGATCATCCTGCCAACTGTATGAGATGCCCATTTGGATAAATTCATGATATTGAGAATAAAGGAAGAAAGATGCTAGCATAAACAGATGATAAGGAATAGTGGCAGCAAAGAACATCAACAAGGTTGAATAATAACAGGATATCCATACTGGATTGGAACTGAAAAAATGTCTTTCTAAGGTAAGGATTTTTATTAGTTTTTCTAGTAAGGAGGGATTGAGAGAGTTTATAATCTGTAATTTATTGTAAATAAGCATGCCTCAGTTAGCTATTACAAGTGTATATAATTCTCTCCCCAAAGTGGATAGTAAGTCATTTGTATGAATAACATTACCATTTTCTCAAAGTCCTCAGTTAATGTTTGGCCTGGGGCCCCCACACGGTTATTATAGCCAAAGTATCCCTTATCCCTTTAACAAACTTTGTGTCTCTAACTAAAAATGCATCTGTTTTAAACCCAAAAAGAAATCTTAATTCACAGGACCCATGTTTTAAAATGAATAAAGCTGAAACACTCATCTCTCAAATGTTTCATCAGTTTCCAAGAATCATGGCTATTTGAACAAATAAAAAAGAATCTTTCAAGTTGTTCTAGTCTAGTTGATACAGAAGAAAATGATGCTAAGCCCAAATTCCCAAAAGATACTATGTAATCTTTCCAGCCTCATCTCTATATTGTAGTCATTCCAACTGCAGGTCCCTGATCTCAGTTCCAGGGCCTGTCATACCTCCATGTTATTGTCGCCCTGGGTTGGCTTGACCTTTCTCGTCTAGTTGGCAAATATCTACAAGATCTTAAAGATCTGAACTTTACATCTTTCCACTCAATCTCAATAGAATTGTGTACTATCTCTTTTCTGCCCCAACTGTCCTATATAACTGTTAGTTATTCTTTCTTTTTCTATGATTTGTCTAGTTGATTTTTTTTTTACTAGGTTCTGTCCCTAGTAGGTTACGAGCTCCTTAGGAGCAATAATTATATATTTTCATAACCCCAGGTTTTAGAACATTTCCTGATACATAATAGGCATTCAACTCTTTATTTAGTTATTCATTCATTCAATAAATATTTAAGCATGGAATTTAAATTAAGCCACAATTATTCTGCCCAGGTACATATGAACAAAAGTACATACTTACCATTAAGAGATTTTTCTCATGCAGTCACTAAGTGCTATATTTGGTAACTAAGTCAAGAATAGTTGACATGTTAACATATGATCACTAGTCTGTCAGCATCACAATTAATTGTAGTACTTATTAGAAATGCAAATGCATTTTTTTCAAGAGAGACAGACAGACAGGGATGGGACAAACAGACAGGAAAGGAGAGAGATGAGAAGCATCAACTCATAGTTGTGTCACCTTAGTTGTTCTTTGATTGCCTTCTCATATGTGCCTTTACTGGGAGATTCCAGCTGAGCCAGTGACCTCTTGCTCAAGCCAGCAATCTTGAGCTCAAGCTAGAGACCTTGGGCTCAAGGCAGTAACCTCAGGGTTTCAACTCTGGGTCCTCAGCATCCCAGGCCAACGCTCTATTCACTGCACCACTCACCGGGTCAGGCAAAATGCAAATTCTTGAGCTTCCCCTCAGACATACTCAATGAGAATATCTATGCAAATGACTAAGGAATCTGTAATTGTATAAAGAAACTCATATGACTTATATGCATACTAAAATTTCAGAATCATTGAATTCCAAAGAGCACAGACTTCAGAATTTTTTAGATCTGGGCCAGGGTTCCAGCTCTACTACCTATTAGCTGTATGACCTTGAATAAGTAAATTAACCTCTTGGAGCTCAGTTTTCTTGTTTATAAAATTGATATATTTCCTCACTGGGCAGTTGAGAGGATTATTACATAAGATATGTGACTATACCTAGAACTGTGCCCCATTACCTAGAAGGACTTGGTAATATCAATTTCTTCCTACTCTAGGTTCACTTTGCTCCTCAAGGTCTCTTCATCAATCAGAATACCAGAAAATTAGCACCTGTTCCTTAGATATCACCTTTGCAGAATCCAAGCAATCTTGACATCTTTATAATAATTTTGAATATTATTTCTTGAATTCTGTACATATGGTAAAATACTCAATTGCTTTTTTTTTCTCCTTTGGGGAACTAATCAGGTTTTGATATGGGTTATATTAAATTTTTACTTTGACAGAAATGGCTATCTTCTAATATCTGCTGAGACAATCATGTGACAAGATCTGTAGGCATTCTTTGCCTCTCTGTTAACTTCAGGGTCTGGTCTGGTGCAAATTAAAATTTTCTTCTCTACCATAGGAAAACAGATAATTTTATGATCTCTCAAAATATGACCACTAATGTTGCAAGAATCTTATTGCAAAATATGGAAAAGTTTCTTCCATTTTTACAATTCAAAAAATACTCTTACCATTCGTTGGTTTTTTCTCTTTTAAAAATGTGTGGGGGCTATGTTCACTTGGAAGTTGTTTGAAAAGATAAAATAGAAATGTCCCATATTGAATTTTCTAATGTTCTTCATAAAGTGAGAGGAACTTGAACTAAAGGTGCAGATAGAGAATCATGAGTATGAGTTGGAGTTCTTATGTGTTACCACAGGTAGATAACTGTACAAAATCACCTCTTCTCTGACTTTTGATGATGTTATTGCATCACTGCAATTTCTATAAAATTAGGTTCTCTGTTAAAATCTGTAGCATGTTGTATGAATATTCATGTAAAATATACTAAATACTTGACATTAATTGTTGGAAAATTGTATTGCTGATTTCAGATGGAGAAAATAAAACTTATTATAGAAGAACCAAAGATATAATGAAACATAAAAGAAGCAAGGCATTTTATTTGGTCCTTTAATATTCCAAATGGCAAGTATTATTTAAATAAATTCTAAAGGAAACATGTATGCCACATTCTGCCTAACATTTGAGATTCAAAATCTTGATCTTTTCCCCCCATTATACAGAGTGTGGGAAAAGTAGGTTCACAGTTGTTTGTATAAAAAAATACAATAATTAATAAATAATAATACAAGAATAAACTTTGTTTTGATTATCCATAACTGTAAAGCTACTTTTGTCCCACCTTATATTCTTACCTTGGCCTCCTCACTCCTAAGTGACTTTCTAAATTAGAGCCCACAGATATTCAAACAAATGTTTGCCAGTTTCTGTGCAACTATTTCACTTAATTGTGAGTTTTCTGTAGTTTACTTCTATTGGGCCTATCCTTTTCAATAGTAAAACAATAACCTTTCTTCTTATACTATACAACACTAAGGAAATTCATATACATATACTCAGTAGAAAGTTGGTCTTAGAAGAATTGAATATTAAAAACACAAAGTTCATTTCTGGATAGAGGCATGTAAACCTAAGTTTGTAATTTCAAATATAAATTCTAGCCTTCTTAGAAGACCATCCCAGTAGAGGGCTCCAGCTTGCTTCAACTTGTTATGGAGGAAAAATCATAAGAAACTTTTAAAGACAAACTTGCAACATTACATTTAAAACGTAGAGTTTTCCCCTTAGCATAACTGTGCAAGTGTGTATGTATCTATCTACATATTTGGTTGTCTTAGAATGTTGCTCAGTTTATAGATTTGCCTTTCTATAGTTATATAAAATCATTTAAATCAATTTATTATTATATCTTTTTGATTCTTCCCTAACATATTTCCATGGCACTTATTCTAAACCATTGACACACTCCTCAGGAGCTCAATCTTGAAAGTTTCATTAGTTTTTTTTCTGATTTATGTAAATAATATACTCTTATTGTAAAATATAAAAATGGATAGAAATAAAAGATGAAATTTAGCTTATCATCACTAGTTTCACTACCCAGAAGTTATTTTTATGCTACTATTACTATTTAGGTACATTTCCCTTCATCTTTATTTTAGACTATATAATAAACACTGTACACACATATATAATATATTGTATTATACTGTATATAGTTTTTCATCTTCTTTTCACTAAATAGTTTAAGAATTTTCTATATTAGGAAATATTCTTCAAAATAATTTTTTCAGTATTGTATAATATTACACTACATGAATGTAACATTTTTTATTTAGAAATAGAATAATACTGTGATGGTTATTCTTATATATATGTTTTCATGGGCAGATCTGGTTATTTCTGTAGGTTATAGTTCTAGAATCAAAATCACTGATCAAAAAATATAGTACTTTTAAGGCTCTTAATCCATATTGTCAAATTTCCTCTAGTTGCACCTAATTTACACTTCTCCAATTGGTTAAGGTTACCAGCTTTATCCTACCCTCATCAATGTTAGATCTTATACTTTCTTTAAAAAATTTTGTCTGACCAGGCGGTGGCACAATGGATAGAGCATCGGACTGGGCCATGGAGGACCCAGGTTTGAAACCCGAGGTCGCCGGCTTGAGTGCGGCTCATCTGGTTTGAGCAAGGCTCACCAGCTTTTGAGCCCAAGGTCGCTGGCTTGAGCAAGGGGTCACTCAGTCTGCTGTAGCCCCCAGTAAAGGCAATTATGAGAAAGCAATCAATGAACAACTAAAGTGCCGCAACAAACAATTGATGCTTCTCATCTCTCTCCCTTCCAGTCTGTCTATCCCTCTCTCTGTCTCTTTTTGTCACACACACACACACACACACACACACACACACACACACACAAATTGTCATTTGCTTTTTTTTTAAAAAAAACGGGATCTTATTATTTTAACTTGGCATTTCTTGAATTGAGTTGGTTAAATATGTTTGGGGCCAATTTTATTTTTTCTATGTATATGCATTTTTCTTTTGCTCTTTGTTATATTTCTACATTTATCTCTTTCTTATTGATTTATAAGAAATGCCTATGTATTGTAGATCTTGACATTGTATTTTTAAAAAATATCTTGAACTCTTTGAAAAGAACAAGATCATAAAGTGACTAACCCCATTTTCCTTAGGCTCAGCTAAATTTCAAGGTCTCTCTGGTTCATCTGTCTTGATCAATTTGACCTATGGTAATCTCCACCATCTTCAAAAGTCTACAGCATTTAAACCTTACTTTGTCTGTTTAATCCTTAAAATAGATTAAGTGGGGAAATGGAGACAGAGATTGTGTGAGTTACTTAGGATATGCTTAATTCTTATTTATTCTCTCTGCCAAACCAAAAATTACCCGTCCTTTTTTAGTTGACCAGTTGTTAAAAATAGAAAAACTGTAGTTTAAGGCTATTTAAAACTGATCATCTTTCCTCAGTCATGGATTTCTAGGATTTCAGAAAGCAGTGGCTATTTGCCTCAAAAATTGGTGATAGTATGTTGCGGGGAGGGCAGTGGGGAGACAGGGGAGAGATTTTACAGTGGCTAGACCTGGCATATGGCACATTAACTAAGTGATGAAAGCAATAAGATATATCAACATACCTATACCTGATATAATGCCCTGAGAAAGTCCTAACATCACTTTAGTGGTATTTATGCTGAAAATATATACCTGACTCTAATCATGAGAATACATCACACAAATCCAAACTGAGAGACCTGCTACAAAATGACTGATCAGTGCTCCTCAAAATATCAAGTCATAAAAGACATAAGAAGACAGGAGTTTCCATAGATGGGAGAAGACTAAGGAGATATGACATTTTTTCAATCTCTTTGTTAATTGATTAAACAAAGTGTAGGATCTGGATTAGATTCTAGACCTGACAAAGGACATTAGGGAAAACTGATAAAATTTGAGTAAGACTTGTAAACCTTCTACTGAGGTTATGTAAGATAATAACATTAGAGCAAGTCATAAGAAGTGTATACAGGAATTTTCTGTACTATTTTTGCAACTTTTATGTAAATCTAAAATTACTTCAAAATGTTGAAAAACTGAGGGAGAGGAAAATGAATTATTATAAATTCTATATATTGAAGAAAAAAATTTCTCAAATTTCAAGGATCTCATTAGTTATTTCTATTCATCAATATGGTCACTTTCACCTTTATGTGTGTAGTGTGGGATGACTTTCAGTATGTGGAAGGGTCATTCGCTCTCAGTGGTGCACAGAATAGACAAGAAAAACTTGGAGAAGTGGTCTTCAGTGGTATACAGCAGTCATTTGCTAAACAGACATGCAGAGCTGAAAATCCGTGAGCAGGATAAATAGATCCCTGACCTCCTGGAATTTCCAGTCTTACTAATAATTAAAATGAGATCAGAAATTATTGTTTTTATTTTTTGCAAAAATTGAAAGATGATTTTCTAAGTATAAAAAAAAGCTTCGGGGAAATGGAGGCTTATGTCAAAAAGCAATTGATTACAAAGATTGGAGAAGCTATAGTGTGTCCTCGCTGTTGATGTTTAAATGCAGACCATTAAGTCATGCTTGTTAGAGATTTAAAAAGGCAAAAGCAGAAATCTGGATTACAGGAGAGAAAAATCACTCGAAAGTAATAAGGGGGACAGACCGAAAGGAAAGAGTGAAGGGGAGGAAAGGTAGAAATGAGAACCACTGCTGTCAGTTTGTAATATGACATAGGCCACAAGCATCTCAGCATAAAAAATAAAAATAAAAATGAAAGGCAACGCTAGAGGAGAGTGGGACGCCGCTGAGCTGAGATTGATTTCAGGTGTGTGTGAAGAGGACCGAGAAAAAGATTGGGGGTGGGAGACACACAAGCGGAAAGTATCAAATTGGAAACTGCTGAAAATAGGACTGGTATACGGACACTTTGAGGAAAGAAGACTAGTCACCTACAAGTTTTGAAACCGTGCGGGAAGGACAGCGTGGGAAGCGAGAGCGTCGGGCGGTGCCCGCGCCCCGGACGCTGCGGGATCTAGGACTTGGGGACCCCGGCGCCCGAGATGGGCGTGGGGTGGAGGGTGTGTGTGTGCACTATATTTGGTGATGTCATTGCAAGTCAGTAAGCGGTGAAATTTAACACCGGCCGGATTTGCTTCGCTCCTCTTCTTCCAAGGGAAGCAGCCGGCGGCAGTCAACGCGTTGAGCGCCTGCAGTTGCCACCGGCCCTTTCGCACCGACTAGATTTTTCGAAGTGGGTGTGTGTCCTTCTCTACAAATGTTCCGGCGCGGGTTGTTTCCCAGGACTTCCCCGCCCCCCTTCACCTCCTTCCCTCCCCCATCCCTTTCTCCTCCCAGGCCCAAGCGGAGGACTCCACTGGAGTCACAGAGTCGCCTTTGAACCGCAAGTGAACTCGAGGGCTGCGCTCGCAGCCGAGCTCCCGCGCCCGCCGCGCGCCGCCGCCCGCCAGTGAGGTGTCCGTCCTCGCCCGCTCTCCGAGGGGAGCGCCCCCACCCCAGCCCCGGGCTCGTCCGTTTCCTAGCCAGGGAACTAGGAAGACTGTCTACCCTTCGGGTGCTATTTCTCTCCCTCCCTAATCTCCTCCTGTTTATTGTTGTCGCGGTTTTGGAGCATCGTTTTCATGTGATTTTGTTTCCCTTTTTCATGGACAGTAGCTGCACCCTTAGCAGAACGGAGGTGGCTTCTGTTTTCCGTTAGCGCTTCGCCTTGCGGACAAATGCATACAAATGCATTTAGGAGCCCACAGGACAAGGCGTGGAAAGGTCTCCCACACGGCAAAAACGTAAGTCGCCCACCCGCCGGGGCAGGGTTAGACCAGCCTCTCTCGCCACCCCCGGGATCCGCGGAGCAGGTTGGAGTCTGTGCGCCCGCTTCTTGGCACTTTTTGAAGTTGAGAGCCCGGGGCAGCCGTGGCATCCTTCTCTTGTCTCCTCAATTTGTAAAATACCGTGTTTGAAAGGAAGCCTCCTGCCAGCTGGTCTCTCCGACAGTTTATGCTGTGGCTCTGGAGGGAACCCTTGCTGGCTCGGGGCCCGAGCGGGCGGCAGCGGCGCTCGGGGCTCCAGAGCTGGGCTCCGACGCCCGCCCGCGCTCCAGCTCCCGCCGCCCCCGCGCCCTCCTCCCTTTCTCCTCCTTCGTGGCCCTGACTGAGGTCTTGCTTCCCCGCGGTGCTCATTCTGGGCCTCCAGCCGGGGGGTTGCCGGGGCATTATCCGAACGCTGGGCTCTGTGCGCGCAGCCTGGACCGCGGAACACAGGAATCCCGCAGGGTTGCGGGATGGGGAAAGAGTGTGTCCGCTGGGCGTCGGGAATCGGGGAGCTGATAGACCCGTGGGACTCGGAGGCAATCTCCTATTGTCCTTAATAGACCTACAAACGCACTGCCCGTCGGGGCCGGGCTGCGCCGGGATCACTCTGGCTTGTTTAAGGGGAAGGGGCTGGACGCGGGGGGCGGGACTACCCCTCACCCGGAGTGTGAGCGGGGACCTTGAATGGCACCCCACCTCCTCTTTGGACGTTGTACCTGCTCCCACCCCCTCACTGGGGAAAAAGGCGTTGATGGCGAGGAGGGTGTATGGCCTTGGCTGGCTGCCCTGGTGCCTGGAACAGGTCAGTGGGTTATGCCGGTTTGTTCCTGTCCTGGGGGGGGGGGGGGGACGAAAGAGGCTCTAGCGGTTCTCCGCCTCGAGGCTGCCCCTCGGGAGAGTAAGTGGGAGGCGGGCAGGGGGCGGAACTGACGGTGGCAACAGAAGGCAGGCGGAGGCGGGGTGCGGAGAAAGACTGCCTTGTGTCAGTGTTTGTGTGAACACGTGCTTCCCAGCCGGGTGCAGCCGCGCCTGGGGGCGGCCCTGCGCTCTGTCCTCTGACCCTGGGAAGCCCCGGCAGCCGGGCTCACAGGTGGACAGGGACGCACCTCCCCACGTGCCCGCAGGCCGACGAATCAGTGAGGAGTAACCTCCGCAACTCTGTGTGGCAACTCCGTGTGCACGCGGCGGGACGCCGGCCGGGACGGGATGGGGTGAGGAGGGCGGGGGGAGGGATGCAGGGGGCGGGGAGACGCGGCACCAAGAAGAGGTCAGGCTCTTCCGGCAGCCTTTCCCAGAGATGCTCACCCGGGTCGCACAGCGTTTCCAGGCATGTTTTCTGTCACTTTTCTCAATAAAAGCCGTTCTGCAGGGATCCGCTGGCGAACCGAGGCCGGGGGGACGCAGCGGATCCTGCGGAAGTGGTTGCATCTTTCTGTGATCTGGGGCCCGTGGAATGGGGAATGAGTCTCAGGCGCCCGCATATCCAGTACTACCAGGAGCGGCTGGGTGAGGGCCTCCACCTCACAGCCTGCCTGTCCGTCCCTGTGCCCTTCTTGTCTTCCCTGCCAGCTCCTCCTCCCCGAGGGCTTTTCCTTGCCACAGAACAAGCCTAGTCGATGACTAACATTCCCCTTGGTAGTTGTGACCAACCTTGCGGATTAAAGATCTTCTGCTCTGGGCCTCTCTGTCTTGTCTGGTTTACACTTCCCTTCCAGACTCCCAGAAAAGGCCCTGCATAAATTCTTGGGCAGTTTGGGGTTTGCAAATTGGGTCCAGATGATTGGGGGGAGGGAGGCAAGAGTCAGAGAAACCGAACAGAATGGATTACACCGAGGAATTTATGAGGAAAAATTGAACTACGTGGAATAGGGAAAGAACCCTTGTGAAGAGATGTCGGAATGGGTAGCAGATCCTGGGCGCGAATCTCCCCTACCCTCGCAGAGGTCTCTGCCAGGGGTCATCAGGATCTTGGATATCCAGTTTGTTCCTCTACAGTTGCCAGTGGGGGTGGGTGTACAGAATTAAGGGTAATTCAAGGTTACATCTGATTGTAGCCCCTCACAGCTCCAACCACACACATGCAAGTAGGGAAAAAGTATTACTGGTTGAGCTGAGAATATTGTTTCTTGAAAATATCCAATTTCCATAAAGAATTCAGAGTTCTTTCAGTTTGAAAAAACAAAACAAAAAAATGATACCAGCCAACCCTATATGGTGGGGATTTAGGAGAAGCAGCTGCTTAGTTGATGATCATGTAAGGTCACTGAATTAAACCTTAGAGTCCCTAATGAAATCCCTGAGGTTTTAATTTTTCACCATCTTTTTGTGGTGATGTTTTGCAAGTACAAGGGCAGTATTTTAAAATTACAGTTCTGATTAGTCACCCCAAAACTTTGGTAGTTTAAAACTGAATCCCTAAAGACATTTTATTTCATGGGGCTGGTTCCAGATGCTTAATGTGAATTGTGGAATTAATAAAAGTAAATTAAAACCAAAAGTCAGTATTAGATACATTGATTTAACATATTATTGGACGGTCTCCCAGGGAAGCTATTATGATACTTAAAGGGTTTCTATAACCAAAGAGACTGGGGTGGGGGAGGGCAGGGTGGTGTTGGATATAAAGATCTTTTTCCTAGCTGGCATGAAATTCTATTTTTTAAATTTGCTTGGTTATGTTTGTGTTCAAGTAAATGTTTAAAATAAATTAATGTCTCAGGGAGAAGAATCATAACTTATGGAAAATGATTTTGAATTTTATTTAGACATTTTACTTGGTAATCTGTCAAGTTACAGGAAAAAGCAAATTTTATTATGGGAATTAGAATAGCTGTGTTAGTTTCCTTGCCATGCTTTTCAACTATGACTTATTTTGAAATTTATAATTCTGAATGTGAACACCATTTTTTTTCCATTCTCATAAAAGGCTGAGCTTATTCTGTCATTCATTCAGTGGTTTATTTAGCACGTTTATTGAGCTCCAATTATGTGCCCAGCATGGTTCTAGGCAGAAAGGATATAATGGTTGAGCAAGAAAAACACAATTGCTGTCCTCCCAATGCGCCCATTTAAGTATAGGAAACAGAAAATGAAACAACCAAGTTTAACAAAATGAAATAAGGATATGTGCAGAAGGACACAGAGCAGTCCTGAGTAGGTGGGAAGGAGAAGGAGGGATAATACTAGAAGGACAAGCTGACCAAAGGAAATGAAATCTAGATTGGGTCCTAAGTGGAAAAGGTATATAGAGCTTTCTAAGCAGAGAACAACAGTAAATGTCTCGGAGGTCAGACAGCACAGGGTATCTGAGGGCCTGAAAGAAATGGAATTGGCTGGAGCACATATTGTAGGGATGGATCTGAAGTGAAACAAGGAGGATATCTAAAAGACCTTCAAACCAGTTTACTTTCTTAGATAAATAAATGGAAGTTAGGATGACCTGACTTCTTGGTCTTGGGATTACTATGCAGGTAGAAGATGCTAGAGAAGTTATATATTTGTTGAAGCTTAGCCAACTGCTAGATTTACTGATTGTTTAGTCATTCACTTAAAAATCTTTATTTAACAGTAGTGTGTGCCAGGAATTTTGCTAGGCTAAGCAGCAATCAGTTTAACAATGTCTGTGGTATTATGAGGACAGACTAATTTAGGTGTAGGTGTTTTTTGTTTTGTTTTGTTTTTTTCTTCTTGCTACTGACCTGACTCCAGGCATTCTGATTACTTGAAGTCCTTAAGCATTTATCTCTCTTCTACCCATGACTTATCTGCATGCTTGGAATTTAACCAAAAGTGCTAGTACACTTCGCACTGGATTAGTTATACAAATACCTATTGTGTTGAATTGATAGTCCAAGAAATTTATTGTATATAAATTAGTGACACTTTATTCTCTGAATCATTCAACTTTATCCCCAACTGCTGGGATAAGAACTGTTTTTCAGTTATTTTGGGAACAGAGGAAAGAAATTTTACTATTTCTGGATCTTAGCAGATAGTAAAGAACAAAATCTGTAAAGCTGTCATGACTTAGAGAAGTTTTTGGCTTGTAAACTTAGTGTGATGGAAATTGTTGAAATTATTGATGTATATCACATGTGTGTGTTTTTCAGAGTAGTTTACCCTTTCCAGTTGGTTTAAATGAATATCACCAACTGATAAAATAAAAGTTTCCTGTTGATAAGACTTCAAAAGTCTGTCTTACTATTATAAATTGAATCTATGCAGGAAGGAGCATCAACAGCCTGAAGATATATATCATAATACCTGAGGGTCTCCTGGGTGCCCTAAACAAAAAGTGTCCTGGGACTCCCTCAAGTAACAGACCCTTCAGGGAAAGAGAAAGTTTAATAGCTTCAAGAATTATTAAGGAAAGATGCCTGGAATGGATATTAGTTCCTTAAATTCTGAGTATAGTTTTGGGGTATCTGTTTCCTGCCTGATCCCCTTTTAGGCCTTACTCCTCACATGTCTGGTTATGTTTTGACTGTGACTTATGTCAAACTGAAAATGTGAGTAGCAGACCAGACACACAGTATTTCATGTTTTGTTAGATATACTCAGATATTAACATCATGGGTTATATTTTCTGAACTGTTATTGAATGTTTATTAGCATATTAATTGACTTCTTTTAGACCTGTTTTGATTTTGTTAAATGTCACAAGTATATGTACTTCTGTTACTTTATGTTAGTGACATGGCACATACTCCAAACACAAAAAAGTGAACAAAAATAGACATGCTTTGATTATTTGAAAAAAATTATATTTAATACACTAACTAGACTCTTTGTTAGAGTAATGTAAATATATGAACAAATTAGAAAACTTAGTAGACTATTTTAGTTTAATTAAAAGAGTACTGGCTAGAACTGTAGCAAGAGCTTTCCGTATTTGTGGTTAAATAACATGATCTTTATAATTTATAGAACATCTTGCTTTGTCCTCAAATGCCAGTACATTAATAGGATCTCACCACATACAAAAATTTTAGTGTTTCACATTTGGAATGTAAAATGTAAAATTTATATTATGTCATCATATAATAGATGAGTCAGCTAAGATTCAGAAAATTGAAATGACCTGCCCAAGGTCACACAGTGAATTATAAATAAAACCAGTATTAGTACTTTCACTCTCAGTCTAGTGTTATTTTCTTATTAACCAACAACTTAATATAGTTATAATTTTAATTTATTAAAATACTCCAACATACCTTAGCACTATATGTATAGCACAACAGCGAGAAGGACAGAGAACCTGTGGTGTCCTTGACAATCTGTTACTACCATTAATGTGGAAATGTTACCTTTTTTCTTTATTAAGTAAATGTAATACCATGAGGGGGAGGCACAAAACCAAAGAAATAAGCAAGCCCAGCCCAAGTCGATATTGCCCAGAAAGCTTGAATTTATTAAATATCCATTTTATACAGTGATGGAGTTTAGCTTTTTAGCAAACAATTATGTCAATTAAGCTTGATATCTGTGCTTACACTTCAGATATGAAAAAAAAAAAAACAGTAAAAATGAAAAGAAAAGAGAAAAGGTCTCCACTTACCCTACCATAGCGTATTTTTTTAAAAATTATACTTTTCTTCTCTCTCTTTGGATATCCAACTAAAAGTATATGTATTTTACTTAACTTTTCCTAACAGTTAAAAAAATTAGGTCTATAGGGAAAATTTGAATTCCTCAATCATTGGGAAATGAAAATGGTATTCTTTTTATGCTTAAAAATATTTACTAAGTGTTAGTATCATGTAAGAAATGGATAAAAGGTGAAGACCTGTTGCTTCCTTAGATATTTACTCATTAATTAATCATAAAAGGTACAACATATACTGCAATAGCAAAGTTACAAATAAATCACCAGGAGTACCAAGACAAGGGAAAGAGCAAATTCTCTTTAGGAATAATGGGAAATTTCTTGAAGCAGGTGTTATTTTTTTATTTTTTTAGCGAGAGAGAATAAGAGACAGACAGACAGGAAGAAAGAGAAATGAGAAGCATCAACTCACAGTTGTGGCACTTTAGTTGTTCATTGATTGCTTTCTCATATGTGCCTTGACTGGGGGGGGGGGGCGCTCCAGCTGAGTCAGTGACCCCTTGCTCGAGCCAGTGACCCCTTGCTCAAGCCAGCAACCTTGGGCTTAGGCCAGTGACCATGGAGTCATGTCTATGACCCCACACAGCCGGCAACCCTGCGCTCAGACAGGAGACCTGAGGGTTTCAAACCTGAGTCCTCAGAATCCCAGGTTGATTCTCTACCCACTGCTCCACCACTTGGTCAGGCAGAGCAGGTGTTATTTAAATTAGGCTTTGATGATACCTAACATCCTGACAGGTGGAAACTGAGAGGGCATTTCAGACACTTACAAAGTCTGTCCAGGGAATGGCTGGAACTTGGAGGGTGTCAGCTACAGGGGGATTCAAATTGCTAAAACAAGGAGGTTGGAGCTGAATGATAAGGGCCATGAACACCTCGTGAGGAACTTGACTTTTCATATCCTTCTCACTTGGCTATTAGTTTTCAGCATAATCAGAAAAAGAGAGATAAAATTTGTTCTTTTATCATTGATCTCTACCTCTCCATTAGTCATCAGCTTTAGTGCAGAGGTGTGTACTTGGCTCAACTGAATTGTCATAATCCCCTAAAATCACCTGGTTAAGGGATGATGTTGATGTGCTCATGTTTCCTGCCTAACTCCAGGAATGGACTTATTAACATGTGGAAAGTGCTGTATTTTCTCCCCTGAGGTCGTTGGGGAAGTCTATGGGTTGGCTGACTTGCAAAGTGGATAATGCTGGTTGTTGTACTCTTCCTTAATTAGCTTTATTCTGAATGGAAAAATGTCTGTTGGGTTGTTACTAAGGATTAAGTGAGCCAGATGACCTTGGGCAGGTGAGACGTGCTTCCTTTCACATTCTGTTTTCTATTAGAATAGCATAATTCTGATGTACTCTCCTTCAGTAACTGTCATCATGAGCTATTTATAGTCTCATTGGTATTTATCATGCCAGTTACTCGTTGAAAATATAAATTTGAAAGGAAAAGAGCTTCCTTTTACTTAAACTGTAGATCATGCTGGGATCTATCCTGAAGAACTTGAGAAATTATTTTACTCCCCCACAGTGGTCCTCAATTTTGTTTGTACATTAGAATCACATGGGAGATATTTAAAAACCCTTGTACCACAGAAAAAATAAAATTATAATTTCTTGGAGTGAGGGTAAGGCAAGCAGGGCCCTAGTATTAGTAATTTTTACAACTCCCCAGCTGATTTTACTGTGCAGCTAAAATGAAAAACAGATCCAAAACATTGGTATAAAGTAGGCCTTATACCACCTCCCGAGCGGCATCTATGCCAGAAGAGTGAGTGGTCCTCAGAGTGTGATTCTCAGATTAGCAGCATCAACATTGCCTGGAAACTCATTATAGATGCAAATTTGAGCCCTACCCCAGACATAGTGAGTCAGAAACTCTCGGTTGGGACCCAGAAATCATTAGTCGTACAGGTGATTCCCACGCCCACTAAAGTTTGAAAACCACCAACATAGAGCATTAAAAAAGATCAAAACAACACACGATAGGTGCTGGCAAGGATGTGGAGAAAAGGGAATCCTCCTGCACTGCTGGAGGGAATGCAGACTGGTGCAGCCACTGTGGAAAACAGTATGGAGATTCCTCAAAAAATTAAAAATTGAACTGTCTTTTGACCCAGCCATCCCACTTTTAGGAATATATCCCAAGAACACCATATCACTGATTTAAAAGAAGAAACGCACCCCCATGTTTATGGCAGCATTGTTCACAATAGCCAAGATCTGGAAACAGCCCAAGTGTCCGTCAGTGGATGAGTGGGTTAAAAAGCAGTGATACATATACACAATGGAATACTATGGGGTCATGAAAAAGAAGGAAATCTTACCTTTTGCAACAACATGGATGGACCTGGAAACTATTTTGTTAAGTGAAATAAGCCAGGCAGAGAAATAAAAATATCATATGACCTCACTCATTTGAGGAATCCAAGGAACAATGTGAACTGAGGAACGGAATTAAACCTGAAGGGAAGGGGGGAGGAGCTGTTGGGAAGGGAGCAAGGGAGAATTTGAGAGGAATACAGGGGAGGGGGATGCAATTGGGGAGACACTAGAATCTATGTAAACACAATAAATTAAATAAAATAAAATTAAAGAAAGAGATCAAATAATCTTATTTTTTCATTGTTATAAAATTATATACCTGTGTGTTGGGAAACAGCTGTGTTAGGTTTGCTCACTGGTTTACCACCTACAAGCTCTTTGATTAGTGCATGAGCACGTGCAAAGGCCACATGTGCATAGTCTATGTAAGGCTATGGGTGCTTGCTCTCAGAGGATGGTAGATTGCCTGCCCGCCATTGTGAGGGGCCATTTTTGCTGTTTGTTTGCCCAAGAAGCCGTTTTCCCCTGCCAGTTTGCTCATCCGCCATTTAGAGACTCTATTAATCAGGAATGACCCAATGCTTTTTGGCTCTACAGTTTTTCTACTGTCTGCCTGAATCTAGTGTGGACCTGCCTGGCCTTGGCCACTGGCATTACAATGTGATTTAAGCAAAATAACACTTATTTAAGTATGTCTTCAATACAATATAACTATAAATAGCAAATATTCTAAGTTGCTTTTCTTAGAGTTTGGTACACACACAATTCACTTTAAAATTACCTACTTAAATTCAAACACAGTCTGAGGATACACATAAAATTTATGAATCATCTTTGTGTCAAGGCCCAGAATCTGCATTTTTCACCAGTAAATCAGGTGGTTGTGTGCCAAGCTAGCAGCTGAGAAGCATTGTTCTAAATAAATGACACCCTATCTGGAAGAATTTTGTAGACTTCATTAAAATATATGGTTCAGCCCTGGCCGGTTGGCTCAGCAGTAGAGCGTTGGCCTGGCGTGCGGGGGACCCGGGTTCGATTCCCGGCCGGGGCACATAGGAGAAGCGCCCATTTGCTTCTCCACCCCCCCCCCTCCTTCCTCTCTGTCTCTCTCTTCCCCTCCCGCAGTCGAGGCTCCATTGGAGCAAGGATGGCCCGGGCGCTGGGGATGGCTCCTTGGCCTCTGCCCCAGGCGCTAGAGTGGCTCTGGTCGCGGCAGAGCGACGCCCGGGAGGGGCAGAGCATCGCCCTTGGTGGGCGTGCTGGGTGGATCCCGGTCAGGCGCATGCGGGAGTCTGTCTGACTGTCTCTCCCCGTTTCCAGCTTCAGAAAAGTACAAAAAATATATATATATATATGGTTCAGCTATTTGCCCATACCAGTTGAAATTGAAAACCCTGTCTTATAAAAGCTGTGCTCTACACTGAGTGTGATCGCAGAATGTGCAGTTTTCACTTACTAAAAAATGGTTAATACCATTTTAACATAAATGTTACTTCCTTTATCTCAAAGAGGATAGTATAATTTTATATTGTTGGCTCACTTTGTATAAGATCATCTTACTTAGATTAAGATGTTCTTTATACTAGCTGGTAAAGGTATACACTTATTATTGGTAGTAGACAATGTACCAATTATTACTAGTATACTAAGAACTTAATAAAAGGAAAAGGGTATTTTCAGAAGTCTCTGTAATCACTCCTTGCAGAACTGTATTTTACATAAATGTCATTTGGGCGTCCCCGGGTTAGAATAAAAAGTAGAATTAGGGTCTATATTAGCATGAATAAGGTATTAAAATAGTGTTTTCAGCATGCTCATTACTTTTTAAAATTATATCTATAACTTTGTTTTCACTTGGTAGGTAGATATAGTCAATTGTATTCAACAAAATCTGTCAAAAGTTTAGTTACACTGAAAAACAAAATATTTTCACTTAGCTAATTGATATGAATGAAGATTTTGATTTGTAGTGAATGAGTATTCTATTCACAGGTATTACTAATCAAAATTTTATGTGGATATCTACAGGCCATTGCTATTTCCAGAAACAAAAAATAATCATGAATTTAGTACAAGTGATTTCAATATGATATTCAAATGGATTTTATATATACTGCTCACAAAAATTAGGGGATATTTCAAAATGAATATGAAGCGATAAAAAAAAGAAGCATTTGGCCCTGGCCAGTTGGCTCAGTGGTATAGCATTGGCCCGGCTTGTGGAAGTCCCAGGTTCGATTCCCGACCAGGGCACACAGGCAAAGTGCCCATCTGCTTGTCTACCTCTCCCCCTCTACTTCCTCTCTGTCTCTCTCTTCCCCTCCTGCAGCCAAGGCTCCATTGGAGCAACGTTGGCCCCCGGGGGCTGAGGATGGCTCCATGGCCTCTGGCACTAGAATGGTTATAGCCGCAGCAGAGCAACACCCCAGATGGGCCAAGCATTGCCCCCTGGTGGGCATGCCGGGTGGATCCTGGTTGAGCACATGCTGGGGTCTGTCTGCTGATCCCTGCTTCTCACTTTGAAAAAATACAAAAAAAAAAGTAAAAAAAAAGCATTTGATTTTTTTTTTATTAAACAAGAACATCAGAAAAGCAAATGACAATTCAAAGAAAGTTGTTCGATTATGGAAATATGATGCAAAATCAACTTTTATTTCATTGGTGAAAATGCACTATAGAAAAGGCTAAAAGTACTGGAGTATCAGCACATTCCCTGATCCTCTAATTTTTGTGAGCAGTGTATAAATATTCATTTAAACAAGTACGGTTCCATCAATTTATAATTCCTATGGTTAAGTGACTATAAGCTGTGCTATTTTGTGTGAATTTATATTACTTTGTATAAATTGCATGTATAATTTGACATAATATAAAATAATATATAATAATCATCATTATAATGTTCCTTTACTAGTTCACATTTATTGAATGCTTCCTATGTGCCAGGTACTATTTGTATGCGTCACATGAAGTCTTTCAGTTAATCTTTATTTTTTTATTTTATTTATTTTTTAACGAGAGAGAGACTGAGAGACAGAGACAGACAGACAGGAAGGGAGAAAGATAAGAAGCATCAACTCATAGTTGCGGCACCTTAGTTGTTCATTGATTACTTATACTGCCTTGACTGGTGGGCTCCAGCTGAGCCAGTTACCTCTTGCTCAAGCCAGCGACTTTGGGCTCAAGCCAGTGACCATGGGGTCATGTCTATGATCCCACACTCAAGCCAGCAATCCAGTGCTCAATCTGGATGAGCCTGAGCTCAAGCTGGCGACCTTGGGGTTTCAAATAGGTCCTCAGCATCCCAGGTTGATGCGGTATCCACTGTGCCACCACTTGATCAGGCCTTTCAGTTAATCTTTTAAAAAACCAAAGAAACTGAGGCACAAAGCAGTAAAATGTATGCCCAAGTCATATAGTAAGTGGCAAAAGCTGGAACTTAAATTCGGAACCCTTGTCCTTTATATGAACTAATATGAATATTAGAATACTGTGTTACTAATTAAAATAGCTTCATTGTTAATCTTGTACTAGAGCTCATTTTAGATATAATATGATTTAAAGGTTGTAAACATCCAACTAAGTTTTTCCTAATGACTTTTCCATTTTTAGGAAACTGCTTCTTCATTTTATTGTGCTATGTGTGGCAGGGGTTGCTGTTCACGCACAAGAACAAGGTAAGAATGTCACCTTGGCTAATTTGCTTGTAAAAAAATTCTGCTTCCAGACAAGAAAAGTATATGACTTTAAAGTCATCATAACCTTAAATTCAACATTAAATAATAATGATTAAAAATTCTACCCAGCACAATGAGATTGTAAGGGTGAAAGAAAACAATTTTGGGGGGAAATATGACCTTTAAGAAATTAGTCAGGTCTTCTGTCTGTGAAATTGCTTACATTTTTAAGCAAACTTTCTATAAAAGGGAAGTTTTGAATAGTAAAAAGGCTTTGCTTGTAACTTCATTTTAAGTGGGAATTCTTGGGGGTAGCAAACTGTGACTGAATTACCTTTGCACTTCTTGACACAACACAAGCATATATTAAATGTTCCATCTAGAGTTACATCATTAGGAAACAAAATAAAGTTTGTGTACCAGTGGGCTTCGGACTTTATTTAATTCAAATAGAGAGGTTTGAAAAATAGTTAAATAGGCCCTGGCCGGTTGGCTCAGCGGTAGAGCGTCGGCCTAGCGTGCGGAGGACCCGGGTTCGATTCCCGGCCAGGGCACACAGGAGAAGCGCCCCTTTGCTTCTCCACCCCTCCGCCTCGCCTTCCTCTCTGTCTCTCTCTTCCCCTCCCGCAGCCAAGGCTCCATTGGAGCAAAGATGGCCCGGGCGCTGGGGATGGCTCTGTGGCCTCTGCCTCAGGCGCTAGAGTGGCTCTGGTCGCAACATGGTGACGCCCAGGATGGGCAGAGCATCGCCCCCTGGTGGGCAGAGCGTCGCCCCTGGTGGGCGTGCCGGGTGGATCCCGGTCGGGCGCATGCGGGAGTCTGTCTGACTGTCTCTCCCTGTTTCCAGCTTCGGAAAAATGAAAAAAAAAAGAATGAAAAATAGTTAAATATTTTGATTTTTTTGCTTGCTAGCTAGTTGCTGTGGTAGTATGGTGATAAGAATTTCAGGGATCTATATACTACCCTAATTTATTAAACAATCTTTTTAAAAGATTTTGTATTTGCCACATAAAATCTTAATTATCAGTAATTAAAATATGAATAAGATAGTATCTCTGGCATCAAAGTGGAAAAGCAAGTGCCTTTGTCAAAGGTAAAAAAAGAATGATGAAATCAAATAAAAGAATGCTGGATCTACTGAAAATATCACCATGGGTTTCTTTTTTTTCCTCTTCTGCTTTTATCATCAGAGCTACCAAATTATTCATTCTGACAGAACCAGCTTTTCAATTCAATGAGCTGCTGTTCATTTGGTCAGTCATCCAAATAACGGTAAGAAAAAGACAAGTAAACAAAGACAAATAAATGAAGTATATGTAGGAAGAGAGAAGGCACAAAAGGAGGAGTGGTGCTCCATCTGACTGACCAAATTGAAAAGTGGACATAGATACATATTCTGTTAAACATAAGTGAATTAAAATATGTCTAGGAAGAAATTTTGTAATTGTCTTCTATGGGGAAAAGTAAATTAGCTCACATGCCACATGGAACTTTATTTTGCTTTAAGGAGTCATGAAGAGGAGAGAAACTATATCTCTTAATTTATTGTTATTATTACTGTTATTATTTCTGAGAACTTACTACATACCAGCCACTGTGGTAGTGGAATATGTATTTTCTTCACCACCACCTTATTACAGAGTGTTTATAATTATGCTCATGATAGAACTGCTGAAACCAAGATTAAGAAGAATAAAAGTACCCCAGGGTTACAGGCTAATAAATGGAAAAATCAAGACTTAAAAGCAGGTATTTTGACTGTAAAGTCTATAAATTCTTTAAAAATGAATCATCTTGAACCACAGAGAAGGAGAAGAATTGCCATTATTAATTATATATATATTTTGTGTCTTGTTCTTCATTGGTACTTTACATATATTATTCTAATGCTCATAATGAACCTGCAGGGTAGGTTTTAGAGATAAAAAAAAAAACAGGTCCAGAGCCCTGGCCAGTTGGCTCAGTGGTAGAGCATCAGCCTGGTGTGCAGGAGTCCCAGGTTCAATTCCCAGCCAGGGCACACAGGAGAAGCGCCCATCTGCTTCTCCACCCCTCCCCCTCTCCTTCCTCTCTGTCTCTCTCTTCCCCTCCCGCAGCCAAGGCTCCATTGGAGCAAAGTTGGCCTGGGCGCTGAGGATGGCTCCATGGCCTCTGCCTCAGGCCCTAGAATGGCTCTGGTTGTAACAGAGCAATGCCCCAGATGGGCAGAGCATCGCCCCCCTGGTGGGCATGCTGGGTGGATCCCAGTCGGGCACATATGGGAGTCTATCTGACTGCCTCCCGTTTCCATCTTCAGAAAAAATACAAAAAAAAACAAAAAAAAGGTTCAGAGAAGGGGCTTGCCCAGGTTCATACAGCTAAGACTTGAATTTGAATGTCCATCTCTGACAACAACAATAAAAAAAAAAATTCTTTCCACTCCACATCCTCTTTGCTGTCACCTGGTGTTTTGAGTTTAATAATTTACAAGATGTATCATTATCAAAATACCCAGACAAAGAAAGATATGAGGAACACTGAGTATTTGTGAATCGGTTTTTAAAAATAATTTAGAATCAATGAAAGGAGTAAATAAAAGAAAGACTCTCTTTCAACCTTAAGATTTTATTCATAGAATACAAAATATGCTCTTTTATTTCAGGGGAACATCATAATTTCTAGTCTTTCTTTTTATAACAATAAAATTTTATTGTGAGTGCTTAACAAAAAAAATTTAAACTTCTTTGACTTAGAAAATTGGGTACTTTTGAGCACAAAAAAAGAAATGAAAATAGTATGCTATCAGAAACTTAGAAATATTTTTCCAAAATAGATTTTTTTTTTTTGTTAAATTGGCATCATACAGTAATGTAACATTTGACCAGGAGATTAGAAAAACAGTTGCAGAGAAATTGTAATTTTATAAATATCACAAATATCATTTGCAACCTTAATTTAATACTTCTTAATATACCTATTAGAGTTAGAAATGATTCCTAATTAGATTTATCAGAAATAAATATATTTATACTTAGAGTTTTCAAAACTTTAAAAAGTGTCAAAGTAATATAAATATATACAAGGCAGGGAAAAATTGAGTTTATCATTGTTTATGTGGAAAATACAACAATAAGTAATGATACAAGAATAAACTCTGTTTACCACTGTTTGTATGGAAAGTAATACAATAATTAGTAATAATACAATAATAAACCCCGTGTTGCACATACTGACAACTGTAAGCCTACTTTTGCCCCATCCTGTAGTTTAAAAGTCAAGTTTTACTTCAAAATATAAAACAACAAACATTATCCCTTGACCTTACTCACTCCTGCAATCTTGTACCCAAACTTTCTTTTACCACCTTCTTTTGGTTTTAACCGCCATATTTCTTAATAATATGCTTATGTATTGTTTTGACTTCCGATTTTTGATGGTTAGGTTTTAACAATTTTATACTATCATATATCCTCCCTTCCCCATCTTCTTTTTGTTCTCTCAATATACCTTTATACAAGTTTTTTATTAAATTGTATTTATAATTTACCTTATCATGCATGTATGTAATTTTTTTTTACCACTGAACCATGTACATTTATATTTTCTTTCCTGTACAGTATATTTTTGTTTGTTTTGTGTTCTGTGTCACAATCACTAATACTTCTCAGCTATCCCAAGAGAATTCTAAATTTTTTTGAAAAGTATTTTTCAAATAATATACCATATACTCTAACCATTTAAATTTTTTTCTTAGACATATTCCTAGTGGAAGCTAAAATTCTCCTGTTCTACCATAGATTGGTAGTTCTCTACGTTTCCTATGGAGTTTATCTCTCTTGTCTGTGTTAGACTCAATGTCTTGGAACTCAGATTTTCTTCTTCATCATCTATTTTCTTATTTGAGTGGAGCATGACATTCAGTAGCATCCTGAAAATGTGTACTTAGGTGGCACATTTTGCACCATTGCATTTCTAAGAATGATTATTTAGTACATAGGCTTGAGGGTAGTTTGAGTGGGTATAATTTTAGGCTGTAAATAATTTCTCTCAGAAGCTTTCATCTATTGTCTTCTGCTTGCAGTTAAGAAATCTGATATTATACTAATTCTTGATTCTTTGTATGTGACCTTTCTATTTTCCTCTCTAAACTTGAGCGACTTCCTGAAATACTCTGAGCCTCATTGTCAGCAACTCTAAAGTGAAGATCATTTGTCCTTGATGTTTTAAAATTTCACAGTAATTAACCTTGATATTGGTCTTTTTTCAATTTATTGTGCTGGGCACTCAGTAGGTCCTTCCAGTATAGAAACTTTTAATTTTCTGGGAATTTTTCCTTGCTAGTTCTTTCTCTCTGATGTATCTATTTGCTCTTTCTACAAATTCTGTTGGTCATATATTGGATTTTATGGATTGAGCTCCTTATTTTTATTTAGCTCTTATTTTCCTGTTTTTGTTTTTTATTCTATTTTATAACAGATTTTCATGAGTGACTATTCCAAACATTTAAATATTTTTATTTATGCTGTGTTTAAATTTTTAAGAGCTTTCATATTTTAGTTAACTTTTTAATAAATTAGCATCTTACTCTATTTTCTTTGATGCAATATCTACTCTGAAGATGAGAATAATTTTTTTGAATTTTTCTTCTGCTCCCTGCTTTGTCTCTGTTTTCTACAAATTTTATGTTGAAAATGTTCTGTATCAGTCTCTTGTACCTATATTATCATTTAAAAGTAAGGCATTAAAAATATGCTTGGGCCTGATGGGTGTTGGCTCACTGGATAAAGCATTGATCTGGGACACTGAGATCCCAGGTTTGAGACCCCAAGGTCTGCAGCTTGAGCATGGGGTTGCCAGCTTGAGCACAGGATCATCAACATGATCTCACGGTTGCTGTCTTGGGCCCAAAGGTCACTTGGCTTAGCTGGAGCCCCTCAGTCAAAACACATATGAGAGGCAATCAATGAACACTTAAAGTGCGCAACTACGAATTGATACTTCTCATCTTTCTCTTTCTCTCTAAAAAAAAAAAGAAAAAGAAAAAGAAAAGAAAAGAAAGAAAAAAAAAGGGTTGGAGACTCTATTTGTATGGGTAGCCTTTTAACTGGTATAGTTTACATAGAGGGTGTTGAGGTTGGTATGTGTTAGCTGACCATTTTGTTGTTGGACTACAAATGTCTAAAATTATACAGTATTTTTAGAGAAAAATCCTCCAATATCAATATCTTACATATAGAATATAGTGCTGACTGCCACTGTTAGTAAAGTTGAGTGATAGAGATTTCAGCAGGGTTCAAAGAGTGCTGTCTCACCATTTAGTATGTGGATTTTAACTGAATCCCCTTATTCTCATTATGATGTTTTTATTCTATATTCTGCTATGATTAATTCAATGTTTCTACATAAGTGAGCTGGAGTCATCTGTTCTCAAAGTTTCTTATATGTACTTCCAACTTTCCCTCCCTCCCTCATTCGAAACCCCATGCCTCTCACCTGGATTCAGTGATTTGGTGCCTTCAATTCTTGAGCCTTTTCAGGATTTTGTATGTGAATTGGTCCGCCGGCCATTAGCGCCTGCCTCTGCAAGTCCTTAGTGTTCAGTTTTTTCAGCTGTGCTAATTCCTTCTTTGCTTTTCATCTTTTAAAAATTTGTTGATGTCTCTTATCTGCTGTTGTTGCTTCTATCCATTTACTTTGCCCATGTAGTTTTAAACCACATTTCCTTGTTCTCATTTTAGATACTTATCTCACTGAGCAGAGATAAGTATCTGTTTTTTGCCATGTTTTCAGTTTTTCCTTTAAGTTTTAACACAGCTAAGAAAACCCTTTTAAATATGCTATACATAAATGCAAATCTTGTACTTGTTTTATAACCAAGTTTTAGGTATAACCTAATGAATAAATGATTTAACTATAAGAAAAAAAATTACTTAGGGCTGTTTTCTGAGCATTTGGCAGATATAGATCCCTGTTCTTTTTAAATACCATCTACTTTCCTTAGCACTCTGTCACTGTTGGTGGGCTGGCTGCCCATGAAACTGCCACAGTTGCAACACCTCTCATGATAACTCACACCAAGGAAGCTGTGCGACCCATTCCCAACACACACAGCTTTCTCAGGTTCATGATCCCAAGGTATGAGAACCACATGTGTATAAATCCTTATGTGTAAAATACTCATCTCCAAGAAGAGTATTTCCTGTGAAAATTAGTCCAAAATGTATTTATTCTTCACAGAGAAGCAGCTCATTCTAGCTGCAGTAACCCCCAAGTATTTTTTGCCAAAACCCCTTATGGACACTTATTTAGAAAATTTACACACAGGTTAAAGCTTCATTTCTCATTGTATAAATAAATTTGCTTTTACCTCTTTAACCAAAATAGATATGTTGTTACCATTAAGAATAACTTAAAGTCAAGCTGCCACTTTTTACCTACTTAGTGTGATAGTTGTGCTAAAGCACAGGTGGTTTGCAGCTGGAAGTCACAGTTCTTGTCCAGAATCCAAGGCTTAGTAGCTAAGTGACCTTGAGCAAGCTCCTAACATAGTCTGAGCCTTATTGTCAGCAACTCTAAAGTCAACATAATAGTTGTTCTGACTACATAGGATTGTTGTGTGGGTCAAATGAAATAACACATGTAAAGTGCTCAGCATGCCTGTTAGGAGATGAATGCACAAGAACTTTTAGTAGGAAAAGAATATTCCAGATCCTTTTTTCCCCATGTATTTATAATATTAAAAAATAAGTAAATAAAACCAAATAGTTGGTTCTAAACTACTTTCTTTAGCTCTCTAACTCAGTGAACTGGCAACCAGGAAGCCTGTCTTTGAGTCGACACTCTGGCACTGACCAACTATTGGGATTAGACTACAGAGAACAATAAAAAGTGGATATTGGGCAATTATCTAGATAATTTAGTCAAACTGAGTAAATGTGCAAGAAAAGGAAGAGTATATTGAGACCTATATGATCTTTCTTGTTTACAACTTTGATAATTTTATTTTAAACAATCATTTTATTTTATTTTTTATTTCTGCAAACTATATAGAAAGAATATAGCCTTGGAGACTTAGCTGACCCAGGAATATGAAATTTTTAAACAGAATTCATTAAAATTAAGTTCTATATTAATTTAGATCTTTATTAGAAGTTAACACTAATTTTTATACTCTAAGTATTATTCTGTACATTTTATTGAAAATTGGATAACTTTTTAAAACATCTTTTCAGCTATTAATTACTAAGAAATGTAAAATCTTACATTTTGAGGGGTAGACATAGTACCTCCCTGCTCTTCCAATTTGTGATAAAAATATTGTTGGTATTGACAGGTAAAATGATTCTTTAGTTTTCCGTACTTGTAAAACAAATGTAACCATTGGTTCTCCTGTGTCTATATCTTTAGGCATATGCTATACTCCACCACAGAGTCAATTATATAGCCACTGGATCTAGTGTCAAACTTGGGTAGAAGTCATAGTTTTATTATATGCTGAGACTTGATTTCGTCTTTTTCCTTCCGTCATTCACTTTCTTCCTCTCCCCATTTCCTGTCTTTCTTTCCTTCCTTCCACCTCTCTCTCTAATTCCCTCTTTCTTTAATTCTGATTAGTGATAATATAACCATTGCTACTTGCTATATAAGTTGCAAATGAAAGACAAGCAAGGTTGACATGTTTGTGTCTGCATCTCAGCATCAGTCATGCAGGCTTAGAAGACTGATTTTATTAGCACACTACGAGAGAAACTACTTGTCATTAGTGTTTAACAAAACAACAACAAACAAAAATTGCACTGAAGGCTTTGAAAGGCAAGTTTCAGTTCTTTATTATACATGTCACATGTGGGATTGAGTGCCATAGTGAAAAGGGTGAAAAAGAATGGTTTGAAAAAATTGAATCTGAATGGAGGCTCTACCGATCATTCACATTACTTGACAGTTTTGCAGTCAGGCCACCTTACTGCTCACAATTATAAGGATCTTCTTAAACATGCTAATCTGCTCAGACTCAGAAACTGTATCATACACACAGTCTCATGCAAAAATCAATGCAAAAATTATTTTAGAACGAAGTCAGAATCTCTTAATCAGGGAGTGAAAGGATGGAAAGTGGTAAAAAGATTTTTTTAAAGCGGGTCATCCACAGCCTGAAAGAGCATGGATACCTCATTCTTGTTTAATGGTTCCTTTTTTACTTCTAGGATGAACTCTTTTGCTGAGAATATAATTCATTTTTTCTACATTCTGAATTTTTCTGTTCTGATCCTCACATTTTTATCACCTTTGACATTCAGCATAAACTAAAAAAAAAGAAAAGCTTAGTAAGACGTGAAACTAGAAATGCAGATGGAGATTAGATCACTAAGGGCCTGAGGGCTGAAATCAGAAGTTTGAGTTTTGAACCAAAAGCTGTGAGAACTACTGATTTGTTATAGAAAGGGGTGTCATGAACTAAGTGTTCATTTTCTTCTGCACTTTAGAAGGGCTTCTCAAACAGCAGTAATTCAACAAGGGTGTATTATTAGAGGCCAAGGAATCTATCAGGATGCAAACATTATCATTTGAATGAGAGTAAAGAGAGCCCAACTAAGTCTCATGTTGGACTTGGTGACTGAAATGATATGGAGAATGGGTAGAAAGGAAGTATCAAAGATGATTACTCGGTTTCTGTGTTAGATGATAGGGTTGATTAATTCATTCAAGCAATATTTACTGTGTTGTTTTAGTCATTGTTCTATATGTTGGGATATATCAGTAAAACAAGATGAAGTCCCACTCTCTGGACTTCCACTTCCACTAGGGAGCTAAGCAATAGGAAAGTATATCTATATCTATTTATTTATCTATCTATCTACCTACCTACTTACTTATCATCTATCTATCTCATTTTCCCAAAATTTAAATTCTATAAAGAAAGAATGAAGCATAGTAAGACATTAGAGAGTTAGAGAGTTATGGGAGCAAGGAGGGTGACTATTTTATATTTTAGGTAGTGTGGTCAGGGCAGGCCTCTCTGAAATGGTCACAGTTGAGCCTAGATCTGAATGAATTAAGCAAAGTGAATAATATGTGCAAACACCAAAATTAAAAATGTATTTTGTGGGTTTAAGGAGTAGAAAGGACCAGTTTAGCTGGAGCCAAGTAAGGTAGGATAAAATGAAAGGAGATGAGATCAGAGAGGTAAGAAGGGAGCTGATGATGTAACTTTGACACACCATGTGAAAAGATTGGTTTGGATTGCTAGTGTAATAGGAAGCCATTGGAAAACTATGTTCAGGAGAGTGGTGTGATATAATTTACACTATAAAAAATTACTCTGGCAGCTTGTTGTGGTCGTGGAGCTCTTCACTGATAGAGGCACTAAAGTAAGGGGAACAAATTTGGGGGAAATATATAAATTGATTGGAAGTGCTTATGCGATATCTAATATTTACTGGGTAAATTCAGTAGACAATTGGACATGCAAGTCCAGAAGAGAGGTTTTGTGAGTCAGCATATGTGGTTATTAAAACCATGGTTTGGATGAAGTCATTAGGCTTGGTGTTTACAGTAAAAAGGAGACGTTGTCTTGGTGACACCATAATTTATTCTACATACGAAAAGAAAATAGGGATCCTGGCTTGTTGGCTCAGTGGTAGAGTGTCAGCCCGGCATGGAAGTCCCAGGTTTTATTCCCAGTCAGGGGCACACAGAAGTGCCCATTTGCTTCTCCACCACTCCCCCTTTCACTTCTCTCTCTCTCTCTCTCTCTCTCTCTCTCTTCCCCTCCTGCAGCCAGGGCTCGATTGGAGCGAGTTGGATCTGGGTGCTGAGGATGGCTCCATGGCCTCTGCCTAAGGTTCTAAGAGCTCTGTTGCTGAGCTAGAGAGCAGCGGCCCTGATAGGCAGAGCATTGCCCCCTAGTAGGCTTACTGGGTGGATCCCAGTTGGGGCACATGCGTGAGTCTGTCTCTCTGCATCCCCTCCTCTCACTGGATAAAAAAAAAAAAGGAAAGAAAATAGGTGAAGGAGAGAGATAGTTGATCCTGCTGTAGGTAACATGTGCTTCCTGAAAGTTGTCATGCTAAACGGTTGGCTCTAGAGGACTGCTTGTGTTCACATTCTGCCTCTGCACTTCCTAGTTTGGTGACTTTGTGAAAATTGTTTCAATTCTTTGTGTTAGTTTTCAAATTATCAGATGGGATTAATAATAATGCCTACCTCCTCTTGTCTCTGTGAGAATTATGTGGCTTAATACAGTAAAGTTCTTAGACTTGTGCTTGGTACATAGAGAGAATTTAATAACTGCTGCTATTATTCTTTTTCTTAGAAAAATGCAAAGCACTGAATAAAGTGTCTCATTGATAATCAACATTCTTTAGTCGGTAACTGATTTCCTTAGTAACACAAACTAGATTGGTTTTGTGTTTAAGGTTATTCTTGAAACAACTTATCATAGGCAGCTAAGTATTTTCTTGCTGAGTGCATTGGTACTGAATGCACTGGTATCTAACTTTAACCTCAAATTTACATTTTGGTAATATTCAAGGCCAGGCCTAAATTAATACTAGAGTCCTCAGATAGAAGTCTTTTTTTATTTTTTTCTCTTCTATTTTTTCAACCCCTCTCCTCTATGCTTTCTATCTTAACAGTTCTCTATTTTCTACTCTCTCTTCTATCAATATATGCTCAAAGCACTTATTAAACATATTCACACTAAGATATGAAAACTTTAAACTAGGATAAAAATGAAATTTTAACTCCAGTACCAACTCTGGTGGCCACCTAGAGAACCTTCCCCACTGTGAGATTTCTGTGGGGGAGAACAGTCCTGCCATGCTTATTGAGGCTTGCCAAGGGAGAGGTAAGGTGGTGTAGAGAATGCAGGAGCTGTGAGGCAGCATGGAGGCACCAAGATTGTAGACTTTGAAATCAGACTGATTTGGCTCAAATCTATTTCTACTACTTATCAGCTGTGTGACCTTGACCAAGTTATTTAATCTCTCTGGGCCTTGGATTTTTAATCTGTGAAATGGGGTATAGACTTTAAGTATAAACTTGAAACTCATTTCTGTTTATGGATATCACACAAAAGAAACAAAGTAAATGAAATAATAAAACTGAAAACTCCATTTTCAGCAAAACTAGGGGACTTATATAATCTGAAAACTCCACAAATATGCTGAGCAAAGCAAATTCCATGTGGAGTAAAGTGAATGGTAAGATGTCAGATAGCACCAGCAAAAACAAACTTCCTAAAAGTGCGGAGCCCACCCTGAACTGAATCTTCAGCTCTTGTACAAAACAGGTGCCACAGGTTCTGGGAAGGACAGAAGCTTCCCAAAGGATGTACAAGAAAGAAGTACAGATAATACCTAAATGGCTAATTAGGGACAGATTTCAGAAAATACAAAAATCAATGCCCTGAGATAAAGGATTCATTCTGAAGCACACACCAATGAGAACAGGTACAGGGAAAGTAAAGTTAGGAATTGTGAGCATGACAGGCTGTAGAAGTCCCCCTGGTCTAGGATTGGTTCAGAGAAGAAAGTGGGGCTATATCAAGTAGCCATTTGAGAAGGAAACTGGTAATGCTGGTTTATGTTTTGAGATTTGGAATGCATGGCCCTTGGTCTTCTCCCACAGGCATCCTTCTATAAATTGTTGGGCTGTGAAATACTAAGTAACTATAAGCAGTTGGCAGAGAATAAATAGAAAGATGCAACAAGGTGAAATGTAGATAAAAGCGGCAAAAATGAGATTGCATACATAAAAAATCACCTCTGTAAAAGAAGATTATAAAGCAAAATATAAGAACTCAGAAAAAATAGGCCCTGGCCGGTTGGCTCAGTGGTAGAGCGTCGGCCTGGTGCGCGGGGACCCGGATTTGATTCCTGGCCAGGGCACATAGGAGAAGCGCCCATTTGCTTCTCCACCCCCCCCCTCCTTCCTCTCTGTCTCTCTCTTCCCCTCCCGCAGCCAAGGCTCCATTGGAGCAAAGATGGCCCGGGCGCTGGGGATGGCTCCTTGGCCTCTGCCCCAGGCGCTAGAGTGGCTCTGGTCATGGCAGAGCGATGTCCCAGAGGGGCAGAGCATCGCCCCCTGGTGAGCAGAACCTCGCCCCTGGTCGGGCGCATGCGGGAGTCTGTCTGACTGTCTCTCCCCATTTCCAGCTTCAGAAAAATACAAAAAAAAAAAAAAAAAAAGGAACTCAGAAAAAATGATGGCAAGACATTAAAAGAATATGAATTACAAGTTATCAAACTCATAAGAAAGTAGTGGGGAAAATCATTTTATAGAGCAAGAGGCTATTGGAAGGAGCACAGACTAGACACTGTAGGAAACAGAGTAAAGATAGAAGTGAGAAAGTCAAACCAGTGGAACTGAAGATAAAGAACATATTTCAAAAAGATTACAGCAAAATTATCCTAATAAAATCACTGCACTTCAGAGATAAAGAACCTCTCTTTTTGGCATGCTGGTAAAAAAAAAATCAAATCACTTAAAAGGAGAAAAAATAATAGCTGATTTCCAATTTTTCTATTCTAACATTCAATAACTAGTGATGGTAGAACCATATCTAGAAGATATTCAAAGAAATAATATGTTTGCAAAGAATTTTTATCTAATAAAAATCAAGGTATGAGGTTACCAACAAACAATTCTACAAAGTCAAACACTTGGGAAATGTTTCCATAAACTCTTCTTGAGGAAACTCATAGAGGATAAACTTCAGCAAAGAGGAAATGACTGAGGAACTACTGTGAAGATTGCTTCTATTCATCAGAAAACATTGTGGGACCAGAACAGACTATAAATGCCATGTGAACTCACAATGTTGGAATGGTACAACCACCAAAACATAGAAGAGGGAAAAGGACAGGCAATAGATACTATTCCCTTATCACAATGCTATTAAGTCAGAACTTAAAAATAAAACCAGAAATTGAAAAAAAAGGCCTTCCAACTGCAAATTTTAAATTTTTTAATTAAATCATCTGGATCAATGGGAAAAACAGGTAAATGTTACATAGTTTCTAGAAAAACAACAGAAATGAAAATAGTACATATAAAAATCTATATTATACATCTAAAGCAATACTCAGAAAATTTATAGCTTCAATGCTGTAAATGAAAAAATTAAGTACTGAGGAGTGACGTCAGAGAAATGGCGCCGTGAGGAGTGCTCCCGATACCTCTCCCCAAAATTTCAACAAGTTCTTCAACCTGTGACAGAAAAATCTATCCTTGGAGCATCTGGAAGTCCCACACACTGAACACGAAGGTATGGTCAAGTGAAAAATTGACTAAATATATAATCAACCCTGTAGGAAATAAAGAAAGAAACACTCCACCTTCCTCACTAACCTGAGCAAAGGCTGCTTTCACTTGGAACTGAGAGAGAGTGAAGGCTGAGGGCGTGGAGGGAGCCAGGCTGCGGCACAGATATCCAAGCTGAGGAAAGAGTGTGCCTGTGGTGACTCAACCCACGCGAGCTAACGACCGTGCCCAACCCGGCAAAGGCAGGCAAGAGGCAGCCGCCATTAGCCCCGATGTCCTGGCCGGCAAGTGCGGATAGAATGTGAGAGATTTCTCTTAGCACCCGGGAGTGGGCGCCCGTGTTCCTGGACAGAGGGGCAGGGGCAGAGACTTATGCGTAGGCTGCAACTAGAGTCTCAGTGGAATCCCTGCTCCCCCAACAACAGCACGCGGGGAGTGCGCGAAAGCGAATTTCCCTATACCCAAACTTCTCCGGGTTGGCGGGCACCTCTGCCAGGCTAACAAAGCACATTCCCAGGGAAGAAAAAATATGGAAGAGCTAGGGGAAGGGGCGCGCAAGCAGCTTGCAGTCTGTCTCTGGAGCAGATCTGCAGATCCAATAGATGAAATTAGCTTAACCCACAGTCTGCTCATCTCCCAACTGACTTACACGGCTCTGTCAAGATCTCTCTCAGTTCAGTGATCTAAGACAAGAGGCGTGATATTTTTTTAGTGCCTCTTGCTCGGCATGTAGGGGCGGGGGCAACTTCCAGTCAGCCGATACAGGGTGAAAAACACATTCCTATGGAACAAACCTCAGCGAACACTGCAGAAGTTAGATAAAATAAGCTGTAGGCTTTTTAACAAGGAAGAAGCCTGCAGGAAACAATCCCATGGAACACTAAGGCAAATTTAACTAGATATACCTGGGGAACTGAACAGAAGTCAACACGCCCCCCTACCTGCTTAAGCTGGTGGCTCTGATTGGCAGAGCTTTCATACTCAGGGCTGCACGTTAAAAAGAGGGATTTGGCAGCTTTTAAGACCTCCTGTTCTGCAGACAGCGACAAGGGCATTCTCTTCCCTGCCAAAACAGGTTACAAAGTGCAAAAAGCCTGGGGAGAGTGGTCCCACAGAGTGCTGACGCATACTGGACACGCCAGGAGGCTCATAGAAAGACACCTTGAGAGCAATCGGCTCCCAGCCCTGCCTGATTACGCTGGCAGCTCTGACTGACAGAGCCTTACTCAGAGCCCTGCACTGAGTGGTGATAGAGTGGGAATTGGCCAGCTCTTTGAGCCTCTTACTCTCCAAGCAGAGGCAGTGGCAACCTCATAGCTGGATCATCAAGCTGCTAATTTAAGAAGGAGAGACTAGGAGAGAGGCGCTGAGAAAACGGACTCTCCCATTGTTAGAGCCTGCAAATGCTAACAAGCCCCAACTACCAACGAGACTGAAGCCTAATATATGACATCGCCATAGAGACACATCAACAGCAAATCTCTACCTAAGTGTGCCACAGGGGCAGAGCCTGGGGTACAGAGCTACCGACCAGGAAGAGGGAGAGGAAAGAAAAAGGAAGAAGATAACCTCTCAAAATCAAGAAAATCCACAGACTTTATAACTTTTTCCACTTTTTTTTTTGTTTCTTTCATCTTCTTTATTATTTTTTTCTTCCACCTTGGTCCTTTCATTCTCTGCCCATCTTATTTTTTTCTCTTCTTGAACTACATTACCCATAAGTGTTACACATTTTTTCCTTTCTTCTTCCTTTCTCTCTATGAGGGTTACACTCCAAAACTTAACTTTTTTTTCTTTCTTTTTTCCTTTTTCTTCTTTTCTTTTTTTTTCTTTTTCTTTTTTCTCCCTCTCTATTAGTTTCTTCTTTTCTCCTTTACTTTTCCTCTCATTCGATCTCATTCACAAATTATTTTATTTGAGAATCAAATTTTTTCTCTGTGGCATTTTGGGTGCTTTTTACTTTGCTTTTTAACTCATTAGCATTCCCCCAACCCCAGCTCTCCATTCTATCTAGTTTTTGTTCCACTTCATACAATAGTATTTATTTTCTTTTTCCTGTTTTCCTCTTATCCCTTTCATTATATTTCTCAGTTGACTATCATTTACAAGCAAATCATTTTATTCTTGATCCAAATTTTTTTCTTTTTTGCATTTTGTGGGTCCCTACCTTCTTTTTTGCCCTTTATTGATTCTTGCCAACTCAGGCCCTCCAATACAGGTAGTTTTTGTTCCATTTAGCACAATATAATTCACAGTTTTTCATGGTATTTTCTCAAGGAGGAAGGAAAAAGAGAAAAAAAAATAAATATTTTTTCCTTTTTTTTCTTTTTTTACTTTTTATTCTTTATTATCATTAGTTCTATTAACAAAACAACCCTCAGATGGCATTAATGAAAAGGAAATCGAATATCATGGATACAAAAGACAGAGATATAGCACAGATAGATGAGGAAAAAATCTATGGAGAAAAAATTTAATATATTGGAAACCTTGGAGCTAAATGACAGAGAATTTAAAATAGAAATCCTAAAAATACTCAGAGATATACAACAAAACACAGAAAGGCAATTTAGGGAGCTCAAAAAACAACTCAATGAACACAAAGAATATATTACCAAGGAAATTGAAACTATGAAAACAAATCAAACAGATAAAAAACTCAATTCATGAACTGAAAAATGAGATAATAAGCTTAGCAAATAGGACAGGCCAGATAGAAGGTAGGATTAGTGACATAGAAGACAAGCAACTTGAGGCACAACAGAGAGAAGAAGAGACAGACTCAAAAATTTAAAAAAATGAAAAAGCCCTATAGGAATTGTCTGATTCCATCAAAAAGACTAACATAAGAGTAATAGGTATATCAGAAGGAGAAGAGAGAGAAAATGAAATGGAGAACATACTCAAACAAATAATAGATGAGAACTTCCCAAGCCTTTGGAAAGAATTAAAGCCTCAAATTCAAGAAGCAAACAGAACACCGAGTTTTCTTAACCACAACAAACCTACTCCAAGGCACATCATAATGAAATTGGCACAAACCAGCAACAACAACAAAAATTCTCAAGGCAGCCAGGGAAAAGAAGAATACAACATATAAAGGAAGGCCTATTAGATTATCATCAGATTTCTCAGCAGAAACTCTACAAGCTAGAAGAGAGTGGATTCCAATATTTAAAGTTCTGAAAGAGGGGAACTTTCAACCAAGAATACTATACCCATCAAAGCTATCCTTCAAATATGAAGGAGAAATAAAAACATTCACAGATACAGAAAAGATGAGGGAATTTATCATTAGAAAACCCTCACGCCAGGAAATAATAAAGGGGGTTTTCCAACCAGATACAAAGAACAAAACAAAACAAAACCACAAGTAAAATCTCCACCAAGAACACAATAAAACCAAATTTAAACTGTGACAACAAAAACCAAAAAAAAGGGGGAGAGGACGGAGATTAACAGTAGCAAAGAACAATGGAGTGCAGAAGCACTCATAAGATAGTGTACTACAATGAACATGGTAGGTACCCTTTTCATTACTTAATGGTAACCACCCCTGAAAAAAAACACTACAGAATCACATGACTTAAAAAAGGTAACAACAGAGAAAGAAATATAGATTACAACCAAACAAAAACAAAGGATAGAAAAACAAAAGAATCAAACAAGATACAAAACTAACAGAAAGCAATTTATAAAATGGCAATAGGGAACCCACAAGTGTCAATAATTACACTAAATGAAATGGATTAAACTCACCAATAAAAAGGCACAGAGTACCAGAATGGATTAAAAAAGAAAATCCAACTGTATGCTGCCTACAAGAAACACATCTAAGCAACAAGGATAAAAACAAATTAAAAGTGAAAGGCTGGAAAACAATACTCCAAGCAAATAATACCCAAAAAAAAGCAGGTGTAGCAATACTCATATCTGATAATACTGACTACAAGACAGCAAAAGTATTCAGAGACAAAAGTGGTCATTTTATAATGATTAAGGGGACACTGAATCAAGAAGACATAACACTTCTTAATATATATGCACCAAACCAAGGAGCACCAAAATATATAAGACAGCTACTGATTGACCTAAAGACAAAAACTGACAAAAATACAATCATATTTGGAGACCTCAATACGCTGCTGATGGCTCTAGATTGTTCATCCAAACAGAAAATCAATAAAGATATATTGGCCTTAAACGAAACACTAGAGCAATTTGATATGATAGACATCTACAGGACATTTCATCCCAGAGTGACAGAGTATATATTTTTCTCTAGTATACATGGAACATTCTCAAGAATTGACCATATGCTGGGCCACAAAAATAACATCAGCAAATTCAGAAAAATTGAAATTGTACAAAGCATATTTTCTGATCACAAAGCCTTGAAACTAGAATTTAACTGCAAAAAAGAGGGAAAGAACCCCACAAAAATGTGGAAACTAAACAACATACTTTTAAAAAATGAGTGGGTCAAAGAGGAAATAAGTGCAGAGATCGAAAGATATATACAGACAAATGAAAATGACAATACGACATATCAGAATCTATGGGATGCAGCAAAAGCAGTAATAAGAAGGACGTTCGTATCACTTCAGGCCATTGTGAACAAACAAGAGAGAGCCCAAGTAAACCACTTAACTTCACACCTTAAGGAACTAGAAAAAGAAGAACAAAATAACCCAAAACAAGCCGAAGAAAGGAAATAATAAAAATCAGAGCAGAAATAGATGAAATAGAGAACAGAAAAACTATAGAAACAATTAATAAAACAAGGAGCTGATTCTTTGAAAAGATCAACAAAATTGACAAACCCTTGACAAGACTCACCAAGGAAAAAAGAGAAAGGACTCATAAACAAAATCCAAAATGAATGAGGAGAAATCACCACAGACATCATAGATATACAAAGAATTATTGTAGAATACTATGAAAAACTTTATGCCAACAAATTCAACAATCTAGGAAAAATGAATAAATTCCTAGAACAATACACCTTCCCAGACTGAGTCATAAAGAAGAAGAAAGCCTAAACAGACCAATTAGAAGGGAGGAAATAGAAAAAACTATTAAAAGCCTCCCCAAAAATAAAAAGTCCAGGCCCAGGTGGTTATACTAGTGAATTCTATCAAACATTCAAAAAAGACTTGATTCCTATTCTACTCAAAGTCTTCCAAAAAATTGAAGAAGAAGCAATACTTCCAAAAACATTTTATGAGGCCAACATAATCCTCATACTGAAACCTGGCAAGGATGGCACAAAAAAAGAAAACTACAGACCAATATCTCTAATGAATACAGATGCTAAAATACCAAACAAAATACTAGCAAATTAAATACAACAACATATTAAAAAAATAATACATCATGATCAAGTGGGATTCATCCCCAAATCTCAAGGATGGTTCAACATACTAAAACGGTTAACGTAATACACCATATCAACAAAACAAAAAACAAAAATCACATGATCTTATCAATAGATGCAGAAAAGGCTCTTGATAAAATACAACACAACTTTATATTTAAGACACTCAACAAAATGGGTATAGAAGGAAAATATCTCAACATGATAAAGGCCATATATGATAAACCATCGGCTAACATCATATTAAATGGCATAAAACTGAGGACTTTCCCCCTTAAATCAGGAACAAGACAGGGTTGTCTACTCTCTCCACTCTCATTTAACGTGGTGCTGGAAGTTCTAGCCCGAGCAATCAGACAAGATAAAGAAATAAAAGGCATCCATATCAGAAAAGAAGAAGTAAAGGTATCACTTTTTGCAGATGATATGATCTTATACATCAAAAACCCCAAAGACTCCACAAAAAGATTACTAGAAACAATAAACCAATAAAGTAAGGTTGCAGGATACAAAATTAATATACAAAAGTCCATAGCCTTTCTATATGCCAACAATGAAACATTAGAAAACAAACTCAAAAAAATAATCCCCTTCACAATTGCAACAATAAAAATAAAATACCTAGGAATAAACATAACAAAAAATGTAAAGGACATATATAATGAAAACTACAAAGCATTGTTAGGGAAATTGAAAAAATACAATGAAATGGAAAAATATTTCTTTTTCTTGGATAGGAAGAATAAATATAATCAAAATGACCATATTACCCAAAGCAATATACAAATTTAATGCAATTACCATCAAAATTCCAATGACATTTTTTAAAGAAATGGAACAAAAAAAATCATCATATTTATATGGAAGGATAAAAACCTCCAAATAGCCAAAGCAATTCTAAGGAAAAAGAATGAAGTTGGGGCATTACAATACATGACTTCAAATTATATTATAGAGCCACAACAATAAAAACAGCATAGTATTGGCAGAAAAATAGACACTCAGATCAATGGAACAGAATAGAAAGTCCAGAAATAAAACCACAATATATATGGTCAAATAATTTTTGATAAAGGGGCCAACAACACGCAATGGAGAAAAGAAAGCCTCTTCAACTATGGTGCTGGGGAAACTGGAAAGCCACATGCAAAAGAATGAAACTCGACTACAGTTTGTCCCCTTGTACTAAAATTAATCCAAAATGGATAAAAGACCTAAATATAAGACCTGAAACAATAAAGTACATAGAAGAAAACATAGGTACTAAACTCATGGTTTTAAAGAGCATTTTATGAATTTGACTCCAAAGGCAAGGGAAGTGAAGGCAAAGATAAATGAATGGGACTACATCAGACTAAGAAGGTTTTGCTCAGCAAGAGAAACTGATAACAAAATAAACAGACAGCCAACTAAATGGGAAATGATATTTTCAAACAACAGCTCAGATAAGGGCCTAATATCCAAAATATACAAAGAACTCATAAAACTCAACAACAAACAAACAAACAAACAATCCAATAAAAAAATGGGAAGAGGACATGAACAGACACCTCTCCCAGGAAGAAATACAAATGGCCAACAGATATATGAAAAGATGCTCATCTTCATTAGTTATTAGAGAAATGCAAATCAAAATATAATGTGATACCACCTCACACCTATTAGATTAGCTATTATCAACACGACAGGTAATAGCAAATGTTGGAGAGGCTGTGGAGAAAAAGGAACCCTCATTCACTGTTGGTGGGAATGTAAAGTAATGCAACCATTATGGAAGAAAGTATGGTTGGTTGTTCCTCAAAAAACTGAAAGTGGTACTACCTTATGACCCAGCAATCCCTCTACTGGGTATATACCCCCAATACTCAGAGACATTGATACGTAAAGACACATGTATCCCCATGTTCATTGCAGCATTGTTCACAGTGGCCAAGACATGGAAACAACCAAAAATCCTGTCAATAGATGACTGGATAAAGAAGATGTGGCACATACACACTATGGAATACTACTCAGCCATAAGAAATGATGACATCGGATCATTTACAACAAAATGTTTGGATCTTGATAACATTATATGAAGTGAAATAAGTATATCAGAAAAAACTAAGAACTGCATGATTCCATACATAGGTGGGACATAAAAATGAGACTAAGAGACATGGACAAGAGTGTGGTGGTTGGGGGAAGGAAAGGGAGGGATAGGGGAAGGGAGAGGGAGAGGGGCACAAAGAAAACCAGATAGAAGGTGACGGAGGACAATCTGACTTTGGGTGATGGGTATGCAACATAATTGAATGACAAGATAACCTGGAGATGTTTTCTTTGAACATTTGTACCCTGATTTATTGATGTCACCCCATTAAAATTAATAAAAATTTATAAAAAAATTAAGTACTTATCTTCAGAAGTTAGAAAAAGAACTAAGCTAAAAGAAAATAAGATAATTAATATAAATGCTTACATTAATTAATAACAGAAAATAGACAAAAATAGCAGAAAGGATAAAAAATATAAATGCCATATTTTTAAAATGATTAATAATGATACTGACTTAAGAAAAAAGAGAGCAAAATAATACCAGAAAATTAAACAGAGAACCACAGAAATGGGAAAATAAAAGGCATTGTAGGGAATATTGCATGAAGATGTCTAGGTAATACATTTGAACACCTGGAAAAATGTTATTACTTCATAGAAAAATATAAATTTCTAAAATTAATTCAAGATGCTGTTGAAAATTAGAATAAATCAATTAACATTAAAGAGTTTAGAAAAGTAAAGAGCTATCAATTAAAAAACCAACATGACAAGTTTGATTTACATCTGAGTTTTATCTAACTTTTGTGTGGGGGCGGGGGGAGATAATTCTAAAAGCATTTAAAATTTTATGCCACAGAAAACAATGAAACTTTAATATTATAGTTCAGGGGTCCCCAAACTTTTTACACAGGGGACCAGTTCACTGTCCCTCAGACCGTTGGAGGGCCGGACTATAAAAAAAAACTATGAACAAATCCCTATGCACACTGCAATATCTTATTTTAAAGTAAAAAAACAAAATGAGAACAAATACAATATTTAAAATAAAGAACAAGTAAATTTAAATTAACAAACTGACCACTATTTCAATGGGAACTGTGCTCCTCTCACTGACCACCAATGAAAGAGGTGCCTCTTCCGGAAGTGCAGCGCGGGCGAATAAATGGCCTCAGGGGGCTGCATGTGGCCTGTGGGCCGTAGTTTGGGGACTCCTGTTATAGTCTGATAAAGATAGCACAATAATAGTAAAACCACAGACCAGTCTTAGTTCATAAATATTGATGTGATGATTCTACATAAGTTTGACTTTAAGAATCATAGATTCTTTTTTTTTAATAAATAAATTTTTATTTTAATGGGGTGACATCAATAAATCAGGGTACATATATTCAAAGAAAACATGTCCAGATTATCTTGTCATTCAATTCTGTTGCATACCCATCACCCAAAGAGAGATTGTCCTCCATCACCTTCTATCTAGTTTTCTTTGTACCCCTCCCCATTCCCCTCTCCCTCTCCCTCCTTCCCTCCCCGACCCCCCATAACCACCACACTCTTGTCCATGTCTCTTAGTCTCGTTTTTATGTCCCACCAATGTATGGAATCCTACAGTTCTTGTTTTTTTCTGATTTACTTATTTCATTCCATATAATGTTATCAAGATCCCACTATTTTGTTGTAAGTGATCCGATGTCATCATTTCTTATGGCTGAGTAGTACACCATGGTGTATATGTGCCACATCTTCTTTATCCAGTCTTCTTTTTTTTTTTTTACACTGATTAAAGCCTTTAAGCAAACTCTTGGCCAATACAGCAAGAATCCATAAAAGAGTAGTGTCCTTAACATGTTCACCAAGTCCAAGTTGGCCCCAACACCATGCCAAATCCCTGAAAAATGCAACCCAACCCCAGTTCAGTCTGTTAGGAGCTTCACAAGGAGCAGGAGTCCAGGAAAAGTCCACATCCAGGAAAAGTCCGCATGGCACTGGAATTGTTGTCACAATTCTATACTTTGCAGCTCATGTCCAAGTCCCAATGACCACTGCTTCTAGCTGGTAATGATTCAAGTAGACTGGAAAAGCCATTTGCAGCTTGTGTGGATATGGAGCTTCTGTTCTCCCCTGCCTGGAGAGATGAGACCAGGTTGCTTTTCCCTGGAGCTCTGCGACTGTGGCATGGTAAAGAGAACCTTGGGATACACTAAGCTGGGTGGCAAAGGTAGATTCATAATAGAAGTTGGCAAAAGGGGGAAAGAGAACTCTAAATTAGGAGTAGGTCCCAGCCTGAAATATGAGTAGGGCATTGAGGTAGGAGAAATAAAGGAAACACTATATATTAAACAAAGCAGCATAAAATAGGACTATCAACACCCACAACAGAGATCTTTGAGGGAAGAATAAAAAACCTGACTATTCAGGCAAGACATAGTTAAGTGGCCCTTGTGCAAATGAGATCAGTTCACCTGCTTCTTGGAAGAAATACCCTAGGCTCATCCACAGTGTTGTAGATGGAGCCGACGGCCCTGGGCACCTTCAGCCTTCAGTGGCAAACCCCAGCATTCTGGGCAAGGTTAGGTCATAGGTAGCTGGAGCAGGGCTGGAAGAGACTGAACCCTCCCTTAGAGGAGCGAAGGGGAAGCCTACCTTCCAGTGTCCCTGTTTCCTCACAGCAGAGGCATGTGAGTCTGGCAGGCTTTAGCTCAATGACCTTCCTTTCCACTATTGAAGCAGGACCCAGATGGCATCCTATGAGACCCCTTTGGGGCATTGGGCCTTTAAGGAGAGGCAGATGGGAACTTCTTCTGTGTGCTCTGGCCGGGAATCGAACCCAGGAATCCTGCACACCAGGCCGATGCTCTACCACTGAGCCAACCGGCCAGGGCCTAGGAATGCCCTTGTTGATCAAGCTACCCAAATGAAAATTATTTGGAGCAACCATGACAGATCGAGCAATTCAGTCTCGTACTATTCATCACCAGAACACTGCAGCCCTGTGTAAACAGTTTTAACTTTCTCAGAAAGCAGCACGGCAGATTGGGAAATCCTGTCCAAGGAGTCCTATACTACAATCTGCCCCTTCATTTGGAGTTAACCCTCAAGGACCCCTACCAGGACAACTTTGGCCAATGGATGTTACTCATATACCTTCATTTGGCAAACAGTCCTATGTCCACGTTAGAGTGGATACATATTCTGGATTTATAGTAACCTCTGTCAGAACAGGAGAGGCTGCTAAGCATGTTATAGCTCATTGTTTGTATGCATTGTTCTATTATTGGATTTCCTAAACTGGTTAAACTGAAAATGCTCCTGCATATGGAGCAAAAGCATTTACTGTATTTTTTTCATTCTTACAATCTTTAAAGTTAAGGTATTATTAAAGTATACCCAGCAAATATTTTAAGGTCAATTTAAAAAAATTTAAAAGGGGGTAGTCATATCCTGGAACTCCTACAGGTCTACCATATCATATTTTTACTTAAAAAAATTTTAAATTTCTTTTGAAAGCTGATGAACAGGAGACGCCAAATCTTTTTCGCCTGCAAACTACTACTTTCTTTATTTGATCCAGCTAATAACACTGTTTTGTCTTTTTACAAATAGCTCCAGATATATGGAAAAGATTTATATAGGCAGATGGGGATCCTCAAACCCCTCAGCAAGATCTGAGCATGGCTTTTAACATACCTAGAGGCAGAAAAAGCCCAATAGAGATCAGGGGAACTACCAGCTTTTAGGATATGCCCTTAAAGAATCATAGATTCTTAAAGACACTTGAAACCTATATAATCTTATTAACAAATGTCACCCCAATAAATTTAATGAAAAATAAATAAGTAAATGAAATATTAAAAAAGAAGAAAATGGCAAGAAATATAGCAAAATATTAACACTTAATCTAGATGCTACATATTGAAATTATATAACTGTTTTTCTGCATGTATAAAATATTCCCCAATCTATTTTAAAACTCACCATATCTTTGACTATCACACAAATCCCCAACATGCTGAATAAAATGCTTGGCAATATTAAAAAAAGAAATCCAATGTGGATATCAATATATAATACAGTGTGTTCGTAAAGTCATGGTGCACTTTTGACCAGTCACAGGAAAGCAACAAAAGACGATAGAAATGTGAAATTTGCACCAAATACAAGGAAAACCCTCCCAGTTTCTGTAAGATGATATGGCAGCATGTGCACATGCGCAGATGATGACATAACACCATATATACAGCGGAGCAGCTCACGGCCATGCCAGTCGAGATGTGGACGGTACAGAGGAAAGTTCAGTGTGTTCTCTGGCTCGCTAAATTCGAATCCGTGACCAAAGTGCAACATGAATATCAGCGCATTTTTAACAAAGCGCCACCACATAGGAATAACACTACTGGGTGGGATAAGCAGTTGAAGGAAACCAGCAGTTTGATGGAGAAACCCCGTTCTGGTAGGCCATCAGTCAGTGACGAGTCTGTAGAGGCTATACTGGATAGCTGCCTAAGGAGGCCTAAAAAATCTGTGCATGAGCCCACATCGAACTGCACTGAATAGGTATGAAACTGGGAGAGTTTTCCTTTTATTTGGTGCAGATTTCACATTTCTATCGTCTCTTGTTGCTTTCCTGTGACCGGTCAAAAGTGCACCATGACTTTACAGACACACTGTATATAACTATCAAATAGATTTTATTTTAGAAATGCAAGGATTGTTCAGGAAATTTACTTAAGAGTAAATTGAATAGTAAATATCTATATATATATATATCATATATATATGTTCTAAAGAAGGGGTCGGGAACCTATGGCTTGCAAGCCAGATGTGCCTCTTTTAATGGCTGCATCTGGCTCACAGACAAATATTTAATAAAAATAATAATAACGTTAAAAATATAGAATATTCTCATGTATTTCAATCCATTCATTTCCTACTGCTCCTGTTCATGGTTGCAGGTGGCTGGAGCCAATCACAGCTGTCCTCTGGGACAGCACCAAATTTTTATTGGATAATGCATAATGTACACGGGTCGTTGTATGGCTCTCACGGAATTACATTTTAAAATATGTGGCGTTCATGGCTCTCTCAGCCAAAAAGTTTCCCGACCCCTATTCTAAAGTTTTCAAATAATACTCTTCCAAATATATTTCCTGTTAATACATTGAGAAATTTTAGGTGATAAATAGATAATAATAATAATTAAATGTAAGAAGAGGTTTTCTTTGGGTAAGGAGAAGCTCTTGATATCATACCACATAAGAGTGACTCCTCATTAGTATAACAATAGCCTATCTGGCATCATAGAGTGTAACTTGTACATATTTTATGATTATATATACTCTAAACATTGGATATGCACAGTAGCAATGTTTCTTCCATAGTTTACTTCTCACACTTAGAGATATATACCCTGAGAGGCAGGAAACATTGGGCAAAGTCACAGACTAAGTATGGTATGTGTTTCAGAAGTGTAAATTTTCATTGAGGATTGGACATGGGAGTAGTTAACTGATTTATCTGGTAATTTATGTTTTATATTAAAATAAATATGGCCATATTATGAATAAAATTAGTTTTACATAAATTACAATGATAAAAACACAAGAAGTTGCCCTGGCTGGTTGGCTCAGCGGTAGAGCATTTGCCCAGCCTGTGGAAGTCCCGATGTTGATTCCCGGCCAGGGCACACAGGAGAAGCACCCATCTGCTTCACCCTTCACCTCCTCTTCTTTCTCTCTCTCTCTCTCTCTCTCTCTCTCTTTCTCTTCCCGCCCGCAGCCAAGGCTCCATTGGAGCAAAGTTGGCCCGGGCACTGAGAATGGCTTGGATTGCAGGGGAGCAATGCCCCAAAGGGGCCGAGCATCACCCCTTGATGGGCATGCCGGGTGGATCCCAGTCAGGCGCGTGCGGGAGTCTGTCTGTCTGCCTCCCCTCCCCACCCCACTTCTCACTTCAGAAAAATACAAGAAAAAAACACACAAAAAGTCGAAGTTTTTTTTTTGTGTGTATGTGTGTTTTTATGAGGCCTCTTTAAAATATTCCCCCTAATTTCTAGAAAGCAAGTAATTCTAAACTGCTCTTGGGAATATTTTGGTGGAAAACTTTGAGAGACACTGTCATACAGTATCTTAGATATTGATTTTTTTTATATCTTAAATAAAAACATTTATAACATTTATAGCTATTATTAAATTACAACTATTTTATCAATAAATTATGGTTTTTCTAACTTAAAACTCTTGTATGTTTTGTGAAGCACTCTAGTAAGAAAGCACTTAAATTGTATTGCTGTTTATGCTAAAGTGATAGTAATTATTTCATTGTTGTATGTAGTTATCAGACTTAGGTGTGACATTTGCCATTATGTTTGCTATTTGTAATAAACATAATTTATCAAATAGCTCCTAATTTCCTGTGAAAGGAAAACTAAGATGATATACAGTGTTCTTGGCTAATCTTTAAAAACTTTTATTTCTTCTTACTTATCACAGTTATGAGTTAATAATTCTTTGAAATTTTCTGCTGTAAATTATGATATATGTACAAAGATACAGATGGGAGATTTATAACCCAAAGAATAATAAAGATCATATGGCTGAGAAAGCTGTTCTATATCTTTAGAAACAATTTATCCTTCTTTACAAATGATATTTAATTTTATAAGGTTCTAGAGGCAAATATTATATATGATTGGATTCCAGTGGGGCAAATTAAAAAATTATAGAACTGGGCCCTGGCCGGATGGCTCAGTGGTGGAGCGTCGGCATGGCGTGCAGAGGTCCCGGGTTCGAGTCCCGACCAGGGCACACAGGAGAAGCGCCCATCTGCTTCTCCACCCCTCCCCCTCTCCTTCCTCTCTGTCTCTCTCTTCCCCTCCCGCAGCGAGGCTCCATTGGAGCAAAAATGGCCCGGGTGCTGGAGATGGCTCCTTGGCCTCTGCCCCAGGTGCTAGAGTGGCTCTGGTCGCTCTGATGCCCCGGAGGGGCAGAGCATCGCCCCCTGGTGGGCAGAGCGTCGCCCCCTGGTGGGCGTGCCGGGTGGATCCCGGTCGGCGCATGCGGGAGTCTGACTGTCTCTCCCGGTTTCCAGCTTCAGAAAAAAAAAATTATAGAACTGTTTGCAAGGTGGGTATAATAGATATCCAGTAATGAATCAGATATAGAATCTGTCTTACCAGAGTTTATAATTGGGTATGGCAGGTAAGCAATATACAATTAGAAATGTTACAATAAAAAAAACCCCAGGAAAATCCATAATTATATAAAATCCATATTAGAAGAAAATCTATATTATATAATAAATATTGAAAAAGAATCTACAGATTGTATAAAAATTACTGTAGAAGACTGAGCAAAAATGAAAGAGAGAGAAACCTGTAAGGGAAAGAAAAGTCTGGTGATCACAAGCTATAGGAATTTAAGTTCATTGTTCTAGGAGATACGAAGGGGACGAATGTTTTGTGTGTAACAAGCACATAAGGTATTAGGCATAGGGAGAATTCTTAAGTGACTTTGAAATCCACAGAGATTAAAAGAGAAAACAGCCTGAAAAATTATAGTTTAACAAATTGTGTGAATTTATTTTATAAAATGGTTTCCAAATTCCAAATTCCTTTTTGTTAATTCCCAGTTTCTCTTTAACATAGACGTCATCAAATTTTAAGTTCTAAATTAAAGAAACAAATGACATCTGAGAATCTTTGAGCATGTGTATTTTTTGGTATAACAAATAAGATTCCTAGTTGATTGGGAAAATGACAGCACATTTATTTATTAATGAAATTCAGGTTTAGGGATATTGGGTTGTGGGTGTGCGCATGTGTGTCTATGTATTTGTCAAATTATGGAGTATAAAATTTTACTCCCCCTCTCTGTATCTCCAATTACCTGGAAATTAGTTATTGATAGATGATGCTTATTTTAGGGATTACTATTGATATAGACAAGGAAGATTTTCTCATACTCAAACATTTATATGAACACATGAATGCATAAGAGTAAGATTCTTTCTTTCTTTCTCTTTCTCTCTCTCTTTTTAATTTCCAGGCATAGATATTCTTCATCAACTAGGCCTTGGAGGCAAAGATGTAAGACACTCATCATCAGTGACTGCTGTCCCAGCATCATCTACACCATTACCTCAGGGGGTCCATTTAACAGAATCAGGTGTCATTTTAACAAATGATGCTTATATTGAGTCACCTCTTAGGAAAATTTTGCCAGTCAACTTAAAACAGCCATTTACAATATTAATTGGGTTACGGTCACATAGAGTAAATAATGCATTCCTCTTCAGCATTAGAAATAAAAATAGACTGCAATTAGGTGTTCAATTACTACCTAAAAAATTAGTGGTATACCTAGGAGGAAAGCAGTCTATATTTTTCAACTACAGTGTTCATGATGAGCAATGGCACTCATTTGCCATCACTATTAGAAGCCAAGTTGTCTCAATGTTTGTTGAGTGTGGAAAGAACTATTATAGCAGAGAGACTCTTTCAGAAGTTCAGACATTTGATTCTAACAGTGTGTTTACCTTAGGAAGTATGAACAATAATTCTGTCCATTTTGAAGGAATAGTATGTCAGTTGGATATTATTCCTTCAACAGAAGCATCTACAAACTATTGCAGATATGTGAAACAGCAGTGTCACCCTGGGTCAAGGCTTTTTTATACAACTATTGTACCAGCTAAGATACCAGAAATCTCTCCCTTACCTAAACAATTTGATAAAAAAGAACTGTCAGAGGACACATTTACTGAAGGCAAAAACATTTTGAATATTATGAACAACGAATCTTCAATAGCGTATAAACAAGAACACCAGACATCAAGATCTCAGTTAACTTCTCTCCATTCAGGGAATATCTCTGCTGGGGATCTTGTGAACCATGGGATTCCAGACAAAGAAATGATCACTGAGGAACATACTCAGACCAATTTAAGGCTGTCGATGACGTATCATCTCCTCAGTGAGGCAAGAACAAATATCAAGGAGAAATTTAGTTCTCTCTCAAATGTGTCAAGCAATATAACACAGCATAATGACAGAGTTACTGGTATGTCACAGTTTAAGAAGATATCATCTATTCTTCCATACATAAAACAAGATACAGTCACTAATCACAAGAAGGCTATCACAGCAAATCTACAAACTAACGAACTCATGGAACTGCAACAGATTTTAAATACAACCTTGTACAGAGTGACAGATGAGCCATCAGTGGATAATCACCTTGATCTAAGGAAGGAAGGTGAAATCGATCCTGATGCTACTTACCCCATGGAAAATAGCTATGAAACTGAGCTTTATGACTATTATTATTATTATTATGAGGACCTTAATGCAATGCTCGAAATGGAGAATCTAAGAGGGCCAAAAGGGGACACTGGACCTCCCGTAAGTTGTTTTTTAAATGTTTTAATGCGCTAACTTACAAAAAGAATTTTCTAGATAGAACAATACAGAACAGATCAGATCTGTCCCAGAAATGTATCTTGGCTACAGTGATTGATGTTATGGTTGTTGTAACACATCCAACCAGAATGCAGCCCTGGCTGAAATACTGTACTTTTTACTTCTGGTTTTTATTGGCAGGCTGAAAAGGTCACTTAACTCTGATAAATTGGTGAGTAAGCTATATGTTTTTCTTGTTCAGTTGAAATTCAACCAGGAATTCAACTGCTAAATATAGACCAGCACTTTTTATTTAAAAAAAGCGAAAAACCACAAGCTTACTGCATAGTCATGTTAGGAGAAGGATATAAAAGTTATTGTAGACCAAAGAAAAATACATTAACTGTATCAATTTAATAGCCTTTCAGCACAATAGTATCAAATGAATTGAAATAGAGTGTAAAGTTTATTTTAGCTAGAGATAATTTCATAGTGAATCATTGAGTGGGCAAAAGTAAACCCTTATATTATCATTCTAAATAAAATATTTTAATTGCCATGAAGAGTAACATATTTCATTTAATCTTTAATAATATAGTCAATTTATATTTATGGATTAATTAAGGCTCCATCTACCTAAAACAAAGAATATCTGTCAGTCCATCAGTCCATTCAATAGAAAATCTAGCCAACTCACTTATTGAATAATGTGGTAATAGACTATAAAACTATGAGATAATGGACTGATATTTTTTGAGCTCTGAAATTCTTTTGTTCTGGAAGTTTCAATTACAGATGAACATCTGAAAAAATTTTAAATAACTTAAAACTCATTTAAAGCTTTCAAAATCATTAGAAACATTATGTTTTTGCCTTTCATATTTGTACCTTAAATAATCAACCTATATGTCTTTAGAAATTAATTTTTTAATTGTAAGAAAACTAAAATATACCTCAAGGTATTTTTTTGATGATAATAAAATTTAAGTCATTGGTTTACTTCCAGAAACCATAGCATATGGAATGGGAGAAGATGATGCCACTTACTCAGTTTATGTTTCCTTTGTGGTTACTTGAAGTGATTTATTAGGTATTATGCAACTCTTATTAGAATGAATGTTTAAAGGTTTTAAAATAAAATCTGAAGAATGTATTATTATTTTTTTAATAATTTAATTTTTTTACTGGGGCGACATCAATAAATCAGGATACATATATTCAAAGATAACAAGTCCAGGTTATCTTGTCATTCAATTATGTTGCATACCCATCACCCAAAGTCAGATTGTCCTCTGTCACCTTCTGTCTAGTTTTCTTTGTGCCCCTCCCCCTTTCCCTCTTCCTCTCCCCCCTTCCCCCCTAACCACCACACTCTTATCAATGTCTCTTAGTCTCACTTTTATGTCCCACCTACGTATGGAATAATGCAGTTCCTGGTTTTTTCTGATTTACTTATTACACTTCGTATAATGTTATCAAGATTCCACCATTTTGCTGTAAATGATCCTATATCATCATTTCTTATGGCTGAGTAGTATTCCATAGTGCATATGTGCCACATCTTCTTTATCCAGTCATCTATTGACAGGATTTTTTATTGTTTCCATGTCCTGGCCACTGTGAACAATGCTGCAATGAACATGGGGCTGCATGTGTCTTTACATATCAATGTTTCTGAGTTTTGGGGGTATATACCCAGTAGAGGGATTGCTGGGTCATAAGGTAGTTCTATTTTCAGTTTTTTGAGGAACCACCATACTTTCTTCCATAATAGTTGTACTACTTTACATTCCCACCAACAGTGTATGAGGGTTCCTTTTTCTCCACAGCCTCTCCAACATTTGCTATTACCTGTCTTGTTAATAATAGCTAATCTAACAGGGGTGAGGTGGTATCTCATTGCAATTTTGATTTGCATTTCTCTAATAACTAATGAAGATGAGCATCTTTTCATATATCTGTTAGCCATTTGTATTTCTTCCTGGGAGAAGTGTCTGTTCATGTCCTCTTCCCATTTTTTTATTGGATTGTTTGTTTGTTTGTTTGTTTGTTGTTGAGTTTTATGAGTTCTTTGTATATTTTGGATATTAGGCCCTTATCTGAGCTGTTGTTTGAAAATTTCATTTCCCATTTAGTTGGCTGTCTGTTTATTTTGTTATCAGTTTCTCTTGCTGAGCAAAACCTTCTTAGTCTGATGTAGTCCCATTCATTAATTTTTGCCTTCACTTCTCTTGCCTTTGGAGTCAAATTCATAAAATGCTCTTTAAAACCCAGGTCCATGAGTTTAGTACCTATGTTTTCTTCTATGTACTTTATTGTTTCAGGTCTTATGTTTAGATCTTTGATCCATTTTGAGTTAATTTTAGTACAGGGGGACAAACTGTAGTCCAGTTTCATTCTTTTGCATGTGGCTTTCCAGTTTTCCCAGCACCATTTATTGAAGAGGCTTTCTTTTCTCCATTGTGTGTTGTTGGCCCCTTTATCAAAAATCATTTGACTATATATATGTGGTTTTATTTCTGGGTTTTCTATTCTGTTCCATTGGTCTGAGTGTCTATTTTTCTGCCAATACGATGCTGTTTTAATTGTCATGGCCCTATAATATAGTTTGAAGTCAGGTATTATAATGCCCCCAGCTTCATTCTTTTTCTTTAGGATTGCTTTGGCCATTCGGGCTTTTTTATAGTTCCATATAAATCTGATGATTTTTAGCTCCATTTCTTTAAAAAATGTTATTGGAATTTTGATGGGAATTGCATTAAATTTGTATATTGCTTTGGGTAATATGGCCATCTTGATTATATTTATTCTTTCTAACCAAGAATAAGGAATATTCTACCATCTCATTATATCTTTTTCAATTTCCCTTAACAATGGTTTATAGTTTTCATTATATAAGTCCTTTACATTCTTTGTTATGTTTATTCCTAAGTATTTTTTTGTTGTTGTTGCAATCATGAAGGGGATTATTCTTTTGAGTTCATTCTCAAATGTTTCATTGTTGGCATATAGAAAGGCTATTGACTTCTGTATGTTAATTTTGTATCCTACGACCTTACTGTATTGGTTTATTGTTTCTAGTAGTCTTTTTGTGGATTCTTTGGGGTTTTTGATGTATAGGATCATATCATCTGCAAAAAGTGATACCTTTACTTCTTCTTTTCCGATATGGATGCCTTTTATTTCTTTGTCTTGTCTGATTGCTCTGGCTAGAACCTCTAGTACCACATTAAATAAGAGTGGAGAGAGTGGACAACCCTGTCTTGTTCCTGATTTAAGGGGGAAAGCCTTCAGTTTAGTGCCATTTAATATGATGTTAGCTGATGGTTTATCATATATGGCCTTTATCATGTTGAGATATTTTCCTTCTATACCCATTTTGTTGAGAGTCTTAAACATAAAATTGTGTTGTATTTTATCAAAAGCCTTTTCTGCACCTATTGATAAGATCATGTGTTTTTTTTTCTTTGTTTTGTTGATATGGTGTATTATGTTAACCGTTTTACGTATGTTGAACCATCCTTGAGATTCTGGGATGAATCCCACTTGATCATGATGTATTATTTTTTTAATATGTTGTTGTATTTGATTTGCTAGTATTTTGTTTAGTATTTTAGCGTCTGTATTCATTAGAAATATTGGTCTGTAGTTTTCTTTTTTTGTGCCATCCTTGCCTGGTTTTGGTATGAGGGTTATGTTGGCCTCATAAAATGTGTTTGGAAGTATTGCTTCTTCCTCAATTTTTTGGAAGACTTTGAGTAGAAGAGGAACCAAGTCTTCTTTGAATGTTTGATAAAATTTGCTGGTATAGCCATCTAGGCCTGGGCTTTTATTTTTGGGGAGGTTTTTAATGTTTTTTTCTATTTCTTCTCTACTAATAGGTCTGATTAGGCTTTCTGCTTCTTCTTGACTCAGTCTAGGAAGGTTGTATTGTTCTAGGAATTTATCCATTTCTTCTAGGTTGTTGAATTTAGTGGCATAAAGTTTTTCATAGTATTCTACAATAATTCTTTGTATATCTACGGTGTCAGTGGTGATTTCTCCTCTTTCATTTTGGATTTTGTTTATATGAGTTCTTTCTCTTTTTTCCTTGGTGAGTCTTGCCAAGGGTTTGTCAATTTTGTTGATCTTTTCAAAGAACCAGCTCCTTGTTCTATTAATTTTTTCTATAGTTTTTCTATTCTCATTTTAATTATTTCTGCTCTGATTTTTATTATATCCTTTCTTCGGCTGGTTTTGGGTTGTCTTTGTTCTTCTTTTTCCAGTTCCTTGAGGTGTGAAGTTGTGAAGTTAAGTGGTTCACTTGGCCTCTCTTTTGTTTGTTCATATATGCCTGAAGTGATATGAACTTCCGTCTTATCACTGCTTTTGCTGCATCCCATAGATTCTGATATGTCGTATTGTCATTTTCATTTGTCAGTATATATCTTTTGATCTCTGCACTTATTTCTTCTTTGACCCATTCATTTTTTAAAAGTATGTTGTTTAGTTTCCACATTTTTGTGGGATTTTTTTCCTCTTTATTGCATTGGAACTCTAGTTTCAAGGCTTTATGATCAGAAAATATGCTTGGTACAACTTAGATTTTTCTGAATTTGCTTATGTTGTTTTTGTGGCCCAACATATGATCAATTCTTGAGAATGATCCATGTACACTGGAGAAAAATGAATACTCAGTCACTTTGGTATGAAATGTCCTGTAGATGTCTATCATATCTAGGTGCTCTAGTGTTTTGTTTAAGGCCACTATATCCTTGTTGATTCTCTGTTTGGATGACCGATCTAGAGCCGTCAGTGGTGTATTGAGGTCTCCAAGTATGATTGTATTTTTGTCAGTTTTTGTTTTAAGGTCAATAAGTAGCTATCTTATATATTTTGGTGCTCCTTGGTTTGGTGCATATATATTAAGAATTGTTATGTCTTCTTGATTCAGTGTCTCCTTAGCCATTATGAAATGGCCATTTTTGTCTCTGAGTACTTTTGCTGTCTTGTAGTCAGCATTATCAGATATGAGTATTGCTACGCCTGCTTTTTTTTGGATGTTATTTGCTTGGAGTATTGTTTTCCAGCCTTTCACTTTGAATTTGTTTTTATCCTTGTTACTTAGATGAGTTTCCTGTAGGCAGCATACAGTTGGATTTTCTTTTTTAATCCATTCTGGTACTCTGTGCCTTTTTATTGGTGAGTTTAATTCGTTTACATTTAGTGTAATTATTGAAACTTGTGAGTTCCCTATTACCATTTTATAGATTGCTTTCTGTTAGTTTTGTGTCTTGTTTGATCCTTCTCTTTCGTTTTTCTATCTTTTGTTTTTATTTGGTTGTATTCCATACATCTTTCCGCTGTTGCTATCTTTTTTAAATCATGTGCTTCTGTGGTGGTTTTTTCTATGGTGGTTACCTTTTAGTAATGAAAAGGGTTCCTACCCTGTTCATTGTAGTGCACTATTTTGTTAGTACTTTTGCACTCCATCGTCCTTTGCTACTGTTAATCTCTATTCTCTCCCCCCCTTTCTTTTTGTAGTTGTCACAGTTTAGATTTGGTTTTATTGTGTTCTCGGTAGAGATTTTATTTGTGGTTTTGTTTTGTTTTGTTTTGTTCTTTGGATCTGGTTGGAAAACCACCTTTAGTATTTCCTGGAGTGGGTGTTTTCTGATGATAAATTCCCTCATCTTTTCTGTATCTGTGAATTTTTTTATTTCACCTTCATATTTGAAGGATAACTTTGATGGGTATAGTATTTGTGGCTGAGAGTTTCTCTTTCAGGACTTTAAATATTTGGGTCCACTCTCTTCTAGCTTGTAGAGTTTCTGTTAGGAAATCCGATGATAATCTAATGGGCCTTCATTTATATGTTGTATTCTTCTTTTCCCTGGCTGCCTTGAGAATTTTTTCTTTGCCTTTGGTCTATGCCAATTTCATTATGATGTGCCTTGGAGTAGGTTTGTTGGGGTTAAGAAAACTCGGTGTTCTGTTTGCTTCTTGAATTTGAGGCTTTAGTTCTTTCCACAGGCTTGGGAAGTTCTCATCTATTATTTGTTTGAATATGTTCTCTATTCCATTTTCTCTCTCTTCTCCCTCTGATATACCTATTATTCTTATGTTATTCTTTTTGATGGAGTCAGACAATTCCTGTAGGGCTATCTCATTTTTTTAAAATTTTCGAGTCTCTTTCTTCTTCTCTCTGTTGTGTCTCAAGTTGCTTGTCTTCTATTTCACTAAACCTACCTTCTATCTGGCCTGTGCTATTAGCTAAGCTTGTTACCTCGTTTTTTAGCTCGTGAATTGAGGTTTTCATCTCTGTTTGATTTGTTTTTATAGTTTCAATTTCCTTGGAAAATATACTTTGAGTTCATTGAGTTGTTTTCTAAGCTCCCTAAATTGCCTTTCTGTGTTTTATATTATCTCTGAGTATTTTTAGGATTTCTATTTTAAATTCTTTGTCGTTTAACTCCAAGGTTTCCAATATATTAAATTTTTTCTCCATAGATTTTTCCTCATCTAGCTGTGTTACCTTTCTTTCTTTTGTATCCATGATATTTGATTTTCTCTTCCTTAATGGCATCTGAGGGTGGTTTTGTTGATAGTCTTAATGAGATTTAATAAAGAATAAAAAGTTAAAAAAATTAAAAATCGAAGAGTTGTTTTTTTAAAAAAAAATTAATAATGAAATAAAATAAAATTAAAATTAAAAAAAAAATTATTTCCCCCGCTCCTTTTTTCCTCTCCTCTCCTCTCCCCTTTTTTTGAGAAAATCTTGTGGTGAACTGTAAATTATATTGTACTAAATAGAAGAAACAATGCCTGTAATGGATGGCCTGAATTGGGGAGAAGTAATAAAGGGGGGAAAAAGGGAGGTATGGACCCACAAAAAGCAAATAAGGAAAAAATTTGGGTCAAGAATAAAACGATTTTCTTTTAGGTGTTGGTTGGCTAAGAGTTTTATGATGAGAGGAATAAGAGGGAAACAGGAAAATGGGGGGACAAATTAAAAAATTACTATTGTATTTATTGGAACAAGAACTAGATAAAATGTAGAGCTAGGGATGGGAGCACTGCTAGTGAGTTAAAAAGTGAAGTAAAAGCCCCCCAAAATGCCACAAACATAAGTTTGAGTCCCAGATAAGATAATTTGTTCGTTATTGGGGTTTGAATGAGAGGAGACGTAAAGGAGAAAGGAAGAAACTAATATAGAGGGAGAAAAGAAAGAGAGAGAGAGAAAAAAAAGAGGGTACCACTAAAAGAAGAAAAAAAAGAAGAGAGAGAGAGAGAGAGTTAAGGGTTTTGGAGTGCAACCCTCATAGAGAGAAAGCAAGAGGAAAGAAAAGATAATGGGAGATGTAACACTTATGGGTAGTGTAGTTCAAGGAGAGGAGAGAGTAAGACTGGCAGAGAGTTAAAAGACCCAATTGGAGGAGGAAAAAAAAAATCAAGAATGAAGATAAGAGAAACAAATGAAGAAATATAATAAAATGGGATAGGTTATAAAGTCTGCGGATTATTCTTGATTTTGAGAGGTTATCTTCTTGCTTTTTCTTTTCTCTCCCTCTTCCTGGTCGGTGACTCTGTACCCCGGGTTCTGCCCCTTTGGCATGCTCAGGTAGAGGTTTGCAGTTGATAAGTCTCTATGGCGATGTCATGTATTGTGCTTCAGTCGTTGGCAGTCGAGGCTCATTAGCATTTATAGGCTCTGACAGTGAGTCTGTGTTCCTGGAGCCTCCCTCCTAGTCTTTCCTTCCTCAATTAGTAGCCTGATAATCCAGCTATGGGGTCGCTGCTGCCTCTGCCTGGATAGTAAGAGGCTCAAAGAGCTTGCAACTCCCCACTCTGTTCCCACTCAGCACAGGGCTCTGGGTAAGGCTCAGTCAGTCAGAGCTGCTAGCATAATCAGGCGGGGCTTCACCCACTCAAAGACCTCTGGCTCTGCCACTCTGTCCGGTAACATGGGCAGGCGCCCACTCCTGGGGCGCTTGGAGGAAACTCTCCCTCACTATCTGTGCGCAGACCAGGACATCAGGCCGGCAGTCTCACACTCTGAGTGAAACCCCTGCCCGCACGGAAAAGTTCCAGCGTTGGAATTGGCTCTCGCTCCCTCCCCGTGCGCGGTTTTTTCAGGGCGCTGGGGCAGCCTGGAGATTCCGCTTTTGGCCCACACAGAGGCCTCTGACTCTGCCCCTCTGTGGGATAACATGGGCGCCCACTCCTGAGGTGCTCGGAGGAATATCTTGCCCACTCTCCCTGCATGCAGACCAGGATATCAGGCCGGCCGCCTCACACTTTGAGTGAAACCCCCGCCCGCACGGAAAAGTTCCAGCGTTGGAATTGGCTCTCACTCTCTCCCCATGCGCAGCTTTTTCAGGGTGCTAGGGTGCCCGGAGATTCTGCTTTCAGCCCACACAAAGGCCTCTGACTCTGCCTCTCTGTGGGATAACACGGGCGTCCACTCCCGGGGCTTTGGAAGGAATCTCTCGCCCACTATCTGCACGTGCCGACCAGGATATCGGGTAAAATGGCTGCCCCACTTGTCTTTCTTTGTCTGGGTTTGGCGCGAGTGTTAGCTTGTATTGCCTGGGTTGCCACAAGCACAGTTTTTTCTCGGCTTGGATCTCCGTGCCACAGCATGGTTCGGCCGTTTGTGCCGCGGCCTAGATGTATTCACCCCCTTTGCCCGCCTTAGTTTCTATACTCTCAGTTCCCAGTGAAAGCAGCCCTATTTAGGTTAGTGAGGAAGGCGGAGCATTTCTTACTCCCTATTTCTTTTGGGGTTTGATTATATATTTAGTCAATTTTCGCTCGACCATACCTTCAGGTGTATTGCAAAACATCTGGAGGCTCCAAGGATAGATTTTTCTGTTTCTGGTTGAGTTTTGGGAGAGATCTTGTTGAGTTTTGGGAGAGATTTATCGGTATCACTTCCTACCGCGCCATTACCCTGACTGAAGAATGTATTATTATTAGAGAAATAAACTCTTTCCAGCTATGACATTTACCAACATAACATTAATAAAACTGAGCTACCGAGTAGATCATATTAAACAAGTGGTTATGGAAACAATTCTTCAGAAGAAGTCAGTATGATGAAATAACCATTCATCTCTTCTATACAACCAAAAGTAGTCATTTCAACATTGGTAAGTGAAGCAACAATATTCAGCAAATACTTGCTTAGTCTCTGCTATGGGTAAAGCAGTAACATAGAGTATATATGTAAGTCAGTCACTGTAGCGGAGCTTACAATATAATGGGGATATAAGAAGTACATTTATAAAAATATCTCATGGCTAAGTATGATACAATAAATGCCATTGAGAGATACAAACTAAATGTTTAGGGTACATATTTTCAAAGTTATGAAAAATATTTTTGAGGGGATTTTTATGAAAGATCACTTAAGATTGAGCTGTTCAGGATAGGTTCTTGTGGACAAAGTTAGTTATAACTGAGGCCTCAAACACGGATATGATTTGGGTAGGTGAAAGGAACTAGTATTTTATATATATGAAAAAGAGCATAATAACTATCATTTCTTGAGTTTTTACCTTGTGGCAGATATTCTACCATACCCTTTCCATTCATTATCTTATCTTAAAAAAACAAACAAAAACCCCAACTTTATAAGGTTGGTATTACTATCCTCATTTTTTTCAGGTGAATAAACTCAAGTCCAGAGAAGTTAATATACTTGCCTATAACCACATTGCTAATAAATGACAGAGCCAGGGTTTGGAGCCAGGTTTTCTGCCTCTAAAGCTCAAACTCTTTTACAATGTTAGACTGAATTTTAGACAAATATAAGACCCAACCTAGACGTCAGGTTGTGGAGTGTCTTAATTGTCAAACTGATCATTCTAACTGGATCTTCTCAGTGGGGAAATTTGTAGGTTTCTAAGAAGACAGATTGATAAGGGAATTCAGTCTGATAGTAGTGCCCTGGAAGTTCCTGTTATCTGGATGTTACAAAACAAGGACTACATTAGGATGACAGTAGTGAAAATGCAAAAAGGAAAGTTTGGTAGAACTAGTAAATTAATTGGACTGAGGGACCAAGTAAAAAAGAAATAAAGAGAGAATCAAAGACAACTTAAGTTTTAACCCTGTGGATTGAGAGAATGGTGATACCATTACTAAAAACAATAATTAAGAAAGGAAATTGATTTTAGGAAAGGAGACTAAGTTAAAACATTGGTGTTGTGCTGGCATCTCATTAAGCTGTTGGAAACGTTGAAGAAGCTGAAATGAAAAAGAGAGGTCATGGTAGGGGATATATATTTCAGAGTCTTTCCATTAACATTGCAGATGAAGCTCTAGGGTTGGATAATTTCAAGGAAAGAAGTTTGGCTTATGGTCAAGAGCCAAATCATGAGGAATGTTTACTTTGAGGTTACAGAAGGAAAAAAGCAGAAATGTGAAGGAATACTCAGATGGGAGAGTAGAATATATTGCAATATCCCAAAGCTAAAGAAGAGGGTTTTGAGAAGAAATTGATCAGCAGTTCCAAAAAGCTACAGAGTAAAAGAGGATGAGGACTGAGACAAAGTGTAGGAAGTCCATTTCAACTTTTGATGGGAAAGTCACTGTTCAACTTTGAGAATCCTACTTCAGCATAGCATGGAGGTTGTTTTAGAAAGCTGAGAAGAGATTGAATGATGATGAAATGATGAGCTTTGTAGGGATTGTTCTACTGTTTCTTGAAGTGTATGCTACTATGTGAGGTCTGAGGGCAGCTTGATTTTCTACCCATAGATGACTGGTTCTTATTGTTTCACCATGCATTTATTTCATTGACTTTGAAGTTCATTAAACCTATTGGGTTCTGTGTCAGTTTTTTTCTGATACTGTTTGATCTGAAGATTACTTTTATTTTATTATTGAAAAGTCTCCCCTTATATCTTCTAGCATTTTTCTTTTCCATTTTTTAATGTTTCTCTTCAGGCAAACCATTAGGCATATATTGAATGTCCTTTGTGATGGAAGTATTTGTTGTTATGTTTTATCCAATTGCTTTTTTCATTTTATTTTGTGTGAATTCAGTTATCCTACATCCATCTCTTTATTGTTTTTTTTTTCAGTTGTATTTCATCAGTTTTTATTGCTTCTAACATAGCTTTTATCCATAATGGGTTTTTTTGTTGTTGTTGTTCTCTCGTATCTTTCTTAAACTTTTCTGGTTCATATTTTATTACCTCAGTTGTCATTTTTACTCCTATAACTTTTCTTCGAACCCTATTTTCATAGAAAGTTGGCATTTTGTAATTCTTTAAATCTAGAATGAACCTTTTCTCTGTTGCATAGAGCAATTTCTCTTGTAAAGATTTGTCCTCTGCTTTTATGTTTCTGTCCTTACGTTTCCCCCCTCCTCAATATCTATGCATAGGTCCCTTTCTGGTTTCTTCCTAGTTATTACTAGTTTTTTTTTTAAATAAAGATATCTGGGTCATTGTTTGTTTTAAAATGTCATAGGTAGAGGCAAAAGGAAGTGGTATGGAGTGGTACACAGATTCAAATTTAGGTTGCTTCCTTAAACCCCATCTTACCATCTTTATTCTGTCCTCTATCCAGAGACATCTTCTCTTATTTCATGTACAATTTTTTGTGAAGCTCTTTGTATCACAGGCTTTCTGAAAAGGGATATGATGATGTCTGAGCTTGTCGTTTACCCCTTAGATGTCTCCTGAGGATAGGAGGTGTGGTTGTAGATCATAGAAATGATAGGTTCTTCTTCTTCAGCTCTACCTTCCTTATTTTTGGCTGTTTGGAGCTGGGTCCTCTACTGGGTCATAAATTATATCTCCTGAGGCTTTCCCATTCCTTTAAAACCCCATCATTGTAGTCAAAGCATTGTTGGAAATAACTTTTAGGGCTGATATACTTTTAGAAATCTGTAGCCTGTCCAAAGTTTGAGGTCTGAGGAGAATTTTTGTTTGTTTCTTTTTGTTTTTGGTCATCTCTCAACATCTTTTCTTACACCAAAGTGTTTCAGTATTTGGAAGATAATCTTCATATTTTGTGGTTTGTGGTTGTGGTTCTTTTCTTGTTTCATTAAAGATGATGTTTTCATCTTTTGATATTTTTTGTTTTCAGTGGGTTTTAAAGAAGGGAGAGTAGGTTAGAAAATGTTCTCTCTGCAATCTTTTATGTAAATTTTCTAGGGATATTAAAAAATAAATCAGATCATGTCATTTATCTGCTTTAACTCTTCAGTGGCAGAAAAGTAAAACACTTAGAATAAATAAAAAACTCTTTATTGTGACCTGTGCAGTCATGTGATCTGACCACTGCTGACCTCAGTAACCTCCTCTTGTTCCATTTTTTTTGTACTTTCATTATTAGTTTTCTTTTAGTTTTTTAATAAGACTATGTTTTTTGTTTGTTTTGTTCTATTCATGCCCCTCATTTATTTTATTTTTATTTTGTAGAATTTCTCCTCTTTTCTCCTATTCATCCTTTAGGTCCGACTTCAGACTTTCTCAGAGAAGCCTTCTCTGATACCACAATGTAAATTAGGTGCACTATTTAATCTGTCTTCGTTGCTTGTTTGTTCTTTTCCTTCATTACTAAGTACACTGCATGATTATGTGTTTATCTGTTAATGTGTCTTTTTATCTAGACTGTTTTCTCCAGGAGAGCTTGATGCTAACTAATGTTTATTGAGTGAGTAAATGAATTTTAGAAAGGAATTTTAGATGCAGAACTTCTAAGATTAACTGCCCAGGCATTATTATCTCTTAGAAGTATTGGTGTAGTGAATAGATTTGCCTTAGTATGTATATTATCCAAGTAATAATAGTATTATATCTAACACTGAGTGCTTGCTGTAGCCCACACATACTTTTAAAAAACTAATTACTTTGTAGTTTGTTGGTTAACTACTATATATCAGATAGATATTTTATATAAAAACATCTTTAATGCTCACAACAACCCTGAAACATAGGTTTTTATCATCAATATTTTTAAAAATGAGTAAACTAAAGCTAAGAAAAGTATAATTGACTTGTCCAAGGTCACTTAGCTAGTAAATGGTTGAGGCATAAAGTGAATCTAGATTGAATGACTGCAAAACTATTGCTCTTTTAATTTAATTTAACTATAATTTCTCTTAAGTCAGTCATCTGAAAGATAAAGTGCTTTTTCTAGTACTTAATTTTTTTTAAGTAACTTATTCTTCTCAAGAACGCCATGCCTATAGAATTACTTTCCTTCTATGGGTTCTATAAAATGCCTGTTAGTAACCTGTTCTCAAAGATTTGAAAGTGCAAAATTGTGAATATAAGTTAAAATATATTTTTATTTGGTGCTTATTAAACAACTCAAGTGTTTAAATCACAATATGAAATATATTTTTATTTCCCAGTTTCTAATATTAACTTTAATATTAACTGCCTTTTTTTTTTTTTTTTCATTTTTCTGAAGCTGGAAACAGGGAGAGACAGTCAGACAGACTCCCGCATGCGCCCGACCGGGATCCACCCGGCACGCCCACCAGGGGCAACGCTCTGCCCACCAGGGGGCGATGCTCTGCCCGTCCTGGGCGTCGCCATGTTGCGACCAGAGCCACTCTAGCGCCTGGGGCAGAGGCCACAGAGCCATCCCCAGCGCCCGGGCCATCTTTGCTCCAATGGAGCCTTGGCTGCGGGAGGGGAAGAGAGAGAGACAGAGAGGAAGGCGCGGCGGAGGGGTGGAGAAGCAAATGGGTGCTTCTCCTGTGTGCCCTGGCCGGGAATCAAACCCGGGTCCTCCGCACGCTAGGCCGACGCTCTACCGCTGAGCCAACCGCCAGGGCCTAACTGCCTTTTTAATCTGAAGGAAATAGTGTTTTCTTTAGTCACAAAGTTGTGTGATAAGGTAATAAACAAAAGTAGACATTTGTTTTAATTTTCCATTTAGTTTTTCATTTTTAGTTCTTATTTTGGGGGGCATGAATTCAAACTGCTGGAGGAGAAGAGAGAGAGGGAGATAGAAGGGGCTGGGGATGGGATGGAGAAGCAGATGGTCACTTCTCCTGTGTGCTCTGACCGGATATCTAACTCCGAACACCCACATTCTGGGCTGGCACTCAACCAAAGAACCAACAAGCCAGGGCCATTTTGTTTTCCTAATGTGATATATTTAATAACATTTAAAGAACCCAGAACACTCAATTTTTTTTTTATCAGTTTTTACTTTCATACTTTGTTTCAAATCATTTAACTCTGTTAGTGACCTCCTAGTATGCTGCATTTTGTATAAGGGAGATTTATTACTGAATATACTAGAAGTACCTGATTATAATAGTTAAACACATTACACATATCTTTGGTATAAGTCTTTTAAAAGAATACAAAATGTTAGTGCTTTAATTTTGCAAGACAAGTCTTTTGAAATGTGTCTGAAAAACCTGTCATCATTGGTCTCCAAACCCTAAATTGAATTCCTCCTTGAGTAGTAAAAGTAAATTTAGGTAAAAATCACCCACAAAACTACTAGTTATGGTCCCTTAAAAACCAGATACAGTGCCTATAACCATAAGTCACAGACTTCCTGCTACCTTTTCTGGCCAGATTAAAGAGGACACTTGAGTTTCAACTCCCACTCCTGCTGATTAGGGTGAGGAGATTCATGTTACTTTAAAATCGTTATCAGCTGGTAACTGGTGACTGAAAAAGAGCCCTAAAACGAGAATCTTAATAAAACTTGTGAGAAAAGATGTGTCTATTATCATGTCTAATACCTTGGCATTTGTTTCCCAGGGTCCCCCTGGTCCAGCAGGTGTCCCAGGCCCCTCAGGAAAGAGAGGTCCACGGGTGAGTAGATGGTTTCTGTTTCTCACGTGCTGTTAGAACTAGTAACTTTCCGGTATGTTTATCCTAGCACTGTACAGTATGTACTTCCTTTGGAAACCTGCCTGGATCTGCAAACTTAGTTGTATCTTTGCCAATTCAAGAGAAGCTTAGAAGCACGTGCAGCTCGCTTATTTGACTGTCAGCACCCAGCCAATGCATTTGCTGTGAAAATGCTCCAGAAAGATTATCAAATTTGTAGATATGTGGCTGTTTTGGTGCTACTTGTAACATTATTCTTAGTGATAAAGTGATCTCATCTGTAGTTGATAGTCCTAGGTGGGGTTCATTTACTTTGGGCAATAAAGAGGAGTGGGCTGCCTTAGACCAGTGCATTCCTGGATTACATAGTGGGAAATGCTGGAGCTATTGACTAAGAAAGTAATTGTCCTGAGCAAAAAAGCTGCTTTAAGGATCAGCAGTAGTTTCTCACATTACACAGGGCCAGCAAAAGATTTATCACTGGGTTAGAGTGAAACTCTTTCAAACCGAAAAATGTGTGAACTTTTACTAACAGAAATTCTTCAAAGAGAGTTAGAAAAACTAATGCAAATACCACATATAATTTACTTTTTTATCCTGAATTTTGTTTATCTTACAATGTAAAGAAAAATCACCCTAAAATATTACTTTATGTTGTCCATATTTACATCAAATTCTCATCCATATGTGGCCTGAGATGAATGCTCACTGGGCTCCAGCTGTCATTTACTATGACTTTTATTTCTCAGCACTAGATGACTTAGCACATTCCTCCCAGAGAGTCTTCTACACCTTGTTTCTTCTCCTGCCCAGAAACCATTTGGTCTTCCTCCCTCTCTATCAGGAGACCCTGGACCCTGCTGATCTGAGGGACCCAGTCTATGTTTGCACGAATCGCATCACTCAGCTGTTCTCCCACAGTATGACCTTCCATTTATGAATCTCCATCTATTCTCATGACACAGCATTTTTCCTCTCTAATTTCCATCTTTCATTTTTTTCCATTTATTTGTCCAATTTTCTTTCTTGAATAAAGGAGCAGTATTGCTCTTCTCAAAGCTAATGATTACATTTCTGTTCCTAATTTTATCTCCATTCAAATATTTAACTTAAAACTTGCAACTTCACATTTCTTCTTTTGCTAGATTTTATTTCATTTGGCAATGACCAACAAATTATCTTGTTTTTTAAAAGTCCCAAAATTTATTGATATTAATTTTTTCTAGTTATTGTCCTGACACACATTTGCATTACTAAGGTTTGTGAAATTATAGTTTATATCCATTGCTCTTATATCTACAACTACTCATTTATTGTTCCCCAGAAGTTTTACATGTTTAATTTTTGTAGGTTACAAATAACATATGTCATGAAATCTAATTTTTTTTTTTTTTTTTTTTTTTTTTTTTATTTTTCTGAAGCTAGAAACAGGGAGAGACAGTCAGACAGACTCCTGCATGCGCCCGACCGGGATCCACCCGGCACGCCCACCAGGGGCGAGGCTCTGCCCACCAGGGGGCGATGCTCTGCCCCTCTGAGGCGTCGCTCTGTGGCGACCAGAGCCACTCTAGCGCCTGGGGCAGAGGCCAAGGAGCCATCCCCAGCGCCCGGGCCATCTTTGCTCCAATGGAGCCTTGGCTGCGGGAGGGGAAGAGAGAGACAGAGAGGAAGGAGGGGGTGGGGGTGGAGAAGCAAATGGGCGCTTCTCCTATGTGCCCTGGCCGGGAATCGAACCCGGGTCCTCCGCACGCCAGGCCGACGCTCTACCGCTGAGCCAACCGGCCAGGGCCTTTTTTTTTTTCTTTAATGTTCATCTTACTGGGTATAACTTCAATACTTGCATTGCTGACACACCGCTTTCTGAAACACAATGCTCTATTAATTCAGAATTGAAAAGACAGATAAAGAATAACTATATGTTATATTATATGTTATATGTTGTATGTTATATGTTAAAGTAGAGGTGGCTGAGGAGCACAAAGGTGGATACCAAACCCAAGTGCGTATCGGGGGCCTAGAGGCCTGCGAGGCTTTCTGGAGGTGAATCTTACTTCATCTACTTGCTGACAGTGTGAGCTTAGTTTCCTCATGTGTGAAGAGGAGTAAAAATAATCTCCTTGCAGGGCTGTTATAAAGATTAGTAATAAGAAATATAAAGCATTAACCCAGTTACTTGCACATAGTAGGTGCTCAGTAAATAGAAGCAATTATTAAATTCAAACTGATAAACATTCATCAAATGGCTAACATGTGCTAAGTACAAACAATGATATTAAAAACAGTCTCTTTTCAAAGAATCCATAATCCTAGAATTAAAGAGCACACTTCATAAGGTAGCTAACATAGCAACATTTTATTAAAGTAACAGATTGGGACACTAGGAGTACTGTCTCAAAACAACATATAATTAATTGCAAATGAATTTTACATGCAGCAATTTCTGTGGAAGTTAGTAGGAGAGAAAAATCACTTCATGCTGTTGCAGCCAGTATTTAAAACTGAGGTGATAGCTCAGAATGATTTGGGTAGGTATAGGGGCGAGATTAAATAAAGTAAGTTCTTAAGGTTTACATAATAGTATAAGCAAAAGCCTAAGTACACAAAGAGTTAACGTGTTGAGAATGGGGGAAGTAAACAAGCACTTTACTCTGCAGGGCTTTTAAAAGTAGCACTAAGCAGCCTGACCAGGTGGTGGTGCAGTGGATAGAGCGTCGAACTGGGATGCAGAGGACCCAGGTTCAAGACCCTGAGCTTGCTAGCTTGAGCATGGGCTCATCTGGTTTGAGCAAAGTCACCAGCTATGACCCAAGGTCACTGGCTTGAGCAAGGGGTTACTTGGTCTGCTGTAGCCCCACGGTCAAGGCACATATGAGAAAGCAATCAATGAACAACCAAGTGCCACAACAAAAAACTGATGATTGACATCTCTCTGCATTCCTGTCTGTCCCTATCTATCCCTCTCTCTGATTCTGTCTCTGTAAAAAAAAAAAAAAAAAAAAAAAAAAAAAAAAAAAGTAGCACTAAGTAATATGGCTGGAGATAGGGATGGTGCAGAAGGCAGAAGGGAGGTAAACACCTTGAAGCAATGTTTTGAAGCTAAAGGTGGAAAGGACATTTCTGCTCTATAATTAGTATAGTTATATATTTTTAAGACTCAAATATTTAAATTCTTAAAAAATTTAAAAGCCCTGACCGGTTGGCTCAGCGGTAGAGCGTCGGCCTAGCGTGCGGAGGACCCGGGTTCAATTCCTGGCCAGGGCACACAGGAGAAGCACCCATTTGCTTCTCCACCCCTCCGCCGCGCCTTCCTCTCTGTCTCTCTCTTCCCCTCCCGCAGCCAAGGCTCCATTGGAGCAAAGATGGCCCGGGCGCTGGGGATGGCTCTGTGGCCTCTGCCTCAGGCGCTAGAGTGGCTCTGGTCGCAACATGGCGACGCCCAGGATGGGCAGAGCATCGCCCCCTGGTGGGCAGAGCGTTGCCCCTGGTGGGCGTGCCGGGTGGATCCCGGTCGGGCGCATGCGGGAGTCTGTCTGACTGTCTCTCCCTGTTTCCAGCTTCAGAAAAATGAAAAAAAAAATATATATATATATAAAGAGCTTTGTTAGAAAAAACCTTAATGTTCATTTTAATGAAATTGTAGCATATAATATTATTTAGATGTTACAATAAACACTGCCTGTTATTTGTATCTAGATCTATTCTAAGAATGATCTTTTTTTTTTTTTTTTTTTACTATTGCAGGGCATACCAGGGCCACACGGAAATCCTGGGCTACCTGGATTACCAGGCCCAAAGGTGAGTGATAACTAGTGAGTATTGCATGATTTTCCTGACATTAAAGAAGGTCCTTAACTTTTAAAGCCAGTCTTGGGACATGGAGGACCTCTGCTATATCCAGAGAGTGATTTTTGATTCTTCAACAGAGTTGTCTTAGCTTGTCAGACATTTAGGTCCCTCTGAAAGCCCTCCACACTTGAATTCATCTGGTTAGTACTCATGTATAAGCCTGCTTTGATGTGACAGTCTTTATGGTCAAAGTACATAGCAATGAATGGAAACCTTTGAAATATACAAATTATGATTTGAATAGTTTACCTTAAATAAAAAATATAAAACAAATATCATAAAATATATGGGATTAGGTAAACATTAGAGTCTTGATTGCCAGTAACTTCATGACTTTTTTAGTGTCATTAATAACCCCTCTGCTTATTAATAACCACATTTAGAAGTGAACATGTAACCATATAGGATAGAGGTTAAGGACACAGTCTTGGAGTCTTAAGAGATCTGGGTTCAAGTCGTAGCTCTCTTGGTCTGACTAGAAGCAAATTGCTTACTTAGCCTCTGTAAGCTTCACTTTCCTTTTCTATAAAATTGGGGGAAATCATAGGACATCTTCATAGAGCTAAAGTGAAGGCAAGTTAAATTAATGTGAGTCAAGCATTTAACATGGCACTAAAATGTCGTAAGTCATATCGTTATTATTAATAAGTAATAATAGAAGCATATAGCAGAGATAACTGAAATCTAAGTTTCCAAAAGTTTCATTGCCAACAATTTCTTGAGTTCAATAAAAATTCCTCAAAGAACAAACAAACAAACAAAAGACTCTTTTAACTCTGAATGTAACAGTGAGAGTAAAGAGAGACAACTTCCAAAGAAACCAGAAGTTTATTTTGTAATATGTGATTCCTCAGTCCTTCAAGTTCCTGTGGAGACTTGAAAGCTATTTAGACCAGTAAAAGGGTAAAGGAGCCGTCAAGGCCCAGCTCATGCTTCTCCACAGGACCAATGTGCCAGGGCGCTCCCAGTCCTGCTGACAGCCTCTTCTCCACAGGAGGAAGGAAGAGAGAAGGGCATGGCAGTTTCCACTGCTTTATATTCCTTCCTTACCTCTGCAAGCAGTAAGCAATTATATACTCAAAACAAACAAATAAAAAAAAATCCAGAGATGGGGTGAGGAGAGATGAATATGGAGATAGTGAAAAACCTTTCATTTAATTGACTTCTTACAATGTGCACACAAATTCAGGAGAAAATATTTGAGAAAATGAAGATCTTTGTATCAAATAAAAATTAGTATTGTCCCAAGATTAAAACATTCTATTTTTCAGTATAGACTAGTGTGAATATGTCTTCGTTAAAATGATCTAGGAGAGATAAAAATTTGAATCTCACAATTTTTTTTTATAGAGACAGAGAAAGAGAGGCAGAGAGAGGGATAGATAGGGACAGACAGACAGGAACAGAGAGATGAGAAGCATTAATCATAGTTTTTCGTTGCACGTTGCAACAACTTAGTTGTTCATTGATTGCTTTCTCATATGTGCCTTGACCGCGGGCCTTCAGCAGACCGAGTAACCCCTTGCTCGAGCCAGCGACCTTGGGTCCAGGCTGGTGAGCTTTGCTCAAACCAGATGAGCCTGCGCTCAAGCTGGCGACCTCGGGGTCTCGAACTTGGGTCCTCCACATCCCAGTCCAATGCTCTATCCACTGTGCCACCACCTGGTCAGGCTAAATCTCACAACTTTTTATAAAATATTTTATTTAGTAGTGTGGACATGATTTTGACTGCAACTCTTCACCAATAAAATATTTTTATGAACCCATATATGAGGGATTTTAAAAAGCTACTTTTAATTATAAAGCAACTACTTAGACCGCTTGGAAACTTCATCCTATAAGCCTGAATATGAGTCTCTAATTCATATTTAATAACATGATAATTATATCCAAAAATCCCAAACTGACCATGATTTTTTTTAACTCTACATAATGGTGAAGAGCATTAGATTTGCGACAGGTGTTAAAAATTACCACACTGTTTTAAAGGCATCAAATAAAGCTTGCAGTTTGTGGTTTTGTAAAACCAATTTCCCTAAATATTTAACATATGTTTTAGACTAATCATGATTAATAGAACATTCAAGCTTTACACTTTATATTCCTCTTAGAATATTTATTCAAAATAATGCAAAGAAAAAAAATTGCATGCTCCTAACAAGAAATTTTGATATGTAATCACAGGATTTACTTTCCTTTAGAGAACAAATATTCCCTTTAAATTAAGAGAATATAGAGTACAAAGACAATTCCAGTTATTTTTTTCTCAGTTATTGTTTAGTAAGAATAATATAGGTAGAATGACCTCTAAAAAAATTGTATAAAAAGTTATCTTGCCACTTACACCAGGAACCATCTGTTTCAAATGGAGTTACTTGGTTCTCCAGAAAGAACTAAAACAACTGCAAATATGAAAAGATTTAACTGAAATGGGAAATGAAATGTATTATGGAACCTCTTGACAAACATGTTAGGATTAATGTGCTTTATAAAAATTGTTAGAACCAAAAGTTACCTCTTAAGTTAAATGATATGAAGCACAAAAAGTACCTAGTAGAATGCTTATACATAGTTGATACTTAAGAAAATAATATTTCCCTCTTCTTGGAAGAGCTACTTATTAAGGTGCTAGGCCAATAACAAATGCAATTTTTACTGAAAATACCACATTTATTATTTATTAAATAGAATAAAAACAATCTTGTAGCTGTTATAAATGAAAATACCTTAAGAAAGTGTGGGAATATGTTCTATTTATAAGGCTGTTTTAAACTTTATAAGGTATTTACCATGTCCCTCTGAAGTGTTGTAGCTCAAACCCCTAGTGGTAGCCAGCAAATGAAATTTATGTTCAATTCTTTCAGCCTTTCCATTGTTGCTTTCTGCTGAGCCTTGGAATCTATCACATGTCAGGATCAGCCAAGAATTGAAGAGTCTATATCCAGGTTTTGGGGGAAGCTTTTTTCTGTCTTTCTAAGAATTTCTCCCTCAATTTGCAGTCATTCTGGTAGCCCCACACTCTGTGCTTTAACACCATTAGCCAGAAGATCTTTGATTTTCTGCTTGAATTTTAGCCACTGTGTGCAGTCTGGAGAGTGTCCCTAGGGGAAAAGCAGTATAAATGAAGTGTAGCTTCATTCTTTCAGGAGTTGAATCCTCTCTAGTGTATTTTGTTTCTGGTCACTCTCCTGTGTAATCATATTGTTATTTTATGTATCTGGTTCTGACTTTATAATTGTTATTTGCAGAAGGATTAGTCAGATATATGCTAATCTGTCACTATCTGAACCAGAACTCCCAATAATTACTTCTTGGACATATTCAATCTGAGATGACTATTTGACATCCAAGTAGAAATATAAAAAGGATATATGGATGTGGAGTTCACAGGAGATGTCATAGCTAAAAATATGCATTTCAGAGTCATCAGTGTATATATGAAATTTAAAGCTATCGAACTGATGAGATTACCTATGGATGAATGTAGACAGAGAAATATCCAAAGAGTGAGTCTTGGGATGCTCTGGAGTTTGGCATATTAGGAAAAAGAAGAGGAACTAGCAAACTGAGGAAAAAAGACCAATGAGGTAGGATAGTGTTAGGGACAAAACCCTGAGTAGAGTAGGTCCAAGAGAGAGTGAAAGGAGAGGCATTCTTTTGGGTAACGCAGACAACTTACTAGGAGGTGTTTGCTCTAAAAAGGAATAATTAATGACCAGAGAAGTGAGATGTGGACTCAAGGAAAGCTGTTTTTTAAGATGGAAGAAATTATAGTGTGTTTACTTGGTGATGGCAGTTATCCTGGAGAGAAATAAAAATTAAAATAATGTAGAGAAGACAGTGTTCCCATGATGTCCTGATCAAGAGAGAATTGTGGGTTTGGTTATGAAGGTAGAGGATTGGAGAACAGATTTAAGTAAGGTAGTGGATTTGGTTGTAAGAGCTTGTGAAATTTCCAAGCAAGAGCACCTGCTGAGCATGAAGAGAGAGAAGTTATGAAATAATCATCTATGAAAGTGCAAAAGTGAATGGATCAAGACTGTTATTGGATACACCAAAAAACAAAGTAAAACCAATCAATGTAAGAAGTCATGAATTTAAAGTGAGATTTTTCAACATGATTGTTTTCTCTTAGTCACCTGCAGCTGCTAGGGGGCAGGGGCAGAATAGGCAGAGAGAGTTTAGGCTTAAGAATTGCCATGTAAGCTTCCATGACAAAGGGGAAAAGCAGTAATGATGTTGTTTATGCATGCAAAGGAAGATTATATTGTCAGACCCTGGCATTTAGGCTGGCTAAGCATGGAAGTGATGCTGTGTGGGGAATGAGACAATATAAATGTGGTGGCATGGCATATTAGCATTTCCAATGAGTCAAATAATTGTTAAAGTTGTTTTTTATTGAATTTATTAGAGTGACACTATTTAACATAATTATACAGGTTTCAAGTGCTCAATTCTACAACACATCTCTATACACCGTAATGTGTGGGGACTTCCAGAGAGTGAACTAAAAAAATAAGAAGTGTTGGTTAGAGAGTGTAGTTATTAGTAATGCTAAAGTTAAGACTATCCAAGTGATGCTACTACCTCAAGATCATGTCATTTAGTGTTTTCCCTATGGTACTCTCACAATTTAGCTCATCTATACTCTGACATTTTTAGTTTTAAATTCTTTCACTGAACTTTGCAGCTTCATCAATAATACCTTCAAGAGTTGTGTTATCTGCTTTTCAAGGTGGCGATAATTTTAAACTTATTTTACTGGTTGTCTTTAGTCTATTTTAATGCTAATTACTAATATCTTTATAGTCTATAGAGAATTTGATCCAAAATCTTACAAGCTAATTTAGTAGATATAATTATTATTATTCTCATTTTACAGAGGGGTGATCTCAGTTTCAGAGAGATTGTATGACCCATTCAGTCTTTTTACTCTAAATCCCAATGCTTTTACCATTATAGTGGGTAGACTCTAATCTGATAAATCTGTTCTAACATGTTAATGGTTCTAATACCTTAAGGTCCTCTGTTGGTCAAATAAGTTTGTAAAATATGACTTTTATGTTTGCTTGCTTATAGTTTGCATTGAGGTCTGAGCAGCGCCAGGTATATGTAGTCTGTGAAATTGCAAATTACCTTCTTGCTTAGGAAGGGCCATTGTTTTGCTAATGTTTGCTGGAGGGGAGGTTTTCATGCCAGAAAGTTTGGAAAAGAGAGAGAAGGACAAGAGGCAGAAAGAAGCCATGTTTGTAAGAGAGAGCTGAGAGAATGCAGAGTGCTGAAGAAAGAAGCCATGTTGGCAGGGAAAGAGAAAATGTGCAGATGGGGAACCAGACGTGAGGGGTTTTGCAAGCTCCACTGAGACTGGTCATGCCTTTGATTTTAGGAGGAACCAGAGAAGATTCTCCTGGTTGTTGGCTTGAAGCCCAAGGTCGCTGGTTTGAGCCCAAAATTGCTGGCTTGAGCAAGGGGTCACTGTCTCAGCTAGAGTCCCCTCCACCCCAGTCAAGGCACATATGAGAAAGCAATCAATGAGCAACTAGTGTGTCTGATGTGGTAGAGCATCATCCTGGCTTGTGGATGTCTCGGGTTCAATTCCCAGCCAGGGCACACAGGAGAAGTGCCCATCTGCTTCTCCATCCTTCCCCCTCTCTTTTCTCTCTCTCTCTTTCCCTCCCACAGCCAAGGCTCCATTGGAGCAAAGTTGGCCCCAGGCACTGAAGATGGCTCCGTGGCCTTTGCCTCAGGCACTAGAATGGCTCCTGTTGCAACAGAACAATGCCCCAGATGGGTAGCGCATTGCCCCCTAGTGGGCATGCCAGGTGGATCCCAGTGGGGCACATGTGGGAGTCTGTCTGCCTACCCACTTCTCACTTCAGAAAAATACAAAAAAAAAATCATACAAATAATAGAAAATAGAAAAATCATAAAAATAGCCCTGTTTCTTTGACATTTCAGGTAAAGTTGTCATGTTCAATAACCTCTGCTTCATGCATTTTACACTAGAATCAGCCCACAGCTGACCAGGTCGAAAGCTGACTTCATGCGATCTTGCAATTCTGGTGCTGGAATGCAAGTTGATCAATTAACTCAAGTATATTTGTGTAGAATAAAAAGAGACTTGACATATAGCTCTATAAATATGCTGCCCAGATGTATAAAGCTTATGAATAAGAGGAAGCTCTCTCTTTAAATCCAATTTTTATTGCTTAATTACTTTTCCTACTCTTAATATTTTTAAATAGAGAATGAAATATCAAATTAGTGGAAGATATTAAGAAAATTGAATGATAATATTAAGTTGATAAATAATAGAAAATTCAGAGAGAAGAACCTAAAGATAAGAATTTTTAATATGAGATTTATAAGTAAAAACAAAGGACTTTTTTTTATAGTCAGATTTCTCAAGGGCTATCATTTCCTAAGTTCTTTTTAAATTCTTTGTAAATATTACCTCAAATCAATTAGTTAGGAATAGAAACTTAAAAATGTTAAAGTCAATAAGTAATCTTATTTACTAGACATTGTGATATAAGAAAGAAAATTGATCTGGTTTGCCAGTAATTTTCTAAGCAATCTTAACCAATTCAGTTAACCTTCCTGCATTTTATTGTTTCTTTATCTATAAAATTTGATTTACTAGATAGGTTATTATCTCTTATAAATTCTAAGTTATTATCTTTTTTTCTCTGATGAAGAGTTGAGTTTTTAAATTTTCAGATATCACTCAATCTCCCATAATTTTGTAACCAATGATCTAAAATTATAGTCTAGTGGTAGAAGTGATGATGGCTGTTGAAAGGAAGAGGTCAGCCTGGAAAACAAAGTTTTCTTTAAAATTTTTTTACTCTGGGATGTAGACTTTTTTGCCAATGAAGACTCATCTCTTATTTGCAAAATGAAAAGACTTACTCTTGAGTGTGAGGATTTTTCTTTTAGTCCTGCTTCTTTCATCAATCAGCTTGAGTGCCATTGGAAGCACCCCTGAACATGTGAAAGATGACATGACTATTTCCCTATTTCCCATAGAATTCAAATAGCATTTAGAACTCTCTAGGAATAAAAAATTATTTATTATTAATTGAGAATAGTAATGAAATCAGAATTGGAATTATGTAGAATCTCAATTGGGATCTCTTATTTCATGAGGTATGAAATACAAGGAGATACTTTGGTAATAATCATAAGAAAGATTTAAAAGAAAGATTAATATTGTACTAAAAAATAATTTGAAACCTAGTGTTATATTTCTCTTGAAACATAAAAGATAAAGATTATCAATATGAAAGTATATTTTATAACGAAACAAAAACAATTTTGGCTATTAGAGGAATTTTTTAAATGATAAAATACAAGTACCTTGCAAGATTTTAGAAAATGTTTAAACTTGGAATAAGATCTAAAAACTTTATGAATTTTTGTAAGTTGTATTTTACTGAAAATAACTTGCTTTCCAATGCTAAAATAACTATAATTCCATATGTCACAGACATGGAAAGATTAATAGGACCTCTATATAAGTCTCTTGAAGAAAGTTGTTTTGATAGTAGTATAACTTTAGTAGATTAAAAATATCAGCTATGTCTGGGGAATTTCTAGGAATCTTTTCAACATTTAAACATAAAGCTAAGAAAAGTATACATTTAAAAAGTAAATAATCTATGACCATCTCACCTTAAAATGATTTAGTATTAAAAAATGTATAAAACTTCTGCTGATGTAAAGAAGTACGATGTATATAATTTATGCTTCACAAAGTATTTTATAACTTTTATTTAGGGCCCCAAAGGAGACCCAGGATTTTCCCCAGATCAGGCTATTTCTGGACAAAAGGTAATTATTTATTAATGAATAAAATCATGATGATATATTTCAAGCTTTTAAAAATTGTTTTATGGTCCTGATTAGGTTGCTCAATAAGTGAGGCATCATCTGGCGGCTGAGGTTTGACCCCCAATCAGAGCATGTACAAAATGCAATCATTGAGTGCACAATTAAATAGAACAATTAAGTGGAACAGTGAGTTAATGCCCCCCATCAATGGAAATTTTTTAAATTGTTTTATCTTTTTTGAGACTTTATTTGTTATCAGACTGAGAAGAGAGAAAAACTATTGGATTTTAATGAAGAAAGAAATATTTGAAGAATTAAGTAAATTCTTATTATTGATTTAAATCTTACCATTAAGTTTTTTGAGTGTCTACTGTGGCCTGCCATTGTGCTACCTGCCAATTAGGGATGAGTGGGGCAAAAAAAAAAGAGCAAGATATGACCTTAACCTCAAAAATGTTGCTGTTTATATGCATACACATAATATACATAAATTCCAGTGTCATTTTATATCTTTTTAAGGATAGTTGTACATATTTTAAATCCCACAGTAATTGTAAGAGAAATGATCATAATCATCTTGTTTTCTAGTTGAGAAAATAGACACATGGATAGTACATGTACATCTGCGTTATTCATTTCTCAAACACACATGCATTTAGGTAAAAAAAAAACAACTAAAAATTTAAAGTAAAGATAGCAACAGACTTTTCTTAGGAGGAGTTTACTATTTTCCAGTGAGGTTGAATACAAATGGAGTCTTTAGGAATACATCTGGAAGCTGTATTTGGACAAGTAGTTGATGAATGTGATACAATTATAGAATGTTTTGGTTTATGTAGTATAAATTAACAAACCTTAAAAATCCCTGAATACTTTTGGTTTTTCCTGGATTGAAAGCTGATCTTTTAATTGGTACAAAAAGTCTTAAACTTTGAAAAAATTGCATCATATTAATGAAATTTACAGATATTATATTAACAAGTAAAACAAAATAATTAATTAAAAATCTTAACGACTTTCTCATCTCAAACTTCTAACTTCTCGTATTTTGAAAAAAATAGAATGTCTACTGTTTACAGCACCCAAAGTTATGTTAGCTCAAATGAACTAATACAGCCCCTTAGGACACACTGAAGTCCCCTGATGGCACTGGTGAGATGGCGCTGAATGAAATAACATCAAGGTCTAATAGCGTTGAAAGGGTGCATCACTATGGCAAAAGTCCTTTCTTATAAAATATTATTAACACAGGTGAAGCCACAGCTACTGACATGGCAGGTCCCAGTGATACGTACTTTGAGATGACAGTTACAGAGAAACATATAGAATAGCTTAATCCCATCTTTTTTCTTTCTGTGTATAAACAATGCTATCAGATGTGATGATGTGTAAAGTTTGGAGGAAATCTTAAGAACAGTTGAGCTGACTACTGCACAGGATACCTGGAACACATCGTTAAAACAATAAAAAGGCCCTGGCTGGTTGGCTCAGTGGTAGAGCGTCAGCCTGGCATGCGAAAGTCCTGGGTTCAATTCCCGGACAGGGCACACAGGAGAGGTGCCCAACTGCTTCTCCACTCCTCCCCCTCTTCTTCCTCTCTGTCTCTCTCTTCTCCTCCCGCAGCCGAGGCTCCATTGGAGCAAAAGATGGCCCAGGTGCTGGAGATGGCTCCATGGCCTCTGCCCCAAGCGCTAGAGTGGCTCTGGTCGCAACAGAGCGACGCCCTGGATGGGCAGAGCATCGTCCCCTGGTGGGCGTGCTGGGTGGATCCCGGTCGGGCGCATGCGGGAGTCTGTCTGACTGCCTCCCGTTTCCAGCTTCAGAAAAATACAAAACAAACAAACAAACAAAAAAACAATAAAAAAAATAAACCCTCAACATGCAAAGAAAAAAAACAACAACTAAGAATTTCATAACTGTGAGGGAACTGAGTTTACTGAATCTAAATTATTTAGAAATAGAATGGCAGTTTAATTGTTCCCTTAATTATTACAAATAAAAATCTGGAATCTGAGAAACATAAATGCCATCTTTTAAAATATCTAAATATAGGACATTTCATTTCTACTGAAAATTTAGAAATTTAGAGTTTCACTCTGTGTTGGTGAATCCTTTAACTTTCCAAATTAAGTTTTCTGATGTATATCAAATGTTTGGCTTTATCTTTCCTTGTGGCTTCTCTGTACAAAATATAGGGTGGTTCAGAATGTGAACAGTATTAGTATAAAATCTAGAGTGATGCAGCCTGGGAGTTGAGGCTTGGAAGAATGTCAGTCTTTTTTCTTTAACTTTTTGAGTTACTTACATTCTAATTTATTTTGGTTAATACTATAAAAGAAAAATGTAGTAAGATGTAGGATTTAATAGCAAGTTGCCATTGAGCTTTAACTAAAGTCTAGCTTTTAAAACTGAGATACATTTCTAAAATAATAAAATTTTAAAATAATTTATTAGAAATTATATTTACATTACACTGAGTTCAAGGCAGGATATTAGTTTTATGCATATAATATAAATACAAGTAAAATACAAACATGAAATTGGTAGGAGTATAGGGGGATTAAGAAACAATTGAATTGTATTTTAACTGTTTAGCCATTTTTACAATAAATATATGGTCAATAATAAAACAATAAAAGCAATGCAGGAGCTAGTTCTTCAGTATGCAATATCCACTAAATAACATTCCTCATAGTGTATATATAAGTGTTTAAATCCTTTTGGGATCTCAATGACAAGCAAAGATAACTTTTAAATAGTGGTAATTTTTTCTTTCCCATAAGACAAGTGAGATATTATTCTTATTTTTCAGATGGAAAATCTTTTAAGGAAAATCAAATAATCCACTCATGATTGGAGCTAGAGGAAGGAGATAGTCTGCTATTTCCTATTGCAGTTTTCTTTTTCCTCTGTCAGAGCAATAAATGAAAAAAAAAAAATCTGTATAAACCATCCCGTCATAAATGGAGGACATCTTAAAACTGAGAAGTCGCATTAAAATGAATGTTGGAACAAGTAGAAAAGCACTTTTTTAATCAGAACCATTCTTTTCTGACTTTAATTTGGAGACATATTAAAGTAGATAATGCACTAAAAATTAAACAGAATAGAAAGTCACTAATGATTTTTTAAGGATTATTACCTAAATACTCCTTTTCTTTCAAATACATTTTCTTTTTTCACGCACAATAAATTGTTGCAGCAGAAGAAGGTAAAGGAAAAGATGTAAAGAAAAAGTGCACCTAGAGTAACAGGTTTAATATTATGCCCCATTACTTTGTGACATGTTTTTTTCCCTGTTGATTTACACAGCCTCCTTGGTGTTCCTCCTCATTTCTACCCACATAGACACTCCTTCAACTCACCGGTATACTTTCCCCTTACTACCCCAAGATGGGCTCGCAGGCCTCATCAAGGTTGCAGACGGGGGACCAGAGGGACCTCACTGGTGGAGTTTGTCTGTTGAGCCAAACACAGGGTCCTCCCGATAATTTTTCACTGTAGTTTTGCCCTGGTGTTTTGTTTGCCTGGCACAAGGCACCAGGGCATGCCCAGAAGCAGAAGTACCCCTTTTCCTGGTGCACTGGGTGAATCCTGCCCTGCTCCTCACAGCCCCTGCCTCTGGTTAAAGGTTCCATATGGGAGGCCCTTGGAGCTGTGTGTCCTCACCAAAAAGAGCAGCTCTAAACCCTCCACAGCTGCCATATGAAGTGCTTGTAGAATTTGAAAGAAAACTTTAGTTTTTTAAAACATGGTAAACCTTGGAGTGGTAAGAATTTTGGAAGTAAGCTCATTCCTAGGGAAATGAACATCAGAGAAAAAGGAGCAGAAACATAGAAGTGGGGAAGCACAGTCCAGATATTTAGCATTGGGAGAGAGAAGGCCTGGGAGCTTCAGAGAATTCTCAATGTCTCGGAAACAAGGTGGAATATGGGCAAAATCAGAAATGAATGAATAAGATCTTGATGGCCAAGATGAAATTCTGCAACAGGGGAATTCTAATATTCAACCCTCTGTTATAACATTAAACCTCTGTGCTTTGTTCCTAGGGTGATCAAGGCCTGATTGGATTAATGGGCCCCCCTGGTATACAAGGTAGTAAGGTAAGATGTGGTTTTACTTTGACAGAATTCAATGTCATGAATCTAGAAGCTTTTTCAGTTTCTTGGATCTCATTTTGAAGTTGAGCCTAGATCCAATATTTTAAATTTCTTTTCTCAGCAATAGGAATTAGGATACTGTCATAATCCAGGAAAGTGGTGCCCACAAATGCCAGGGTTTTCTGAAAAGGAAAAAAAAACCCAAAAAACCCTTCACTTAATGATGAGAAAGCCACTGATAGAATATTGAAGCTTTTCTTTTCTTTTTTTTCTTTTTTATTATATTAAGGAAATAACCTACTTCTGACACTTTGAAATCACTTTTAAGTTTTATATATCCAAAGTGAGTTACACTTGGTTATAGGTAATACACTTGGCTTATTTTTTCAAGGAATTCATTTTTTATTAGGAAATAATAATCTCTGCCATGATATATACATGATTGTGAGTCCTGACAAGAAAGGTGGACATGAGGATTGGGGATAGTTGTTATAAAATAGTAGTCAGATGCAGATAACTAAGCTTTCTTTCACATAAAAAGCTGTGATAGTTATTTTATAAAATATGTTGTGTAATTTCTTGGATTAACACAAGTGTAAATTATTTTTCATATATTCAGCTTGTTTTTTTCTCCAAGCATTGAGTTAGTTGTTGATTTTTACAGGGAATAAGGAAGGCACAGAATGTCTTGCTAAGATATTAAGAACACCGGAATATTGGAGGGCAATATTTGATGTGATATGGATGTCTAAATATATATAATAATAAGTTGTGTTGGTGTTTTAGTCATCATATTTCATCCTTCTTGGGAGATTTAGGTGGGTGGTAGTAGTCAAGCTCTGATTACTTGGTTCAAACTCCATCTGCTTCTTCCCAGTTTCCATATAAGCCTTGAGTAGGTTGCCTGACCTCTCTGAGCACTAGTTGCCTCATCTTTAAAACGTGAAGATGGTACAACCTACTTCCTAGGCTGGAGTTATTGAGAACATGGAATGAAATAATCCATGCTTCTATAGTGTCAAACGAATAGCAAGCCCTTAATAAATGTTAACCATCAGCTATTTATCTGGTTTGGGAAAGGATCCTGACCTTGTTTGCTTTCCCTTATAACCATTGCTAAAAGGCTGAATTGTGGAATAATGAAAAAGGTTGTGATCTCATGGAGTATTTTTTCTCCCATGACCACACCACACTATTATTCTTATGGTCCTCAGACTAGTCTATCCTAGACAGCAGTTAGAATCTGATCACTCCTGTGAGGTTGCTGGTTGCTCCCATGGAGACTTGAAACTACAGTTGATCAACAGAACTGGTCATAATCTACAGGCATGTATTTGATTGTGTAGAAGAGGATATAAAGAAAGACTAGGTTATGATATAAACTTTGAAATTGTACTCAACCAATATATTAGCATCCAAAGTCCTCTGTTCATGTTATTTGCATCTTGGCCTATCAGTATCTTAAAATATTAAGAAGAATATATTCATTTTAATCTATGTAAATCTAATAAAATGAAGTAATAACGTTAATTTAAAGAAACTAGGAAATAGATTGTGTATCTTCTACAAATTCCTATCTTTGTTATATCTTTTTTAAAAAACTTAAAATCTGGCTTTTACTGTTAATTAATAGAAATAGATCCTGTAGAAGTCAGGGAACATGCTGTACTATCAATTACCAGCTAGAGCTGAATTTTCTCCAGGGAAGATTTAGTTTAAAGCACATAGAAACTAAAATATCTTCTGGTAAATGGAACATCCATGGTTTACTATGATTTGAGAGTAGTTCAGAACAATGTTGAAATATTTGGGATGATTTCCTTCTTTTCAGAGTGTCTATAATGGAAACTATATACAGTATTTTTTATAAAACAAGTATTGCTAGCAAAAGGACATAAAGACTCAATCTAATCCTAAACTAATTTTTCACGTAACAGCCTTGGGGCAAGTTTCCATCACACTATCAATGTACATACTGGACCTTAATACAAAATGTGTAGCAGAAATACATTCAAAATGAGCTTGACATACTGCTCCTGTGCTTTGTATGAAAGGGGGAAAGACAAGACATTATTGGGTAGAATATTTAGGTAAATTGTGATCTGCTTTTATGGAATTTATTAATATGATTCATTTTTAAACTACCTAGATCACTCTTAGAGTTGCTTCTTGTAAACAGGATTCATATTAGGACAACCTAGAATAACAGCTTATATTAGCTATAAGCTAGGGAATCCTATTCATTCATCATTGCAATTCTACCCTGAAAGTGGTAGATGAATTCTATAATCAAGACAAGAACTTAAATTAGTCATGTTGTAAGTGAGATGTCTCAAATAAGCCCAGGTAGGTTAAGAGAATTGCTCAGAGTCACTCAGTGTTATAGAGGGATCAAGAGATAAAACTTACTGATATTAAATCTTTTAACTTGTGCTTTTAACTATTCTGTTCATGTTATTAGAGATGAATAGGTACTTGGTATTGATTAGTATAAAGTTTATTGTATCTATTTATTAAACTTTTTTATGGATTATTATAACTATCACTACTAATGTTAATAGTAGCTATTTTATTATGTGAAATGTTCCAGTCTCTCTTATGAGCCCTATTTCTTTTCATTTTAAAACAGCTCTTTAAGATCAATACTATGTTCAGTATGCCACAAATAAGTTGAGGTATATAAAAGGGTTAAATAACTTACCCAAGGCCACACAACTACTAATCAGTAGTTAAGACTTAGATGTAGGCCTATTTGACACATGATGTGCTGTTAATAACTTTGAGTACTTCTTCTGCATTAACTAATTAAATAGTTCATTAAGCCAATATTTCTTAGAAGTGTATTTCAGTTTGCTGACATTTCAAACATGTATGCAAGAAGAAGTAAAATTGTGTTTTTTTATGAAAGCTAGGGGAACAAATATAGGTTTGGATGGCAGATAATAATGACTTCACTGTTCCTTTTTCTCTCAGAGTATGTGGATGTATTAAAATCTTCTAATATAAGCCATACTCAAGTAATTTTTAAAATGACTTTAGGAAAGTTGTATAGAGACCACTGACACCTCTTGCAAACTGTTGAGATGAATAAACAGAAGATTAAATGTAAAAATATTTTGAAAACTGGAATTAATATTGAGTCAGAAATAATAAAAATGATAAATCAACAGCAATATTTTCTTTCACTCTTGACTAGATTTCCGGTTTGCTTTTTTCTTTCTCATTTTTATCTCTCTCCCCTTGGCTTTAAAAAATATATATTATTATTAACATCTTTAATTTATAGCAATGTGTTTCTCCAGATTGACTTGTTACATTGCCTCAATTTAGCTACCTTCGTATAACTCTTATTTTCCTAAGTACTGAAGTATGTTTCACTTCCCACCAAGTGTCTAACTTTGTGCCAAAAAGCAGATAAGTTTGATCCAGAGTGCATGTTGAGTTGGATGGAAGACAAGAGTCATTATTCTGAGTTTGGACTCCAGATGGAGTTTTAAATTGTTATTTAAATATAGCCAATCAGTTTCTATATTAATATTGGAAGCTTGCTATTTAAAGTTGTAAGAATATTAACAGTGATTTCAGTTTTTTTAGGATCAGGAGAATAAGCCAGATGGGAGAAGTTAAGCACATTTTAGCATGAAGGTATAACTCAGAACAATTGTGAAAAACTGCACACATTTTAAAACAGATTTTTATGAATAATGTATGACAGTGTTTTTCTGAATGTCAAAAAATACTAAAAACTATGGTTTTCGTAGTAAGTATAAATCAGTGTGAATTCTTAATCTATTTTGGTGAGATTATTTCAATTATTTTAGAAACTATTTCCATTACGTTGGAGGTGTACAATTAATATGTTTATCAAGTTGAAAAGGAAAACAGTTAACGAAAAGCATCAGGTGGAATGCATTTTGGTTTATCAGTGAGTCACTCAAGGACTATGCAGTTTTTCATTGTCTAGTTAAAGCAAGGTCAGTATGAAGGAGCTTCAACAATACTAAATGTTGATGACAACAACAGTTTAAAAAATCAGGATTGGAATAAAATCAGTGCCAGGAGAAAGAAATAAGGAGAATTCCATTTTTTCATAGTTAATTTTGTAGATCATATTCTCACCTGCCCATTTTCCCTGTGAAAATCTGCAGAGCTGTTTTTCTTTGGGTTGGTTCCCAATCCAAGGTTAGTATTGAAAGTTTAATGCAAATGCTGCTGCTTAGGACTGTGCTGTCGCCACTGTTGCCATCTTCTCTGCAAGCTGTCATTCCCACTAGTGGTCGGGGAAGCTGAGAACAGGGAAGCTCAGTACTGACCTCCCTCACAGGCAAACCAGTGGTTGCCAAAGTGGTAGAATTTGTGGGACTTTGAAAACTCCTCTGTGTCCAGGGATATTTCCCTCAGTCCAGCTCTTATGATTGACATTCTAGCACTAACAATAAATGCATTTGATTGAAAATATTGTAGTTTCCAGAAGTTGTTTTAAAAATTTCCATGTCCTCAGAATGCTGATTTCTTTCATGTAACACCACTTTGAGAATTAGTTTATTATACCGTTTTTCTCAATGACACCTAGTTGAGAAGGACTATAAAAGTTGAGGGGAGCAAAGTAAAAACTGAGTACTAATTAAAGGAGATTAGTGGGTCACTATGGTGAGGAGCTGAGGACTAAGGTTGGCAGCAGTCTGTTTTGTGCACAAGTAATGTATGTTCCAAGAGAAGGGGGAGGTGTGTGTGGAATAGAGAGGTCTCTATGGTATCCACCTGTAAGTCTCAAGGTCTGCAGTTTTCTGGGATCATTCTCCTACTAAATTTTTTTTAAAAATAATTAAACTCCTTATTCGTAGAAATTAACAAGTTCTTTGCCTTACCCCAAGAAGTGCTTACATTCCCATGGTGTTTGATTTTTATCTCATTTTGAATTCTTACTTAGGGTTTCACTTTTTTTTTATCGGCTGTGGCCATCTTATCACTTTTTTGTTCAATTTTGCCATAGCTTTCTCTGGTTATTTTGGCCAAAACATGGTTACAGGACTTTCTCTGTATTCCTCGAGGCATTGCTGACATGAGTCTTGTGGTGTTTGACAAATTAATTGAGACTTGGAATGACCTAATCTGTAAACTAACATTATTACATTACAGGAAAAGAAAAGTTAATATTGGCTTTTCGATAGCAGTGCAGTAGCAGCAGCCAACAGGAAATAGATGAGTGATTTAGGCGTCCTTAAGTACAAAGACTGTATTTTATTCACTGAGGTGCCTCAGCCCAATGTCCAGCATAGAATAAGTACATATTCGTGAATGAATGAACATTGGTGTTTTTAGGTTTAACTGACTATCCCCCTTTCACCTGGTCCTAGTGGTCATCATTTTATTTCCCTATACAAATATAACTGGCCGAACTTTTCAGTTTTGATAAAAGATTTAAAGGTCACAGAACAGTTGCAACTTTCCTTATTGTTAAGATTGCTTTGCATGGTTTCAGTTTTTATGGTCACTTTTATGGTCCTGTTCTACAATGGAAAAGAGGATGGCTGAATATAAGTGGTTTTATTTATGTATCCAAATTTTAATTACTTGGAAGAAATTCAGGTATATACTTGAAATTTGTGTCCTTCCCGTCCCTAAATATTTCTGATTTTAATTCAATGATGTGTCTTCTTTTTTTTTCTTTTCCTTTTTTTTTTTTTGTCTTCTGTTATAACTGATTGATTGCTTGAAATTCCTGTTAAAATAAGTATTAAAATTAAAGTCTGTATTAAAATTAGATTCTATGCCCCATTTATTATTGTGGTTCTTGATAAGGCAACTTTCTATCATAACAAAAATTGAAACAATTCTATAATTCATTGTAATGGGTTTTAATCTGTTCTAAAGCAGAATTTGTAAATTTTTCTATCAGTTTTTTCAATACATTTATTAGAGAAAAATCATGTGGTCAGTCACTGCACATTTTTGTTATTTTTCTTATGTGAGTATAGAAATCAGTAACTCAAATAGTGTTTTCAAAAGACTATAGTATAAACTAATTTTTTCAAGGAAAATGCAGATCCCTAAGTTGGAGCTTTGCCCAAGTTTGAATATAGACAGTTTTTCCCAAGAACTTTTTCCCTTTGTTTTTTAAAACTTTATAGACTAGTATTTTAATAGAAAATAGATGAGTTATATAGTCACAAATTTAGTAAATAAATGGAGGCCTTTAAACAATAGTGGTGCTAATTCCAGTATATCACAGATATAATAATATTACATTAAAAGTAACAAAAAGAGCCTGACCTGTGGTGGTGCAGTGGATAAAGCATCAACCTGGAACACTGAGGTGGCCAGTTAGAAACCCTGGGCTTGCCTGATCAAGGCACATATGGAAGTTGATGCTTCCTGCTCTGGCCTCCTTCTCTTTCTCTCTTTCTCTCTTTCTCTCTCTCTCTCTCTCTCTCTCTCTCTCTCTCTGTCTCTTCTCTCTCTAAAACATGAATAAAAATAAGTAACAAAAAGATATTCTTTCTCTTACTTGCTACTTGTCAATATTAAGAGAATCGAGGTATCATACTAAATACTTAAAATTTATTTTCCACCCAAGTAACTCTCAAATACATCCAAGTCTCTCCATCAGTTCTTTCATTCATGTAAGCCTCTCTATCAATTAATGAGCACTTACTATGTGCCAGGAACTGCTCTAGGCACTGGGGACACCCACATTGAATAAAATAGACAAACAGCTTAAATTAACTCTACAATCCTTAAGGAACTCTTATATATATATTCTCTAATTCCAGCACTCAAACCTAATTTATAATTATTTTCCACCTAGATTGTCATAATAGTCTCCTACCTGACCCACTCTCTTGCATTCTGCCACACCTCAGACTCCTCACCATTTTTTCAGATCATATGCCCATGAATCTGGTTTTTCTCTGATACATACGTCAATCTTATTTGAGTTCTTCCTATACCTCCAAGCCGAATTGACTAATATATGCCTTTGTTTTTCATTCTGTGAATGCTAAATTAAAAAAATAAAAAGTGGTGACTTTCTTACAGATTCAAGTAATCAATCACAGAATGCTAGCAATAAAAGGAATTTTGGTATTTTTTTTTCATTTAAAAATCATAACTATTTTAATGCAAATATAAGATTACATATTTCCAAACATTTTTAAAAGAAAAATGCTAGTTAGAGTTTTAATGTTTTTAGTGACGCCTTGTCAGTATTTATGCCAGTGCTATTTTTCTCTTTGTAGTACTTTTTTTTTCAAGATTTAATTCTATTTTATTACTGCATATATATTTTCTTTTTTTTCCAAGATTTTATTCTGTTTTGTTACTGCATATATATTTTCTTTTTATTAATTTTAATGGGGTGACATTAATAAATCAGGGTACATATGTTGAAAGAAAACATCTCCAGGTTATCTTGTCGTTCAATTATGTTGCATACCCATCACCCAAAGTCAAATTGTCCTCTGTCACCTTCTATCTGGTTTTCTTTGTGCCCCTCCCCTCCCCCCTCTCCCTCCCTCTCCTCTCCCCCCCCCCCGATATTTTACTGCTGTCGTTTCACAAAACAAGACTTTAAAGCTCATGATATAGCTAGCTTTGGCAATACTAGATCTATAACTCTGTCCTGATCTATTTGTGTGTGTGTGTGTGTGTGTGTGTGTGTGACAGAAACAGAGAGGGACAGATAGGGACAGACAAACAGGAAGGGAGAGAGATGAGAAACATCAATTTTTTGTTGCGGCACCTTCGTTGTTCATTAATTGCTTTTTCCTATGTGCCTTGACCAGGAGGTTACAACAGACTGAGTGACCCCTTGCTCGAGCCAGCGACCTTGGGCTCAAGCTGGTAGCTTTGCTCAAACCAGATGAGCCCTCGCTCAAGCTGGCGACCTTGGAGTCTCGAACCTGGGTCCTCCGCATCCCATTTCGTCACTCTATCCACTGCACCACCACCTGGTTGGGCTGTCATGGTGTATTCTTAATTATGTTATTAGTACAACAAATTAATAGTACAAAAACAAATAAAACAAAACAACCAAAAGCATTTATTTTACTTAAGCTCTTTTAATTGCAAAGAATGGAGAGAGAATTATTTCATTCCACTCTGCAGCATTAAGGGAAGCAGGGCCCATGGCATCTAAAAATAGGTACTGTGATATGACTTGGTTTTATGGAGACAAGGCACCAATTCAAAGCAGCTCTGAGTATCTTAGCAGTATTGGTTTGTGCACCATTTACTGCACTTTTCTACTAGTACTGCTATTCATCTACTCTGTATCTGCCTTTTTGTGTTATCTTGATCTTCCTCTGACAACAACTTTCTCAACATAGTTTCTGCTTACTCGAAATTGTTTACTTATACCTCAACTTTCTCGTAATATTTCATTGCCTCTACTATTTCCTTTGCCCTTTCTTTGTGACTCTTTCCAGCTTCAGCAATCCACTGCTAAATATCTGAAACAATTGTCCTTCCTTTTCCTTCCCTTAAGTACCTTCCCTTTCCCTTCCTTTCTTTTCCCTTTTCTTCCCTTCCATTTCCCTTCCCTTTCCTTCCCTTCCCTCCCCTCCCCTTGTCTCTCCTCCCCTCCCCTCCCCTCCCCTCCCCTTCCTTTCCCTTCCTCCTTCCTTTCCTCCCTCCCTTCCTTCCTTCCTTCTTCCCTCCCTCCCTCCCTCCTTGCCTCCCTGCCTCCCTCCCTTCCTTCCCTATTTCCCTTCTTTTTTTCCTTCTCTCTTCCTTTCTTTCTTTCCTTTTTAAAAGTTAAAAAAAGAGAATTTGACTGACCCAACTTATCCCTATTTAAACAAACCTCTTCATTTGACATGACCTGATAGGCTACTGGCCAGACTTTGTGTTGGCCTTCCTTTGATCATGAGCCATCTCTGTGGCTCAGGTGGGGTAGAAGTGAGCTCATGAAGAGAAGATTATGACTGTTTGGTGCTGTCCCCTTATCAGAGTCTTTGGATAAAGAAGAGTACCTTCAAAAGGAAATGTACATACAGAAGATGACATGAATAGCTTGTCTAGTTCACTATTAGAAGGTGCATCAATGAAAGAAAGCTCAAGAAGAAGTTGTAGCACCATGGACTAGGGAGGGAAGAAACTCTGGTTAGAAAATTCAGATGGGAGACGAAGAAAGAGAAGCATTTGACTAGACTCATGAGTTCATACAAATAAAAATAAGTAACAATAAATAACTAAAAACATTTTTAAAAAATAAAAGGAAAAAGGTTTATGGCAGGCAGAGAGTTTGTCTACTTTTCTGCCTTGTACCCTGGTTTCTCATTCCTCATCTTCCTGACACTCTTCTAGGAACTTTTAGCCTCCATCTCCTAGAGATGCTTTCTCATCCTAGGGAGCCACTGCCACTGTCTTAGTGCTTAGTACATTTTTGTTTGTTTGTTTTGAGAAGGAGGGAGAGGGAGACAGACAGAAACAGACAGACAGGAAGGGACAGACATGAGAAGCATCAATTAATAGTTGCGGCACTTTATTTGTTCATTGGTTGCTTTCTCATAAGTGTCTTGACCATGGGGGAATAGGGAGGGCTCCAGCCAAGTCAGTAACCCCTTATTTAAGCCAGCAACCTTAAGGTCATGTCTGTGATCCCATGCTCAAGCCAGCGACCCCATGCTGAAGCTGGTGAGCCTGTGCTGAAGCCAACCCACACTCAAGCAGGCGACCTTGGGATTTCACACCTGGGTCTTCATTGTCCCAGGTCGATGCTCTATCCATTCCACCGCCACCTTGTAAGGCTAGTACATTTCTTATTTCCTGTTATAAAAAGTATAGAATCTTTTCATTTTAACATTTGGACAATTGAGGACAATGCCTCATTTTGTAATTATTCTGATCTTTAGTTATCTTAAAAATTTATAAATGCAAAGCAAAATTTAGTTAAAACAGTGGTTATATTAGATGCTATTGGTAAATGTGTAGCTTTAATAAGACCATAATTCATGAAATAAAACTAATTTTGTTAATGGTGAACAGCACCAGATGTTAGTTCTTGAGTTTGGCTAAGAAAAATTCAAGGTCAAGAACTCAAATATAAGCACAAGTTTATTTAGAAAGCAGAAGTAGAAGGAGTGAGCCAGCTGGGTTGTGTGGACTCAGGAAATAAGTTTCAGAGGCTAAAAAAGGGCCCTTGGAGCTTAGGAGAAATAAAGGCAAAGAAAACACCCCAGGGTAAGGAGAGAGGGAAAGGCACAGGTGTGCTCCAGAGAGAGCATGTCTGTGGAAAGAAATGGGTGGGAAAGGCACAGATGGGGGGAGGGGGGGGGGAGAGAGAGAGAGAGAGAGAGAGAGAGAGAGAGAGAGAGAAACACAAGAACACTGGGTCCATCATCTTTAGAGGTTTCATCTATTTTTCAAAGGCAGGGATTTTAGGGGAGTTCTCAAGGGAGGATCTCAGTAGAATATTCATCAGCTTTCCAGGTGTGTCCTTTCAGAGACATTGGTCTCTACTGATCAGCAGGCACTAGTGTAGCAGGCCATTCGTCATTGGTTCTGATGTCAGCCATGGTGTCGCTTTGTCTAGTTTTGTTGCTTTTCTGGGCCTGGAGCTGAAACACAACTGAGGTCTAAATGTTTTTGGGGGTTTTTTTTCTTTGTGACAGAGATAAAGAGAGACAGAGTGAGGGACAGATAGGGACAGACAGACAGGAAAGGAGAGAGATGAAAGCATCAATTCTTCATTACAGCACCTTAGTTGTTCATTGAGTACTTTCTCATATGTGCCTTAACCAGGGGCTACAGCAGACACAGTAACTGCTGGTGAGCCTTGCTCAAACCAGATGAGTCTGCACTCAACTGGCAACCTCGGGATTTTGAACCTGTATTCTCTGCATCCCAATCCAATGCTCTCTCCATTGCATCACTGCCTGGTCAGGCTGAGGTCTAAATGTTATATCTACTTTGAACAAAACTCTGTCTCTGTGGTCAACAGACTCTAGACTTTGTTATTAAAATTATTTGATGTGGGCCAGAACCTCATTGTTCTGAGAGCTTCATACTTGAAAAAGTGGTCATGCAATGGCTTGTATGGGAATCAAATGAGGCTGCTCCCCAGTCCCCTTGTTCCTCTTCTAAGGGGCCTACCACATGACTTGCAATATGCCAGAGGGGTAAAGGTCAGGGAGAGTCCAAACTGCTTGACCAACAATGTAAAAGGTCAGGGTGTCTAAACTTCATTACCAGTGATATTCTAGGGGAGGTAGGGTCACCTTGGGGAAATTCCTCCCTACAATACTTGTTTGTGCTGGTGAACCTCTGTAACTGGCCCTCATTCCTGCTCTGCTCATGTCTGTCTAACTGCCTACTACATCACTTTACTTGATTTGTTTTGATGATCTCTAATGTTTGGACATATTGATGAGAGTGAGGACAGCCTGCATTCAAGATATAACTATAGCATATAAAGTAAATATATAGAAAGCCAGGTTACTCAATACTTGAGAAGTCTGTCAAACCAACATGATGCCACCTTATCTTCATGACTGGTAAATTCATTTAATTTCTCAGACCTCACTTTTCTTATCTGTAAAAATGGGGAAAAATACTTACTTCACATATGAATTACCATAGAATTAACTGAATATTTGGGAGTATTTGGCACAACATCTGGCATATATTAGCTCAGTGAAGTTCCTTTGTTCGTTTCTTCCTTCCTCCTCCCACCACCTGCACCTTTTCCCATTGCCACCTCTCTGATCTCTAATAGCCTAATCAAAAAAAGAGCGGAGCTTCCAGATGGTAGGCCTTTTCCTTTGCTCTCTTTTTCAATAGTTACTCCCTTGTTATGCATATGCTTACATATAACATATTGATAACACAAAAGTATTTGTCTCCAAATTTGCTTTCTTGCTTTTTCCAGTCTTCTAACTAGTTTCCAAGAGACCTCTGCATTTAAACTTTTTACTGTTAAGTTTAACATCTCAAAATCTCCTTAAGTCATTTTCTTATTTTTCAAATAGTTACCTCTTCTAATTTACCCACTGTCTAACCAAAGCATCATTTTCTCCTCTAATTCATTAATTCAAGTTGGTAAACCCTCAGTGATTAACTGAATAACTCTATTTATTCCATTACTTTATATTCTGAAACCTCAAAATCTTATCTTCAGTATGCAGTATGTTAATTTGAAGTTTTTTATAACTTTTATAATTTATTTCAAGTTTTTGAGTTATAGTTCACCTAAAATCCTGGGAGGTATTTTTTTAAAAAGGAACTTCCTCTTGTTCTCTTATATACACAGAAATCTAGTAGGTATATATTGATATTCTGATTTTAAATAGAGCTATACTTGTAAGCTCCTCCCTCCCTTTCTTCCTTCCTTTTTGCTTCCTCTTGCTTACAGAAGAAAATCTTTTTATAGGATAAAGGATATTATCTATTTTATATCTTTGTGTGTTAATGATAGAAATTAATATTTAATTTTAGTTTTATTATTTAGAATTATTGTTCCTAACCTTTTCTTTAAGTGAGAAGGTATAATTGACATATAGCATTTGTTGGTAATTTCTTTTTTTTTAATTTTATTTATTAATTTTAGAAAGGAGAGAGAAAGAGAGAGAGGAGAGAGAGAGAGACAGAGAGAGAGAAGGGGGGAGGAGCAGGAAGCATCAACTCCATATGTGCCTTGACCAGGCAAGCCCAGGGTTTCAAACCGGCAACCTCAGCATTTCCAGGTCGACGCTTTATGCACTGCACCACCACAGGTCAGGCTGTTGCTAATTTTTTAGGCAGCTTTATAAAGCCATTTTTGATGGACCTATGAAGAGGCTCTTTGATTTGTGTTAGCTCATTCATGGAGTGTTACGACGATAATTTGAATTAGATAAACTCCATGAATGTGGTCCAGTTTTTCAATAGTTACCAATGGATTATGTCTCAGGACATTCTGTTTTAGCATTAATGAACTAAAACCAACTTCTAAGCTTAGCAAAATTGCGCAAATACATTTCTAAATACCAACTTTTTCTAAAAGATGCCGCTTTTTGTTTTATATACTGTGCTACCATTTCAGTTGATAATAAAATAATTCAAATAATAATCAAAATCAAGAATGTTAATAAAAATTTATTTAATAAAAATAAAATCCTTATTGATAAGATTACATTAAAAAATTAAATTAGCGGCCCTGGCCGGTTGGCTCAGTGGTAGAATGTCGGCCTGGCATGCAGGAGTCCCGGGTTCAATTCCCAGCCAGGGCACACAGGAGAAGCACCCATCTGCTTCTCCACCCCTCCCCCTCTCCTTCCTCTCTGTCTCTCTCTTCCCCTCCCGCAGCCAAGGCTCCATTGGAGCAAAGTTGGCCCGGGCGCTGAGGATGGCTCCATGGCCTCTGCCTCAGGCGCTAGAATGGCTCTGGTTGTAACAGAGCAACGCCCCAGATGGGCAGAGCATCGCCCCCTGGTGGGTATGCCGGGTGGATTCTGGTCAGGCGCATGCAGGAGTCTGTCTGACTGCCTCCCCGTTTCCAACTTCAGAAAAATACAAAAAAAAATTTTTTTTTTAATAATAAATAAATAAATTAGCAGGAGTTACATTTATATTGATGAGGAAGACATAAGTTGGGGTATAAGACAACCTGGAATGTGTTTAGTTATTTGGCTTATATGGGTTACTTTTCATAGCATATTTTCAACCTTACCCTTTAGGGTCTCAAAGGACATCCAGGCCTCCCAGGACTCCGAGGTGAACAAGTAAGTACTTTCTTTATTAAACTGTATCTTTTCTAGTTACACACTAGGGAACTTCATTGAAAGATTATTTTTTCCCGTCTATTATTTCAATTTTCTAATTACTTTCTTTTGGTTTAGCACAGGACAAACTTTCAATTGATTATATATTATAGTTATGTTTTTTTCTTTATATTCCAGATGGACTTTTACTACCTAATACGTATGTTTTAGAGCAGCATTTCTTAAACTTTTTTGGTTCATAAACCCCTTTGAGAATCGCACAAATGCTAATGAAATCTTTTCTCAGAAAATACGCTTATCCATGCACATGCCCACACCCACACTCACCTATACACACACACCTGATTTCTTTTGTACGGTTTCAGGGCCTTACCTCTTTACTAAAGCCTGTCCATAGCTGTTAGTTCCCCGATCCTTGCATGAGGGAATATAAGTGAATTTTAATTACAATACAGATTAGGATGCCATGTATACTGCTATTCATTATACACAGTCATGCATATTTAAAAGTCAAAACTGTTTTGGAACTACAGTACCTAGTTTTTAATTATGTTATCCTTTCTCTCTTTCACCAGAGACTATTATATCATTATGTCATAGGGGAAAAAAAGTCATATCTCTTGTTTTCAATCCAGGATATAGTAGGCCAGTATGAATAAAGCAGTGAAGATGGTAGGAGATTGGAAACTAACTAGGGTGTCAGAAACTATATTGGTTTCAGGAAGCCCTAAGGCAGCTCAGGAAAGATGCGCTTGGGGTTGTCACGTGAGGGAAAGATATAAATGAAGAAATAAAGCCAGTTTTCTATTTCACTTGTGTTAAGTGGGACAGTGCACTCTGTTCAGTCCCTAGGGGCACAATTTTTTAAGGTTACTAGTTACTAGACATGGCAAGCAAAACGTATCAGGCACAAATTGCAGTTTCCTGAAGATTAAATGATTACTGAAAAATTTTTGAACTTCTATGGGTAAAAATTATAAAGGTAGGGAGAAATTTGCAAGGAAAAAAGTCCCTAGAATACTGCTTTAGCTGAAATGTGAAGATTCCAATGAAGAAAACCTAATACTTCACAAGAAAATGAAAAATTTATCTTGTGTCAGGTCTGGCCAGTTCTCTCACACCTGCTTTATAATCTAATTTTGTTTAGTGTACATGTTATTGTTCTGTGACAGTTATGCTTTTAAAAGGAGTCTAAAATCAATTTTAAAGATTGGAGAACATATTTTGTAGTTCTTATTTTCTATTCTAATTATTTCCAGGGAAAAAAAGGCAAAATTTGATAAATGTGGAACAGCTAAAATCATTTTGTACTTAAACTGTAAAAATGCTGTGGTCATTAAGAAGAGCATAACTAACTTGCTAGGAGACATTCACTTATGGAAAATTTGTAAATGTCTATAAAGTGGTCAGACATTTGAAATATTATATTATCTGTACAATCTGTAGTGATAAGAGCTGTCATTTACTAAGTTTTTATTAGTTGCCAAACTGTACTATTTGTTAACTACAATTTGTAGTAGTTTAGTCATTTATTGAATATTTCCATGTGTTACCTAATATAATGCTCAACATCACTAAGAATGATTGCAGCTACCTTCACTTTTAAATATATTTCTTCACAGTATTCTATTTTATCCACACAATAATCCTGTTATGTACATATTATTATTCTCATACTATGGAGAAAACAGAGAGAGAGAGGATCCGTGGTAGCAGTGCTGGGACTCGCCAAGAAGTCCAACTGACTCAGAGAGCGTGCTTTAATGCTTAGAGTGAGAAGTATCAGGCAGCCTTTTTATTCCTGATTCCTCCAGAGGCTATAAGATACAACTTTGTGCCTAAAGTTCTCCATTCAATCTAAAGATTTAAAGAGCCATTAAAAAAAAAAAAAAACATTTTTGAGTGCAGAGTAAATTGAGTTGTCATATTCATCTTGAGCTTCTTTTGAGCTTCTGTGGTTGTCGCAGTGATTTCGGGTATGGTTGAGTTAGGATATATTTATGCCATATAAGACTTACTTTCTAAAGGCTTGCTTGTTTACTTTGGTTACTGCTACTCCAGTATAGCAGAGTTCAGCCATCAAGTGGAGCTCTTTTGTGTATTTCTCTGTGAAGTTGAAATGTTTTAGCTCTCCACACATTGCTTTAACATATTCTATGAAAATCCATTCAAAATCAGAAGATTTCACTTATGTCTTGTACCAGGTTCCGTTTTAGTTTTAGCTGAGGCCTGTTAACCTAATTTGTCTGGGAAAGGAATGAAAGGGATTGTGGTGGACATTAGTCAGATAGTGACCTACAGAATAAAAACAGCATTTTTAATCTGTTTCACTCTTCTATTGACATACCTAAATATAAAATTCATAAATGTTAGGACGTAGGTCTGTATATTTTGGAATTGGATGGGTGGGGCGTGAAGGAAGCAGCTGTAAATAGACTGAAACAAATCTCTTAATTAGAGAGCTTTCCCTATAGTACTACTAGAATTTATTTGCACTTCAAACCTATACTATAAAAGCATCTTTGAATGGTGGTCTCTGGAGTTAGATTTGCTGTTTAAATACTAACTTCTTACTATGTAAAATGACTTTCCACTGGTGACAAACTATGTCTCACTTTTCTTGTCTGTAAAGTAGGGATAATAATACTTACCTAATAGGTTTTGAGTAGATTAAATAACATAATATATATAAAATACTTGAACTAGTTCCTAGCACATAATAAGTGCTCAATAAATGTTACAATAGAAATAAAATATATATTATATGTAATATTGATAAGGTCATATCTAGTACATAAATATGGTTTTTGAAATTTGTAGGATATAATCTCTTTACTTTTAGACAGTTTTATTCTGTAATTGTCAGAAGGCCACTGTTTATTCACATTCTGTTAAATTGTCCATTGTCATTTAGATGTATAGATGTTTGTATAAGTGTGTGTATACATACACTAAAACTTTTATTTGGGTTCACATCCAGGCTGTGCTACTCACTGTGGTATCTTAGATAAGTTAGTTTTCTTCATATGTAGAATGGAAAAAGCAGTATTTCATCTCACAGATGTAAAGTACTTGGCATAGTGACTGACACATAAAAATGTGTTTGTTAAATGGTAATTGTTGGAGCAAGGGAAGGAAGGGGAGATAAAAGAGAGCAATGAGGCAATAAAATTGAGAGATGGATTCTGAAAAAAGTGGAAAAAAATATATTAGGAACCCACTTGTCTAATAGAGTGGAAGGGCAAAACTTTTGAACTTCAATTTTCTATTTGCATTTTCCATGGTCTTTCTGTCTCTAGATTTTTTGAACTTTAGGAGTTATGTAGTTTTCTATTCTTAAAATGGAAGTAACCACTCTTCTATTTCAGAGGTGATGTGCAAAGGGCTAGTGTATTTTATTATTTCTTTTTACAAACAGCAAGCAGGAAATGAATTATATGTAATAAATAAGGAACCTGTGTAATTTACCATTGTTGTTACCATTTGAAGCAAAGGCAGCTCAACACACATTCTTCTTGCACTTCCTTGCTTTAAGAATTATTTAGCCCTGGCTGGTTGGCTTAGTGGTAGAGCATCGGCCTGGCGTGCGGGGGACCCGGGTTCGATTCCCGGCCAGGGCACATAGGAGAAGCGCCCATTTGCTTCTCCATCCCCCCCCTCCTTCTTCTCTGTCTCTCTCTTCCCCTCCCGCAGCCAAGGCTCCATTGGAGCAAAGATGGCCCAGGCACTGGGGATGGCTCCTTGGCCTCTGCCCCAGGCGCTAGAGTGGCTATGGTCGGGACAGAGTGACACCCTGGATGGGCAGAGCATCGCCCCCTGGTGGGCATGCCGGGTGGATCCCAGTTGGGCGCATGCGGGAGTCTGTCTGACTGTCTCCCCGTTTCCAGCTTCAGAAAAATACCAAAAAAAAAAAAAAATTATTTAAGTGGGACACTTGAATCCATGTTAACACAATAAATTAAAATTAATAAAAATAAGCAAATAAAAAAGAATTACTTTATAGACAAACTGAATGAATGAATGAATGAATGATGTTTCACTGAAAGAAAGTATAAACAAATGGAGGTATTTCTTCTTACTTTTCCACTCCATTTTTAGCATGTTTCCTTTGTTATGACTTTGAGTCTCCATATATCAGCCTCCCTCCAGCAAACCTTGTATTAAAGCAAAAATACAAAGTTATAAATTCAAAAAGCATTTACTATCCAAAGTTACTATATGAATTTTTACATAAAACTGTGTGATGATGCAGGTATTCACCACTTAATATCCATTTACTTAATCAGACTTGCAGAATAGGTTTACATTAAGGAGGTTGAAGAGGATTTTTTTGAAGTTTACTACACCATTTAGTCTTAAGGGGCTTATGCTCAGATGGTTAACGTGAGTTGCAAGATGATTGAGACAGAAGAAAATCAATTCATAAAGATAGTGGTTATTAAGAAATGTACCAACTCTTTCTCTTTAATAAATGTATTCTTTATTTGTGTATTTTTTCTATCTTAGATTTATTATTATTAATATTTAATTTCTCATTTAGGGCCCTAATCTAACAGTTTTATTTTTCTTTAGACATTTGGGGTCATTTTCATTTCAAGCAAATGATTTCAACCAGATAAGCCAAATGGAGGGCCCTTAGTATTTTTATGAGGAAAAAAGTCTTTCCAAATATGAAAGCATCAAATTTGATTCCTTGGGTTCTTATGACTTTGCTGTATTTTATTTATTTTTTTATTTCAGGGACTTCCAGGGTTCACTGGTAATACTGGTTCACGTGGTTACCCCGGCAGGCAGGTGAGGTAACTATATTTACACTTTTCCTTTCTTGTTTGTCTTCACTAGGATATTGTATGTTCTGATTTTCAGAGTTAATGTTTGAATAATTGGTTTATTTTTAAAATAATGAATTACTCAGAGCAAAATAATTTCAAAATCAAAGTTGTAAAATCTTCTGGCCAGGGCACACAGGAGAAGCACAGGAGAAGCTCCTCCACCCTTTCCCTTCTCTTTTCTATCTCTCTCTTCCTCTCCCCCAGCCAAGGCTCCATTGGAGCAAAATTGGCCTGGGCACTGAGAATGGCTCCATGGCCTCTGCCTCAAGCACTAGAATGGCTTCAGTTGCAACGGAGCAATGCCCTGGATGGGCAAAGCAATGCCCCCTAGTGGGCGTGCTGGGTGAATCCCAGTCAGGCACATGTGGGAGTTTGTCTTTCTGCTTCCCTGCTTCTCACTTCAGAAAAATTAAAAGTTAAAGAAAAGTAAATATCCATCTAAAGTTTTACTGCAGATAGTATTGTGTAAAATGGAAGTAGAGGTTTTAAACCTGTTTGATGTGATATACCTACAATTTTAAAATGCCCAAGGGTTTAATAAGATCTTAAAATAGCCCTGCTGCTGATTTTACAATACCACCATGGACTAAAATGGAGTAATGTAAGAGTTAAGACTGTATAATAAACATCATTTTTAACTAATAAAATTATAAAAACTTGAGACATGGTTGACAGTGCTACATATACTACAAACACTTTTTAGTGTTTTCATTTAACTAAAATGAATTTAATTTTTGTATACTTTTTTGAAAATTCATTCTAGTCATTTCATATTTATTTCCCTGTAATTGTTTACTTTCTCTACCTCATGTAGACTAATAAAGAACACATTTTCTTTCCTAGGTTTTCCTGAATTGATTACTTACTATTGAAATTAATTATTCATTTAGCATATTAGAAAACTACATATAAAATATATTTTTTTATTTTCAAGAATGAGGGCAATAAAAATGCCAATAAATAATCTGTTGTTAACAAAATTTTATTTTTTAGGTCTTTAAAAGTATGTGGAGTGTATTGCATATGAGAGTCTTATCACCAAGTACTGATATGTTATCTGAAAAATATAAAATATGCTGCAAATACTCAAACATGTGGACATTGCTATGAATTTTAAAATGTACTTATTTTTTAAATTATGGGAATATATTTTAGATAAATTAATTAGAAGTGTTTTAAAATAACCCAGTTTTCCAATGAGAATAATTTTTGATAAATTATTTTTTGTATCTGACCACATATGTTAATGTACTTTTTTAGATACCTAAAATATATTTGCATGTAGATTAAATACAGTGACTCCTTTGGCTCTGAAATTCTAAAATTCCTTAAACATATGTAGTCTTCATTAACTACATAGAGTTTTGAGTTTTGTACTTGTGAAATGATATTTATTTATATGTCATTTTTATTCATCTGTTTATCAACACCTCTTTTAAAAGTACTACAATATGATGATGTCTTTTGTCCACACTAGGGTTTAGCTGGACCAGAAGGAATTCCAGGTCCTAAAGGTATACGAGTAAGTAAGCATTTTCATCATTTTGTTAAGTATGTTTCCATAAAAGTAGAATGATATATACCAAATATTTATCATCTTTACACTTTTGTAGGACCTTTGAATGTAACTCAAGTTTAGCCTGAAAAGAGTTATACTTGTTAAACAGATATTTTTGCTGTTAAGGCCACAGAAAATAGTTTTATATTATACTAATAGATTTTATACCATTCTTTCATAGCTCTTATCTCATTTGCATCATTTTGCTAGCTTCTATAAAAATGTCTGGTGTGATAGGCTATGCTCTATAACATTTATAGTATTATTTATTTATAAGTGTATACAGACCTAAGAAATCATCATAAAAAATGAAGATGGAAAAATTCCTATTAGTTTAAGGCTGAGGTAATATTGTGATATAAAAACTATCTGTACTGGAGAAATATCTACAAAGAAGAAAATAAGCTTATCTTGAGAACATACCTTTGCAGTTCCAAACCATTAAATGAATTGCTAGCCACCATTTTTTTTTTTTTTTTTTTTTTGTATTTTTCTGAAGCTGGAAACGGGAAGGCAGTCAGACAGACTCCCGCATGCGCCCGACCAGGATCCACCCGGCACGCCCACCAGGGGGTGATGCTCTGCCCATCCAGGGTGTCGCTCTGTTGCGACCAGAGCCACTCTAGCGCCTGGGGCAGAGGCCAAGGAGCCATCCCCAGCGCCCGGGTCATCTTTTGTTCCAATGGAGCCTTGGCTGCGGGAGGGGAAGAGAGAGACAGAGAGGAAGGAGAGGGGGAGGGGTAGAGAAGCAGATGGGCACCTCTCCTGTGTGCCCTGGCTGGAAATCAAACCCGGGACTTCTGCACGCCAGGCCGACGCTCTACCACCAAGCCAACCGGCCAGGGCCACTAACCACTTTTAATCATTAAGGGAGTAATAAAAAAAGTACTGTGGTATGTCATATAATGTGCTAATAATTACAATCAAACTTGCTTCTAGTAAAAATTAGTAAAAGTTTACTAAAGTTTTTGATTTAAAAATTCTCCATTTTTAATATTTTCCAGATCCTACAACTGTGTCTCATGTTATTTAAAATACTTTTTTGGAATGAGAAATGCATAAAGTATTTAAACAGTATGTGCTATAATATTTTAAATTTGTAAATTCCTTAAACATTTTCAAATACTTTCATATGTATTTTCTTATTTTATTTTGCTATCAATTATGTAAGGTAGGAGAACAGGGTAGTATCTTCATTTTATAGGTTAGAAAATAGAAAGCTAAAAAATTTATGTGATTTGGCAAAGTCGTAGCTGGCCCAAACTAGAATCAATAAAATCAAAGTCTTCCCACCTTTAGCTCTGTACTCTTCTTGCTTAGCCCATGCTGTCTCTACCCTTGCTTTAAATGAAAATAAGTCATATAATGGGGAAAAGTCATGTATTTTTTTATTAGAAGCTACACCAAAAGCACATGTTGATTTAAATTCAGGAAGCAAGATGAAGGAGGACAAGAACATGGCTTTTGGAGTTAGACTGGCTTCCTTTTTTTTCTTTTTCTTTTTTCTTATTCTCTAAATCTGTGACTTTAGATATCATTCAATCCTTCTGTGCTTCATTTTTTTTAATCTTATTAAATGATAATAATTAAAACTTATTTTTTAGGTAGTTAGGAGAACTACCTACACTTAATATTCTTAAAGCACAGTACATAGCACATAGCATGAACTTTCTATGCAGATTCTATTATTACTGAACTTGGGAGTTTCTTCTGTGCATGAGGTAATAACTCCAAGGCATGTTATTTGGCACTGTGCCATTTTCTCTTACTGTATTTCCTCATCTGGCTTCAGTGATTCCTACAACTTTTTAAAGTTCTTTATGTAATTTTTTGCACTACAGTGTGTCCATAAAGTCATGGTGCACTTTTGACCGGTCATAGGAAGCAGCAAAAGATGATAGAAATGTGAAATCTGCACCAAATAAAAGGAAAACTCTCCCAGTTTCATACCTATTCAGTGCAGTTCGATGTGGGCTCATGCACAGATTTTTTTTGGGCTCCTTAGGTAGCTATCCCGTATAGCCTCTACAGCAGGGGTCCCCAAACTACGGCCCACGGGCCACATGCGGCCCCCTGAGGCCATTTATCCGGCCCCCGCCGTACTTCCGGAAGGGCACCTCTTTCATTGGTGGTCAGTGAGAGGAGCACATTGACCATCTCATTAGCAAAAGCAGGCCCATAGTTCCCATTGAAATACTGGTCAGTTTGTTGATTTAAATTTACTTGTTCTTCATTTTAAATATTGTATTTGTTCCCATTTTGTTTTTTTACTTTAAAATAAGATATGTGCAGTGTGCATAGTGATTTGTTCATAGTTTTTTTTATAGTCCGGCCCTCCAACAGTCTGAGGGACAGTGAACTGGCCCCCTGTGTAAAAAGTTTGGGGACCCCTGCTCTACAGACTCGTCACTGACTGATGGCCTACCAGAACGGGGTTTCTCCACCAAACTGCCGGTTTCCTTCAACTGCTTATCCCACCGAGTAATGTTATTCCTATGTGGTGGCGCTTCGTTATAAACGCGTCAATATTCACATTGCACTTTGGTCATGGATTCGAATTTAGTGAGCCACAGAACACACTGAACTTTCCTCTGTACCATCCACATCTCGACTGGCATGGCCGTGGGCTGCTCCGCTGTATACACAGTGTTATGTCATCATCTGCACATGCACACATGCTGTCACATCATCCTACAGAAACTGGGAGGGTTTTCCTTTTATTTGGTGCAGATTTCACATTTCTATTGTCTTTTGTTGCTTTCCTGTGACCGGTCAAAAGTGCACCATGACTTTACGGACACACTGTATATCCAGGATGGCAAACCTTTTTATAAAAACCGCCCATTTTTGCAGTGCTGGTCAACCTGGTCTCTCCCGCCCACTAGTGGGCCAATTGCAGCTCCTTTGGTTGCTCCACTACTGCCCACCATGAAAGCTGGACCGCCCACTAGTGGGCAGGAGGGACCAGGTTGACCCGCACTGCAAAAGTGGGCGGTTTTTATAAAAAGGTTCACCATCACGGCGCTATATTATGCATCTTCTTGTTGCCTTTCCCCCATTTGTATTGAAAATTATTGTCGGCCCTGGCCGGTTGGCTCAGTGGTAGAGTGCAGGAGTCCCAGGTTTAATTCTCGGCCAGGGCACACAGGAGAAGTGCCCATCTGCTTCTCCACCGCCCCCCCCTTCCTCTCTGTCTCTCTCTTACCCTCCCACAGCCAAGGCTCCATTGGAGCAAAGATGGCCCGGGCGCTGGGGATGGGTCCTTGGCCTCTGCCCCAGGTGCTAGAGTGGCTCTGGTCACGACAGAGCGATGCCCCAGATGGGCAGAGCATTGCCCCCTGGTGGGCGTGCCGGGTGGATCCTGGTCGGGCGCATGCGGGAGTCTGACTGCCTCCCCGTTTCCAGCTTCAGAAAAAAAAAAAAGAAAGAAAGAAAATTATTGTCTAGATAGTAACACTTTAAGTTGTAATTTAAAATTTTAATGGACAGCTTCATCAAAGGATTTTTTTTTAAATACAAATCTAATTATTATTTTTTTTTAGAAAGAGAGAGAGACAGACAGACAGGGACAGGCAGACAGGAAGGGAGAGAGATGAGAAGCATCAACTCATAGTTGTGGCACCTTAGTTGTTCATTGATTGCATTTCCATATGAGACTTGACTGGGGGCACAGCCGAGCCAGTGACCCCTTGCTCAAACCAAGAACCTCAAGCCCAAACTTGCTCAAGCCAATGACCTTTGGGCTCAAGAGACCGACTATGGGGTCATGTCTGTGATCCCACGTTCAAGCTAGCAACCCTGAGCTTTCAAGCTGGTGAGCCCACACTCAAGTTAGATGAGTCCATGCTCAAGCCAGTGACCTTGTGGTTTCGAACCTGCGTCCTCAGCATCCCAGGCTGATGCTCTATCCACTGCGTCACTGCCTGGTCAAGCAAATTTAATTTTTTCTGACTGATTTAATTCTTTTATTTTCTTTTGAGGGAGTGGAAGGAGTCAGGAGAGCCATTTCTCTAGTTTTCACATTCACAAAGGGTATCAAATGTAGATTTTCAACACTGAGACCAAATGTGGTTAAAAAGACAATAATCACAAGAACAGATTATAGAATGATTTTTCTTACATTTATGTCCTGTTACTGGACTATACTACTTACTATGCACTTTAAATTAATGTTTTTATAAATTATACAATACATTATCTTTTGACTGGTACTGTTATTTGGCGGTATTAATTGATGTTAAGATAATTTTTGGTGACGTCACGGAAATGGCGCCGTGAGCAGCGCGTCCGACAGATCTCCCCAAAATCACAACAAATTTATCAACTAGAAACAGGAAAATTTATCCTCGGAGCATTTCGGAGTTCCACACAAACTGAAAGCGAAAGGACTGTTATCATTTGAATCTGAGAGACGAGGGTGTGGAGGAAGCTACCGCAGGGACGTTCATTCAAGCCGCGAGGAAGTGCGCCTGTGGTGAGTCAGCCCACACTCGGGAGCCGCGAGCAGCAGCCGCGAGCAGCCGCCACGAGCAGCCGCCGCGAGCAGCCGCAGGCGCGCGCCCGGTCCGGTTGCAGAGCGAGCACCGCTAACGTTCCCAGCAGCCCGTGCACTGCGAGTGAGAGTCGCCAGCCACTGGTGCCCGGAGCACCCCATTCGCTCGTGTACCCTGGGCATTCCACGCGCCCAGAGCGCCCTGCTGGCCCGCACACCCAGGGTGCCCCATCATCCTGCGCCCGGTGCGCCCCAGCAGCGGGGGGAGCGGGAGAGGCCCCAGGGCGGTATTCCCTACTTGGGAGATTCTCTCCGTGGGCGGGGCACCTCACCCAGCCATTCAAGCTAACAATCAAGCGTTGGGGGAGGGGCGCGCGCAGGCAGCCTGAAATACCTTCGGGAGCACAGCTGCGACCCAATCACTGAAATTAGCTTAACCCGTGAAATCTGCGCACCCTCGGTTCTAATTGATAAGATCTCTCTCAGTTCAGCGACCCAAGACAAGAGGCGTGATATTTTTTAGTGCCTCTCGCTAAAGGGGCGGGGGCAACTTCTGACTGATAGAGCCTCCATATTCAGGGATAAACGCTAACAAGAAGGACTTGGCAGATAATAAGATCTATACTACACTAGTCGCAAGTAGAGACTAGTGCCTCTTCTTCCCAGCCGAAACAGGCTACAAAGTGTGGAAAGCCTGGGTTGAGAGGTCCAACTGAATGCTAGGCGCTGAACAGTCACCTTGACAACAATTGACTCCCACCCCCGCCTGATTACACTGGAGGCCCTGACTGCCAGAGCCTTTCCCAAAGCCTTGCACTGAGTGGGGATAGAGTGGGGATTTCCCAGCTCTTTGAGCCTCTTACTCCCCAGGCAGAAGCAGTGGCAGCCTTATAGCTGGATCACCAGGCTGCTAATTCAGGAAGGGGGGACTAGGAGAGAGAATCCAGGAAAGCAAACTCTCTCATCGTTGAACCCTGCAAATGCCAACAAGCCTTGACTACCAGCAAGACTAAAGCCAATTATATGACATTGCCATAGAATCCCAACAACTGCAAATCCCTACCTAAGTGTGACACAGGGGCAGAGCCTGGGGTAGAGTCACCGACAAGGAAGAGGGAGAGAAAAGAAAAAGGAAGAAGTTAACATCTGAAAATCAAGAAAAATCCACAGACTTTACAACTTGTTCCACTAATTTTTTTTTTGTTGTTGTTGTTGTTTGTTTCTTCTATCTTATTGCCTTTATTTCCTCCACCTCGGTCCTTCTATTCTCTGCCCATCTTATGCTTCCCTTTTCTTGAACTACACTACCCATAAGTGTTACATTTTATTTCTCTTCTTCATCCTCACCCTCCTTTAAGGTTATACTCCAAAACACTTAACTCTCACTCTCTCCTCTTTTGTTTTATTTTGTTTTGCTTTATCTTGTTTTTTTTCTCTTCCTTTTTTATTTCTTCCTTCGTTTTTCTCTTTTTCTTATTTTTTCCTTTCTATTCGTTTTTTCTTTTCTCGTTTTACTTTCATCCCATTTAATCCTCAATCATGAACAAATTAGTTAATTTCGGACTCAAGGCTTTTTTTGGCTTTATTTTTCTTTTTCGCTTTTGTTTTTGTTTTTTTCTTCTTTGTTTATTTTTGTGGCATTTTGGGTCCTCCCAACCCAAGGTCTCCATTGTATTTAGTCTTCGCTCCACTTAATACAACAGATTTTTACTTATCATTTTTATTTTTTTCTTCTTTATTATTCTTTTTTTTGTCCTTTTTTCTGGTTCCCTCTTATCCCTCTCATTATATCTCTTAGTTGACCATCACTCACAAGCAAATCATCTTATGCTTGTCTAAGATTTTCTTCCTTTTTTTTTTTTTTTTTTTGCATTTAGTAGGTCCCTACTCCCCTTTTTTTGCCCCTTGAACTCTTCACCCCAAATCAGGCCCTCCATTATAGGCACAATATTTCCCTGAGGAGGGGAGAGGAGAGAAAGAGAAGAAAGAAAAAAAAGGGGAAATAATAAATTATTACTGTTTTTTTTGTGTGGGGTGTTTTACCTTTTTTTTTTTTTTTTTTTTTTTTTTACTTTTTACTCTTTATTAATTCTAATTAGTGCTATCAACAAGACCACCCTCAGATGCCAATAAGAAAGAAGAAATCGAATATTATGGATACAAAAGAAAGAGAGGTAACACAAATAGATGTGGAAAAATCTATGGAGAAAAGACTTAACATATTGGAAGCCTTGGAGCTAAATGACAGAGAATTTAAAATAGACATCTTAAAAATACTCAGAGATATACAAGAAAACACAGAAAGGCAATATAGGGAGATCAGAAAATAACTCAATGAACACAAAGAATATATTACCAAGGAAATTGAAACTATAAAAACAAATCAAACAGAAATGAAAAACTCAATTCACGAGCTGAAAAACGAGGTAACAAGCTTAGCTAGCAGAACAGCCCAGATTGAAGATAGGATTAGTGAAATAGAAGACAAACAACTTGAGGCACAACAGAGAGAAGAAGAAAGAGACTCAAAAATAATAAAAAACGAGAAAGCCCTACAGGAATTGTCTGACTCCATCAGAAAGAATAACATAAGAATAATAGGTATATCAGAGGGAGAAGAAAAAGAAAATGGAATGGAGAATGTACTCAAACAAATAATAGACGAGAACTTCCCAAGCCTGTGGAAAGAACTAAAGCCTCAAATTCAAGAAGCAAACAGAACACCGAGTTTTCTTAACCCCAACAAACCCACTCCAAGGCACATCATAATAAAGATGACACAAACCAATGACAAAGAAAAAATTCTCAAGGCAGCCAGGGAAAAGAAGAGTACAACATATAAAGGAAGGCCTATTAGATTATCATCAGATTTCTCAGCAGAAACTCTACAAGCTAGAAGAGAGTGGACCCCAATATTTAAAGCCCTGAAAGAGAGGAACTTTCAGCCACGAATACTATACCCATCAAAGCTATCCTTCAAGTATGAAGGAGATATAAAAACATTCACAAATTCAGAAAAGATGAGAGAATTTATCAACAGAAAGCCCCCACTCCAGGAAATTCTAAAGGGGGTTTTCCAACCAGATTCAAAGAACAAAAGAAAACAACACCACAAGTAACAGCTCCACCAAGAACACAATAAAACCAAACTTAAACTGTGACAACAAAGGAAAAAAAGGGGGGAGAGGATGGAGATTAACAGTAGCAAAGGACGATGAAGTGCAGAAATACTTATAAGATAGGGTACTACAATGAATATGGTAGGTACCCTTTTCATTACTTAATGGTAACCACCCTAGAAAAAACCACCACAAAAACACTTGACTTAAAAAAGGTAGCAACAGAGGAAAGAAGTATGGAACACAAACAAACAAAAACAAATGATAGAAAAACAAAAGAGAAGAATCAAACTAGATACAAAACTAAAAGAAAGCAATTTATAAAATGGCAGTAGGGAACCCACAAGTGTCAATAATTACACTAAATGTAAATGGATTAAACTTACCAATAAAAAGACACAGAGTAGCAGAATGGATTAAAAAAGAAAATCCAACTATATGCTGCCTACAAGAAACACATCTAATCAACAAGGATAAAAACAAATTCAAAGTGAAAGGCTGGAAAACAATACTCCAAGCAAACAACACTGAAAAAAAAGCAGGTGTAGCAATACTCATATCTGATAATGCTGACTACAAGACAGAAAAGGTACTCAGAGACAAAACTGGTCATTTCATAATGATTAAGGGGACACTGAATCAAGAAGACATAACAATCCTTAATATATATGCACCAAACCAAGGAGCACCAAAATATATAAGACAGCTACTTATTGACCTTAAAACAAAAACTAACAAAAATACAATCATACTTGGAGACCTCAATACTCCGCTGACGGCTCTAGATCGGTCATCCAAACAGAGAATCAATAAAGAGATAGTGGCCTTAAACGAAATACTAGAACACCTGGATATGATAGACATCTACAGGACACTTCATCCCAAAGCGACAGAGTATACATTTTTCTCTAGTGTACATGGAACATTCTCAAGAATTGACCATATGTTGGGCCACAAAGACAATATCAGCAAATTTAGAAAAATTGAAATTGTACCAAGCATATTTTCTGATCATAAAGCCTTGAAACTAGAATTCAACTGCAAAAAAGAGGGGGAAAAACCCACAAAAATGTGGAAACTAAACAACATACTTCTAAAAAATGAATGGGTCAAAGAAGAAATAAGCGCAGAGATCAAAAGATATATACAGACAAATGAAAATGAAAATACGACATATCAGAATCTCTGGGATGCAGCAAAAGCAGTAATAAGAGGAAAGTTCATATCACTTCAGGCCTATATGAACAAGCAAGAGAGAGCCGAAGTAAACCACTTAACTTCACACCTTAAGGAACTAGAAAAAGAAGAACAAAGACAACCCAAAACCAGCCGAAGAAAGGAGATAATAAAAATCAGAGCAGAAATAAATGAAATAGAGAACAGAAAAACTATAGAAAAAATCAATAAAACAAGGAGCTGGTTCTTTGAAAAGATCAACAAAATTGACAAACCCTTGGCAAGACTCACCAAGGAAAAAAGGCACAGGACTCAAATAAATAAAATCCAAAATGAAAGAGGAGAGATCACCACAGACATCATAGATATACAAAGAATTATTGTAGAATACTATGAAAAATTATATGCCACCAAATACAACAATCTAGAAGAAATGGATAAATTCCTAGAACAATACAACCTTCCTAGACTGAGTCATGAAGAAGCAGAAAGCCTAAATAGACCAATCAGCAGGGAGGAAGTAGAAAAAACTATTAAAAACCTCCCCAAAAATAAAAGTCCAGGCCCAGACGGTTATACTAGTGAATTCTATCAAACATTCAAAGAAGACTTGGTTCCTATTCTACTCAAAGTCTTCCAAAAAATTGAAGAAGAAGCAATACTTCCAAACACATTTTATGAGGCCAACATAACCCTCATACCAAAACCTGGCAAGGATGGCACAAAGAAAGAAAACTACAGACCAATATCTCTAATGAATACAGATGCTAAAATTCTAAACAAAATACTGGCAAACCGAATACAACAACATATTAAAAAAATAATACATCATGATCAAGTGGGATTCATCCCAGAATCTCAAGGATGGTTCAACATACGCAAAACGGTTAACGTAATACACCATATCAACAAAACAAAGAACAAAAACCACATGATCTTATCAATCGATGCAGAAAAGGCTTTTGATAAAATACAACACAATTTTATGTTTAAGACTCTCAACAAAATGGGTATAGAAGGAAAATATCTCAACATGATAAAGGCCATATATGATAAACCATCAGCCAACATCATTTTAAACGGCATAAAACTGAGGACTTTCTACCTTAAATCAGGAACAAGACAGGGTTTTCCACTCTCTCCACTCTTATTTAACGTGGTGCTAGAAGTTCTGGCCAGAGCAATCAGACAAGACAAAGAAATAAAAGGCATCCATATCGGAAAAGAAGAAATAAAGGTATCACTTTTTGCTGATGATATGATCCTATACATCGAAAACCCGAAGGACTCCACAAAAAGATTATTAGAAACAATAAACCAATACAGTAAGGTCGCAGGATACAAAATTAACATACAGAAGTCCATAGCCTTTCTCTATGCCAACAATGAAATATTAGAAAACGAACTCAAAAAAATAATCCCCTTCACGATTGCAACAAAAAAAATAAAATACCTAGGAATAAACATAACAAAGAATGTAAAGGACCTATATAATGAAAATTACAAAGCATTGTTAAGGGAAATCGAAAAAGATACAATGAGATGGAAAAATATTCCTTGTTCTTGGATAGGAAGAATAAATATAATCAAAATGGCCATATTACCCAAAGCAATATACAAATTTAATGCAATTCCCATCAAAATCCCTATGAGATTTTTTAAAGAAATGGAACAAAAAATCATCAGATTTATATGGAACTATAAAAAACCCCGAATAGCCAAAACAATCCTAAGGAAAAAGAATGAAGCTGGGGGCATTACAATACCTGACTTTAAACTGTATTATAGGGCCACGATAATCAAAACAGCATGGTATTGGCAGAAAAATAGACACTCAGACCAATGGAACAGAATAGAAAGCCCAGAAATAAAACCACATATATATGGTCAAATAATCTTTGATAAAGGGGCCAACAACACACAATGGAGAATAGAAAGCCTCTTCAACAAATGGTGTTGGGAAAACTGGAAAGCCACATGCAAAAGAATGAAACTCGACTACAGCCTGTCCCCGTGTACTAAAATTAATTCAAAATGGATCAAAGACCTAAATATAAGACCTGAAACAATAAAGTACATAGAAGAAGACATAGGTACTAAACTCATGGACCTGGGTTTTAAAGAACATTTTATGAACTTGACTCCAATGGCAAGAGAAGTGAAGGCAAAGATAAATGAATGGGACTACATCAGAATAAAAAGTTTTTGCTCAGCAAGAGAAACTGATATCAAAATAAACAGACAGCCAACTAAATGGGAAATGATATTTTCAAATAACAGCTCAGATAAGGGCCTAATATCCAAAATTTACAAAGAACTCATAAAACTCAAGAACAAACAAACAAACAATCCAATAAAAAAATGGGAAGAGGACATGAATAGACACTTCTCCCAGGAAGAGATACAAATGGCCAACAGATATATGAAAAGATGCTCAGCTTCATTAGTTATTAGGGAAATGCAAATCAAAACTACAATGAGATACCACCTCACCCCTGTTAGATTAGCTATTATCAACAAGACGGGTAATAGCAAATGTTGGAGAGGCTGTGGAGAAAAAGGAACCCTCATTCACTGTTGGTGGGACTGTAAAGTAGTACAACCATTATGGAGGAAAGTATGGTGGTTCCTCAAAAAACTGCAAATAGAACTACCTTATGACCCAGCAATCCCTCTACTGGGTATATACCCCAAAACCTCAGAAACATTGATACGTGAAGACACATGTAGCCCCATGTTCATTGCAGCACTGTTCACAGTGGCCAAGACATGGAAACAACCAAAAAGCCCTTCAATAGAAGACTGGATAAAGAAGATGTGGCACATATACACTATGGAATACTACTCAGCCATAAGAAATGATGACATCAGATCATTTACAGCAAAATGGTGGGATCTTGATAACATTATAAGGAGTGAAATAAGTAAATCAGAAAAAAACAAGAACTACATGATTCCATACATTGGTGGAACATAAAAATGAGACTAAGAGACATGGACAAGAGTTTGGTGGTTACCAGGGGTGGGGGGAGGGAGGACAGGGGGAGAGTTAGGGGGAGGGGGAGGGGCACAGAGAACTAGATAGAGGATGGCGAAGGACAATCTGACTTTGGGCGAGGGGTATGCCACATAATCTAATGACAAAATAACCTAGACATGTTTTCTTTGAATATATGTACCCTGATTTATTCATGTCATCCCATTACCATTAATAAAAAAAAATAAAAATAAAAATAAAATAAAAATAAAAAAAAAAGATAATTTTTAAATGTGTTTAAAACAGACCATCATTTGTCACCCTCATTTGGTATTTCTTTGAGTAATAATATGTTAGCTGCCTCATAACAGTAGATGTGTGTAGGGCCTCTCCTGATGTTTTAGTGGCCCTGCTGGTGAGGTGACACATAATTGCCTCTAACTGGATATACAACCTTCATTACAAAAAGCAAAACCTTATGTGTTGTATTATTTTTTGTTATTTGTTTCATTACACACTAAGTACTAACTTAACAGTGGTGTTTTGAGAGTGATCACAATGCTGTATGATTCTTTGGTGAGCGTCCCTGACATTTTATTTCTGTTAGAATCAGTATAACATTTATCAAGAATCCTTGATAATTACTCACAGCATTGTTCCCTTTAAAATCTTGGAAAATGTTGTGCTTGTACCCTTTACAGTCTTATGTTGAGTAGAGGTCGAACTTTTCCACTTCTGAGTTTTCAAATGATTATTATTTCACTGATATGTGTATAGCAGTTAGGGCAACTGTTTCTTTTATTTACAAGGAAAACTCCAGTTATATATATTAAAACAATTTAAACTTGAGCCCATCTGTAGCTAAGGATACTGAACATATATGCAGCTTGTCATCATAAGTGTTTGGAATAAGTAGTATTTTTAGATGCTTCATTTTAAAAGAAACCTTCTCCATCCTCTTGATAATTGTCTTTCTAGCAAACTATAGATGTTTTGCTTATTAAAGTTAGGTAGAAAAAAACTAATTCTTTCTCTTTTTCTCTTTTAATGTATATTTTGCTTGTTTATAGATTATATAACAGATTATAGAGCAGGGGTCCCCAAACTTTTTACACAGGGGGCCAGTTCACTGTCCCTCAGACCATTGGAGGGCCAGACTATAAAAAAAACTATGAACAAATCCCTATGCACACTGCACAGATCTTATTTTAAAGTAAAAAAAAAAAAACAACAAAACAGGAACAAATACAATATTTAAAATAAAGAACAAGTAAATTTAAATCAACCAACTGACCAGTATTTCAATGGGAACTATGCTCCTCTCACTGACCACCAATGAAAGAGGTGCCCCTTCCGGAAGTGCAGAGGGGGCCGGATAAATGGCCTCAGGGGACCGCATGTGGCCCGCGGGCCATAGTTTGGGGACCCCTGCTATAGAGCATGAGATATTTTAAAGATGGTTTTCTAGTCAAAGAAAAGTGCTTCTCTTACTATGGCAACAGCTAAGTAGTGTTCATATTCAGAATAAATCCCTCACAAGGTTCTTAATCCAGGCTACTTAGAAATAATTCCTGAGACATTTACTCTTTAAAAATGTGATAAGATATATACATATAACATAAAATTTGCCATATTAACCAATTTTAAATGTACAGTTTAATCATGTCTTAGTTCAGGCTGTTATAATAAAAATACTATAGACTAGGATGGCTTAAACAATAAAGATTTATATCTCACAGTTCTGCAGTTGGGAAGTTCAAGATCAAGGTGCCAGTAAATCTGGGGTCTGATGAGGGCCCACAGTTTGGACCGCTTTATCTTCAAGGGCTCCACTTTCAAATACCACCTTATTGGGGCATAGACTTCAACATATAACTTTTGAGGGGACACAAATATTCAGGTCATGGCAGGATGCATTAACTCACATTGTTGTGCAGCCACAACAACTATCCATCTCCAGAACTTTTTCATCCTCCTAAACTAAACTCCAAACCCATTAAACAATAACTCTCCATTCAACCTCTCCCCAAGACACTGGCAACCATTCTACTCTGTCTATGAATTTGACTACTCTATATAAATGGAACCATACATTATCTATCCTTTTGTGATTGTCTTACTTCACTTAGCATGATTGTCTTCAAGGTTAAATCCATGTTGTAGCATAGGTCAGAATTTCCTTCCTTTTATTTTATTTTATTATTGTTATTATTTTGTGACAGAGAGAGAGTAAGAGAAAGGGACAGATAGGGAAAAACAGACAGAAAGGGAAGAGATGAGAAGCATTCATTCTTCATCGCGGCTCCTTAGTTGTTCATTGATTACTTTCTCATATGTGCCTTGCCTGGGGGTCTACAGCAGAGTGAGTGACCCCTTGCTCAAGTCAGTGACCTTGGGCTCAAGCCAGCGACCTTGGGGTCATGTCTGTGATCCCACGGTCAAGCTAGAGACCCAGCACTCAAGCTGGTGAGCAATGCTCAAGCCAGATGAGCCCGCACTCAAGTTGGTGACCTTGAGGTTTCGAACCTGCGTCCTCTGTGTCCCAGTCCGATGCCCTATCCGCTGAACCACCATCTAGTCAGGCATGAGAATTTCCTTCCTTTTAAGTGCTAAGTAATATTTCATTGTCTAAATAAACCACATTTTGTTTATCTATTTATCTATTTGGTATTTGTGTTGCTTCTACGTTTCGACTTGTGAATAAGGCTGCTATATTGTACAAATGGCATTTTCATTTTTGAAACCTGAATTCTTTCCTAGTGTATTTTTTAAGGAAGAATTTACTCTAAAAACTCACCCATTCTTTGATTCAAATAAGTAGCCTTGATTTAGAATTTAGTGAAGATGGCCTCTTGTATCTCTCCTTCAGTTTTATTTTATACATTGGCTTTCCTCTGTATTTATAAAGTCATTCTTCTCCCATCTGCATTTCAACTTTTCTCTGTGGTTCAGTGATAATTTTTCTTGGTTTTCTTCTCAGAGCTCTAGTCTAATTTTAATGCTTCTCACACGCTTGACCTTCAAATCTTATTTCGTTCTATGAGCTTTCTATGAGTCTCACATTTTCAGTTCCCTGCTAAGATAATTACATTTGAATACCTCTCATCACCACAAACTCAGAATGACTAACAGAACATCCTCTTTCTGCCAAACTCACCTTTCCTACTAGTTTGTTTTTCATATTTCTCTCAGTCCAACTGTAAACCTTAGAATTACCTTTGCCTTAATCCTTAGAGATATATCAAAGACCTGTTGACCCAGTGTAATTCTAATGAATTTTATAAACTGTAAATTTGATTATTATCAAATTATGCCTAATTTTTTTAAGTGGCCCACAGTATAAATTCCAAACTTCCATCATGATGTATAAATTCTTTTATGATGTGGCCACTGCTACCCTTTTAAACCCTGCCTACCACATGGAACTATTTGCAGTTTAATGAAAAATCAGTCATTTCATTCCTATTGATTGATTGAATGATCAGTGGTACCTTACTAGCCCAATCTGCAGTGCTTTCAAGACTCTGCTCAAATGTTGCCTCCTCTACAAAGCTTTACTGAATCCTCCCTCTAGACACAGTTGGTCATTCTGTCTCCAAAGTTCCCATTGTGTATTGCATTTATCACATTACATATCACATAATCGTGTCACAATTCTCAAATGATACTACAATTATTTATTTGTATGAACCTCATTATTAATAAATGATGAAGTTCTTCAGGGCACTGATTTTCTTATTCATCATTATAATCCCTGTTCCTGATGTACAATGGCACTAAAAATAATGTTTTGTGAATCAGTGATCCAGACTGATATTCCTTCAAATTTGGACGGTTGAAAGAGCCTTCTAACAACTTTTCCTACATTTAATTACCACACTCCCCCAAAGTCAGGAGCTTCCAATTGTCTAAAATTTAGACTACCATAAAGTCTAAAATTCTAAGCCTGAAACTGAAGGTTCTCTTTTATATGGTCTCTATGCATTTTATCTATTAAACTACTATGCATTTTATCTATTAAATTGATGAAACAGACTACTTGCCACAGGTGAGATATAATTAAAGTATGCTAGGGCAAAATGCCTCATGTAATTATTTATGTGTATGCCTTGCTTCTCAGACCAACTGGAATCTTCATGAGGGTACAGTGGGTTTTGGCCCTTATCCAAAGCACTTTGCACATAAAATTATGTCAGGTACCATTTAAAAATACTTCCTGAGTTCTCTCTAGTACATCTCAGTTGACTGTAGTTTTTCTGCTTTGAGTGTTCTTTCTCCATCCTCTGCTCAGCCAGATTTTACCTACTCTGTAGGCCTTCTCCAGTGCCAGTCTCGTGTGAAACCTTTCATTGCCCTGAACTCCTGCCACATTAGAATGAATCTCTTCCTCCTCTGTACTTCCTTTTGTAATTCTTATAGTCTTTTGAAATCTCCATCAGCTTAAATTTTAGTTGAATATATATGTGTGTTTTCTACTCGCTATAAAATTCATTGAAGAAAAGGATTTAGTCTTATTGATTTTTATTAGCTACCACGTCTTAAGTCATATTTCCTACTTTATTTTCTTTAACAAAACAATTGCTCTATAACTTCTGGAAGGAAAGCAATAAGGCAAGGCAAATTTATTCATACTGTGAAGATGTATAATTTCACATTACTGTGAAGAGCTTTTAGGCATCTCTGTTTGGAATTACTTAAAGGGTGAATGTTCAAATGAAACAATATAAAGATTATTTGCTTACTTTAAGGGTTTCATTGGTTCTCCTGGAGAAGTAGGACAACTGGGACCTGAAGGAGAAAGAGTGAGTAAATTTCCTTCAAGTATTATTTCTAAAGTGATTTATATATGATAATGTATAACAAGGGTCATAAACTCATATGCCAGTTGAGTAATCTTACTGAGAGAAGCAAGCCAGCTTTAAGAAGAACCACCTACCAGAAATATAATTAGATTCTCTTGAATTTTACCAAATATTGTTTTAAGAAAGTGAGGTGATACAAATGTGTATGGCTAGCTATTTTAAATTTAGTTAAAAAAACAAACTGTAATATTAAAATATATAATTATAAAATTTTATTTTATAAATCACTAATCTTTAATTTGAGTATAAATTCTTAATTTTATAATGCAATATGCAGTAAATAATTCAGCCTCAGAAAGTATATTTTTTGTTTAGTTTAGTAATGAAAGATAGCTGTTCATAAATGCCGGTATTTGTAAATAAAGATAGAATCTTTGCAAAATGGTTTGATATACTTAAAAAATCAATCAAGATATGTAGAGAGGTCTGGCATCCCAATTTTATCTTAGCTAGTTTCAGGTGCCATTGCAGTTCAGTGACTTCTATGTATTTGCTTACCTTCATTTTCATTGAAAAAGGTAGAATTAAGTAATATTAGCATTTATAAGGTTTGAAAGCAAAGAAAATCATACAGAAATTTAGCATCTACCTCTATTATTGTAGGAATGCTTTTCAGGCCAAAATTTTCATTTCTGGAAACTGACTTTTGCAAATGAAAGTAAACCAGATTATTCTTTGCTAGATGAATTTTTCAATAATATAATTTTTTTCTTTTTTTTATTATTAAGCAGGAAACAGGAAGGCAGAGAGACAGAATTCCACATGTGCCTCAACCTAGATCCATCTGGCAAGCCCCCTACCAAGTGACGCTCTGCCCATCTGGAGCCGTTGCTCCATTGCTCAGCAACCGAACTATTTTAGTGCCTGAGGCGAGGTCATAGAGCAGTGGTTCTCAAACTTTTTGAAGTCGGGGCACATTTAAAATTCTACAAATAATTGTAGGCACACTATATAAAAATTTCTGAGAAATATGTTATAATAATTAAGTCAAATATTAAGGGAAAAAAATAAAGTCCAAGCGTGCTTTTATGCTAATTAAATGAAACAAATACTAAAAACTAAATTTATTCTGACATTAAAAAACATTTTTATGTTACATTTTTTGAGTTATGCTTTTTAAAATTCATAAAAAAGAAGGGTTAAAAAATAAGAAAATGACAAAAAAGTTATCTTTTTATATATAGAGATACATTCTTTTTTTTTTTTTTTTTATATAATTTTATTTTTTTAATGGGGTGACATCAATAAATCAGGATACATATATTCAAAGATAACAAGTCCAGGTTATCTTGTCGTTCAATTATGTTGCATACCCACCACCCAAATTCAGATTGTCCTCTGTCACCTTCTATCTTGTTTTCTTTGTGCCCCTCCCCACCCCCTATCCCTCTCCCATTCCCCCCTCCCCCCCGTAACCACCACACTCTTATAAATGTCTCTTAGTTTCACTATTATGTCCCACCTACGTATGGAATAATACAGTTCCTGTTTTTTTCTGATTTACTTATTTCGCTTCGTATCATGTTATCAAGATCCCACCATTTTGCTGTAAATGTTCCGATGTCATCATTTCTTATGGCTGAGTAGTATTCCATAGTGTATATGTGCCACATCTTCTTTATCCAGTCATCTATTGATGGGCTTTTTGGTTGTTTCCATGTCCTGGCCACTGTGAACAATGCTGCAATAAACATGGGGCTGCATGTGTCTTTACGTATCAATGTTTCTGAGTTTTTGGGATATATACCCAGTAGAGGGATTGCTGGGTCATAAGGTAGTTCTATTTTCAGTTTTTTGAGGAACCACCATACTTTCCTCAATAATGGTTGTACTACTTTACATTCCCACCAACAGTGTATGAGGGTTCCTTTTTCTCCACAGCCTCTCCAACATTTGCTGTTACCTGACTTGCTAATAACAGCTAATCGAACAGGTGTGAGGTGGTATCTCATTGCCGTTTTGATTTGCATTTCTCTAATAGCTAAAGAAGATGAGCATCTTTTCATATATCTGTTGGCCATTTGTATTTCTTCCTGGGAGAAGTGTCTATTCATATCCTCTTCCCATTTTTTTATTGGATTGTTTGTTTGTTTGTTGTTGAGTTTTATGAGTTCTTTGTATATTTTGGATATTAGGCCCTTATCTGAGCTGTCGTTTGAAAAAATCATTTCCCATTTAGTTGGCTTTCTGTTTATTTTGTCATCAGTTTCTCTTGCTGAGCAAAAACTTCTTAGTCTGATGTAGTCCCATTCATTAATTTTTGCCTTCACTTCTCTTGCCATTGGAGTCAAATTCATAAAATGCTCTTTAAAACCCAGGTCCCTGAGTTGAGTACCTATGTCTTCTTCTATGTACTTAATTGTTTCAGGTCTTATGTTTAGATCTTTGATCCATTTTGAGTTAATTTTTGTACAGGGGGAGAGACTGTAGTCCAGTTTCATTCTTTTGCATGTGGCTTTCCAGTTTTCCCAGCACCATTTATTGAAGAGGCTTTCTTTTCTCCATTGTGTGTTGTTGGCCCCTTTATCAAAAATTATTTGACTATATATATGTGGTTTTATTTCTGGACTTTCTATTCTGTTCCATTGGTCTGAGTGTCTATTTTTCTGCCAATACCATGCTGTTTTGATTGTCGTGGCCCTATAATAGAGTTTGAAGTCAGGTATTGAAATGCCCCCAGCTTCATTCTTTTTCTTTAGGATTGCTTTGGCTATTCGGGGTTTTTTATAGTTCCATATAAATCTGATGATTTTTTGCTCTATTTCTTTAAAAAATGTCATTGGAAGTTTGATGGGAATTGCATTAAATTTGTATATTGCTTTGGGTAATAAAGCCATCTTGAATATATTTATTCTTCCTAGCCAAGAACAAGGTATATTCTTCCATCTCATTATATCTTTTTCGATTTCCCTTAACAATGGTTTATAGTTTTCATTATATAAGTCCTTTACATTCTTTGTTATGTTTATTCCTAAGTATTTTATTTTCTTTGTTGCAATCGTGAAGGGGATTATTCTTTTGAGTTCCTTCTCAGTTGTTTCATTGTTGGCATATAGAAAGGCTATTGATTCTGTATGTTAATTTTGTATCCTACGACCTTACTGTATTGGCTTATTGTTTCTACTAGTCTTTTTGTGGATTCTTTGGGGTTTTCGATGTATAGTATCATATCATCTGCAAAAAGTGATACCTTTACTTCTTCTTTTCCGATATGGATGCCTTTTATTTCTTTGTCTTGTCTGATTGCTCTGGCTAGAACCTCTAGTACCACATTAAATAAGAGTGGAGAGAGTGGACAACCCTGTCTTGTTCCTGATTTAAGGGGGAAAGCCTTCAGTTTAGTGCCATTTAATATGATGTTAGCTGATGGTTTATCATATATGGCCTTTATCATGTTGAGATATTTTCCTTCTATACCCATTTTGTTGAGAGTCTTAAACATAAAATTGTGTTGTATTTTATCGAAAGCCTTTTCTGCGTCTATTGATAAGATCATGTGGTTTTTGTTCTTTGTTTTGTTGATATGGTGTATTACATTAACCGTTTTACGTATGTTGAACCATCCTTGAGATTCTGGGATGAATCCCACTTGATCATGATGTATTATTTTTTTAATATGTTGTTGTATTCGATTTGCTAGTATTTTGTTTCGTATTTTAGCATCTGTATTCATTAGACATATTGGTCTGTAGTTTTCTTTTTTTGTGCCATCCTTGCCTGGTTTTGGTATGAGGGTTATGTTGGCTTCGAAAAATGTGTTTGGAAGTATTGCTTCTTCTTCAATTTTTTGGAAGACTTTGAGTAGAATAGGAACCAAGTCTTCTTTGAATGTTTGATAAAATTCGCTGGTATAGCCGTCAGGGCCTGGACTTTTATTTTTGGGGAGGTTTTTAATGGTTTTTTCTATTTCTTCTCTACTGATAGGTCTGTTTAGGCTTTCTGCTTCTTCTTGACTGAGTCTAGGAAGGTTGTATTTTTCTAGGAATTTATCCATTTATTCTAGGTTGTTGAATTTAGTGGCATAAAGTTTTTCATAGTATTCTACAATAATTCTTTGTGTATCTACGGTGTCCGTGGTGATTTCTCCTCTTTCATTTTGGATTTTGTTTATATGAGTTCTTTCTCTTTTTTCCTTGGTGAGTCTTGCCAAGGGTTTGTCAATTTTGTTGATCTTTTCAAAGAACCAGCTCCTTGTTCTATTAATTTTTTCTATAGTTTTTCTGTTCTCTAATTCATTTATTTCTGCTCTGATTTTTATTATCTCCTTTCTTCGGCTGGTTGTGGGTTGTCTTTGTTCTTCTTTTTCTAGTTCCTTAAGGTGGGAAGTTAAGTGGTTCACTTGGGCTCTCTCTTGTTTGTTCATATATGCCTGAAGTGATATGAACTTCCCTCTTATCACTGCTTTTGCTGCATCCCATAGATTCTGATATGTCGTATTGTCATTTTCATTAGTCTGTATATATCTTTTGATCTCTGCACTTATTTCTTCTTTGACCCATTCATTTTTTAAAAGTATGTTGTTTAGTTTCCACATTTTTGTGGGATTTTTTTCCTCTTTTTTGCAGTTGAATTCTAGTTTCAAGGCTTTATGATCAGAAAATATGCTTGGTACAACTTCAATTTTTCTGAATTTGCTGATGTTGTTTTTGTGGCCCAACATATGGTCAATTCTTGAGAATGATCCATGTACACTGGAGAAAAATGTATACTCAGTCACTTTGGGATGAAATGTCCTGTAGATGTGTATCATATCCAGGTGCTCTAGTGTTTTGTTTAAGGCCACTATGTCTTTGTTGATTCTCTGTTTGGATGACCGATCTAGAGCCGTCAGCGGTGTATTGAGATCTCCAAGTATGATTGTATTTTTGTCAGTTTTTGTTTTAAGATCAATAAGTAGCTGTCTTATATATTTTGGTGCTCCTTGGTTTGGTGCATATATATTAAGAATTGTTATGTCTTCTTGATTCAGTGTCCCCTTAGCCATTATGAAATGGCCATTTTTGTCTCTGAGTACTTTTCCTGTCTTGTAGTCAGCATTATCCGATATGAGTATTGCTACACCTGCTTTTTTTTGGATGTTATTTGCTTGGAGTATTGTTTTCCAGCCTTTCACTTTGAATTTGTTTTTATCCTTGTTACTTAGATGAGTTTCCTGTATGCAGCATACAGTTGGATTTTCTTTTTTAGTCCATTCTGCTACTCTGTGCCTTTTTATTGGTGAGTTTAATCCGTTTACATTTAGTGTAATTATTGATACTTGTGAGTTCCCTATTGCCATTTTATATCTACTTTCTGTTAGTTTTGTGTCTTGTTTGATCCTTCTCTTTTGTTTTTCTATCTTTTGTTTTTATTTGGTTGTATTCCATACATCTTTCCACTGTTGCTATCTTTTTTATCTCATGTGCTTCTGTGGTGGTTTTTTCAATGGTGGTTACCTTTGAATAATGAAAAGGGTCCCTACCCTGTTCATTGTAGCGAACTATTTTGTGAGTACTTTTGCACTCCATCGTCCTTTGCTACTGTTAATCTCCATCTTCTTCCCCTCTTTCTTTTTGTTGTTGTCACAGTTTAAATTTGGTTTTATTGTGTTCTTCTTGGAGCTTTTACTTGTGGCTCTGTTTTTTTTTGTTCTTTGTATCTGATTGGAGAACCCCCTTTAGTAATTCCTGGAGTGGGGGTTTTCTGATGATAAATTCCCTCATCTTTTCTGTATCTGTGAATATTTTTATTTCTCCTTCATATTTGAAGGATAGCTTTGATGGGTATAGTATTCGTGGCTGAAAGTTCCTCTCTTTCAGGACTTTAAATATTGGGGTCCACTCTCTTCTAGCTTGTAGAGTTTCTGCTGAGAAATCTGATGATAATCTAATGGGCCTTCCTTTATATGTTGTATTCTTCTTTTCCCTGGCTGCCTTGAGAATTTTTTCTTTGCTGTTGGTTTGTGTCAATTTCATTATGATATGCCTTGGAGTAGGTTTGTTGGGGTTAAGAAAACTTGGAGTTCTGTTTGCTTCTTGAACTTGAGGCTTTAGTTCTTTCCACAGGCTTGGGAAGTTCTCATCTATTATTTGTTTGAGTATGTTCTCCATTCCATTTTCTCTCTCTTCTCCCTCTGATATACCTATTATTCTTATGTTATTCTTTTTGATGGAGTCAGATAATTCTTGTAGGGCTATCTCATTTTTTTTTATTTTTGAATCTCTTTCTTCTTCTCTCTGTTGTGCCTCAAGTTGCTTGTCTTCTATTTCACTAATCCTCTCTTCTATCTGACCTGTTCTATTAGCTAAGCTTGTTACTTCGTTTTTCAGCTCGTGAATTGAGTTTTTCATCTCTGTTTGATTTGTTTTTATAGTTTCAATTTCCTTGGACATATATTCTTTGTGTTCATTGAGTTGTTTTCTGAGCTCCCTAAATTGCCTTTCTGTGTTTTCTTGTATATCTCGGAGGATTTTTAGGATTTCTATCTTGAATTCTCTGTCATTTAGCTCCAAGGTTTCCAATATATTAAATTTTTTCTCCATAGATTTTTCCTCATCTAGCTGTGTTACCTCTCTTTCTTTTGTATCCATGATATTCGATTTTTAGAGATACATTCTTAATAAGATTTAGTAAATTTGGCAGTCCCAGCATGAATGTGTTAAGTTTTTTCATTCTTGTGTTTATGAGAAACATGAGCCTGATGTGTTGAAGCAATTTCTTCAATGTTTGGGCATATATTTGAAAGGCAAACTCTCATTTCCTCGTCAATACATTGAAGAATTCCTTTCCTTCTACTCTTAATTGTGCTGAGGATAGAAAATCCTAATTCACATAAATAGGATGTTGAAAATTGTATTAAAATGTTCAAAGCTTTTTTAGATATTGCCACATATTCTTCTTTTATGGAAATCCAAAAGGCTTCAAGAGACAATTCCTTATGTTTAATCATCAATCCACGATCACTGGATATAGCTGCCAATTCTTCTTCTTCTGTTAATGTTAAACCAAAATCACTTGAAGCTTCTATGAATGTGTTTCTAATCCAATCGTATTGTTCAGTGTTAAGTGATGGAAAATGCTATAAATTAAATTCTGCACGTCAGCCTTCAAGTCCTATTTTATTTACACTAAACTTTTGCTCACTTCCAGAATTGGACTCTTCAATATTATGCTTCTTTTTGAGAAATCTATCCATTTTATTTGGTTGTATTTATCTAAAAATAATATAATGGTGTGTTAATAATAAATATAATAATGATGTGTTAACAAAAAAGAGCAGTATTTCCTTAAGGAAATGGTATAACAGAGTAACTATATTTATTTTTATATCTGGGCACATGCCGTGAACCTGCGCAGCTAGTAATTCCAGGTCCTGAGTGGGACTGGTGCGGAATTAAGAAAATACAGGATCAGGAGGGCCCTGTAATTGCTGCTGGCAAGAACAAAGCGCACCCAAAAACCACATCTTGCTTTATTTATAGGACAAAGTGAGGCTATTAGCAAATCTTAACTTTCCACCAAAGGATAAAAGAAACTTGCCTCCAGTCTTTTCAGGGAACATGGGGGGTAGTGTGAACAATCCAGCATCACAGCTTAACAGCTTTTTGCAACCTAATCAGGCAAGTGAGGTGGGGGGTTGGGCAGACTATCAGCTTACAGCCAATTCCCCACACCTCTGTCCCCCCAAAATCTAAACTCCAAAAACTCTGTTGGTTTTTTGGTCCCCAACAGGCACATATTTCTCTGGAATACCATAGGGCAGTGGTCCCCAAGCCCCAGGCTGCTGACCAGTACTGGTCAGTAGGCCATTTGGTACCAGTCTGCAGAGAAAGAATAAATAACTTACATTATTTCCATTTTATTTATATTTAAGTCTGAACGATGTTTTATTTTTAAAAAATGACCAGATTCCCTCTGTTACATATCTAAGACTCACTCTTGACGCTTGTCTTGGTCACATGATACATTTATCTGACCCACCCTAAAGGCCAGTCCGTGAAAATATTTTCTGACATTAAACTGGTCTGTGGCCCACAAAAGTTTGGGAACCACTGCCACAGGGCACACCTGGCAATCTTCTAGGGCACACCAGTGTTCCCTAGTGCACACTTTGAGAACCACTGCCATAGAGCCATCCTCAGCACCTGGGGCCAACTAAACCATGGCTGTGCAAGGGAAGGAGAGAGAAAGAGAAAGAGAGAGAGAAAGGGAGGGTGAAGAGTGAAGAAGCAGATGGTCACTTCTCCTGAGTACCATGACTGGGACTCAAACAAATATATAATTTTTCAACTGAGTGAATTAAATTGCATTTTCTTGTAATTACTTGTGAAATGCCATTCCAGAGAAGAAAGATTCAGAGCTTAAATTTGCTGTAATGATAATAAAAATGTTCAGTCTTCTTTGATGAAATGAGATGAAGATTTGCCCTTGGAAAACATGCAAGTCATTTGTTTTTCTTGGAAAAAGTATCTTCAGCATGATCCCACAACTAATCTAATTAACTGCCTTGTGGTACAGTAGACTTATAGAGGATGCCTCCAATCCATCATGCAAAGAATTGAGCTGCTTCTCATTGACCCAAAGGAGCATATACTGTTCACATGGTCAATTACTCTGCTGTTCATAATACAATCCTTTCCTGACCTTTTAGTATGAACTTATGTCCAGTAATCTATGTAGGAAATAAACCGAAGTTATATGTCATTGAAAAATGTTATCTTGGATTTAAGGATTTCAGTGTTGACAGTACCTTCTATAGGCACACTACCTGCAATCATATTCACTAATTCTGACCAGTCTATGAAAATATTAAGACTATAGCAAATCAAAATATAAGATCATTTTGTGATATTGTGCTTATCATGGGTACCATGTCCTAATATCCATTGCTACTTAAAATTCTGATTAAAACCATAAATGAAATAGCTAACTCGGTATCATTATTATGTTATAAATCATTTAAGAAGAGAAAAGCAAAAGAAAATAATATAGTGCTATTCACTCCTGAAAACAATGGAAAGCAAAGGTCCTTTCTTGAAGTTAATAATATATATAATATTTGTTTATAGGAGAAATTTGTATTTATGAAAAAGTACTTATATAATTCTATCTGCCCTATCCTGAGATGTAGTTATGCTACTAATATTTTAGAAAATGGCCTGTTGGCTCAATGGTAGAACGTCTCCCCAGCATGTAGAAGTCCTGGGTTTAATTCCTGGTCAGGGCACACAGGAGAACAGGAGAAACACCCATCTCCTTCTTCATCCCTCCCCCTTCTCTCTCTCTCTCTCTCTCTCTCTCTCTCTCTCTTCCCTTCCTGAAGCCATGGCTTCAGTGGTTCAAGCAAGTTGGCCCTCTGGAAAAATAACTATCACTAGAGGAAAGTTGGGATTCCATTTGGAAGTTCAGATAGGATGGATTCCTGAATAAAATCAGAATTCTGTTATGAAGAAGAAAAGGGTCTACTTTTATTACATTAATATATTGAAGCTTTCCTGAACATCACACCAATTTAAAGAACACTTTATTTCTCTCTTTGGCATATTTCATTATTTGATGTTTGAGAAAAAAACTTCTAGTTCAATCAGTTATTCAACAAATATTTACTTTGGTTTTTTTTATATTCTAGGGTGTTCCTGGGATTCGTGGAAAAAGGGGTCTTAAGGGAAGACAGGTAGTTCGATTCTTTTTTCCCAAAGTTCAGTTTAAGAGCAATATAATCTAGTTATGTACATATTTCTCTACTATTAAATAGGAATGTAGTTGTTCTTGTCCACAATCCATATCGTTCAACAGAATTTGATTTTTGTCACTTTAAGTCTAGCAAATACCACCTGGAAATGTAAAGGAAAATTGAGATTTAAAAAAATAGCTTAAAATTTAACACTTCTAGCCCATTTTATGTACCACTAGAAAAGACCGTTTTCCCCATAACAAGTCATTCAATGTTACAGAAAATGCATGAACAATTTAAAACATTAATGATAGCACTGTTCACTCTCATAGTTTAGAGGTTTTTTGCATGCCTACTTCAGATGTTAATTAAGAAGCTCATTTGCTACCAATTCTTATAATTTTATTTTAAAAAAATTAATGAAAGTGAATTTTTCCAGATAATGTAATAATTTCAGAGATGAGTAGAAACTTTGACATTATCCAATACCTCATTATTTAACAAATGAGAAAACTGTGGTTCAGGGAAGAATCCTCAGGTTATCCTGGCTGAGTTAGTATAACTAATTAGCCACCTGCTTTTCACGTGTGCTGTATTTACTATTCAAAGGTATTTATTAGGTTGAAACATGCTGTGTTACACTGTATTTTCTAGTCCCATGATGGCGAACCTTTTTATAAAAACCGCCCACTTTTGAGTGCTGGTCAACCTGGTCCCTCCTGCCCACTAGTGAGCATTCCAGCTTTCATGGTGGGCGGTAGCAGAGCAACCAAACGGCGCTGCGATTGGCCCACTATGAAAGCTGGGCCACCCACTAGTGGGGGGGGGGGGGGGAGGGACCAGGTTGACCAGCACTGCAAAAGTGAGCTGTTTTTATAAAAAGGTTCGCCATCACTGTTCCAGTCTATAAGGAAGAAAATTGCTTTTCAAGACACCTTTTCTAAAATTTTGGTGTATATAAATAAAACCTTGATAATGCTAAAGGATTACAAATCTCACCAGAACATTTACCGGTATATGGTTTTAAAGCATTTTTTATTCTTTGAATTTTGCAATATTTTTTGAAGGCAAATGTTTAAAGACTTACTCTTAATCACATAGTTAAATTGGTAAAGTCATGAATGGAGCCCAGCTTTTCTGAATATAAATCCAGGATCCTTTTCCTTACTTCTTAGATATTTCTGCTGTCTGTCTTCTACACTGCTTAGAAGAGCATGACTTATTTTTTACTAACGTTTAGACAAAATATGATAAAAACTGTTTTAATGTTTCACTTGAAAGATTTTAATGTATTAAGATTGAATTTACCAAACCATCAAGAAATAAAAAATAAGCCAAACATTTTGTTTCCTTGCACTTACATTCAACTTGAAGATTAATGTTATAACAACTGCAGAAAGTGTTAACATCATCATTGCCAACATTGCTATTTTTTATTCTCAAGCACTGTGCTACTGTATTTGTATGCCGTCTCATTTAATTACATTCCACTCCACTTCAGAATGTTAGTATGTTATTTCTTTATGTTTTAGCCCTCAAACACATACCCCAACAGAAATATCTTTCTATTTATTATGTGTAAAATCTTTAAGTTAAATATGCAGATGTAGGCTTCTCAAAATTGACAGTAGATTAAGTTTATCTCTTTATTCTTGTATTCTTCATTCTGTGTTAATTTTTTTCTCATTCTTATCAAAGTATGCTGTCGGGAAAAGAACTAGTTAAGTTATTCATGTCACTTTATATATATTACTTCCAATGCTTAAAATGTTACCTTACCGATTAACAATTATATTTTAAATGTAGTTTAAGACAAAATACGTAATCTACAATGGTGAAATTTTAGGCATTGGTGAGAAAGTATCTTTTTCAAAGCTCCTGTCAGCTATCATTCTAGTAGCTACCAACTTTATTTATTAATACATCTGGTCTTATATAAATACTAACTTTGTCTTGGCAATATATAGGTAATATCTAGTATCCTACTCCATAATGAACTTTAAACCTGTTTATGAAAATTTATAGGTAACTTCTGGGTTTCTTACTCCATAAGGAATTATAAAATTATACAATAGATGCTATTTAATTTAAAAAGGCAGTTCAAGAAAAACTGGAAAAATTGTTAATGGCATAATTACTGGGTTATTTGATTACACTCTTCTTTATATTACAAAATTTGTAAAGGTTTATAAATTTTAAAATGTATGCTTTTGTAATAGAGTTATATCCTTAGAAAAACTATATTTGAAAAACATATGTATCCTATTTTTCCTGAATACTGTTTATAATAGATAATTTGTCTGGTGTTGTCATCTGTCATGTATACTATATGTACTTTTTCTTGTCTTTACCACAAAATGATCTGGCCACGTTTATGAGGAAATCGCTGTACTTAGGGTAAGATACAGTTACAGCCACAAGTCAAATTACGCCAAGCCTGACCTCACAAACTCTTCCAGAATATTATCCTATGTGTAAATGCTCCCTTATGTTCTGTTTCTTTTAAGTAAAATCATATTAAGATAGTTTTGACATTAAATAAGGGCAAACATATTAGCATGGGATATTAGGCATCATGGGACCTTGCATTTTCATTAAGATGATTAAAATTCCATGGGAAGAATGGTCATGTTATGGTTTAAATAACAGTAAAAAGAAATATCTTTTGAAAATATGCCCACTATTTCTGATGTGGAAAATGTTAGTTGTGGGGAATACAAACATGGCCATTTTCTCTTGGTAATTTATGAAACCATGTATAATATTTGATATATATAAAGTAGGTATACAAATACAGAAGCACAACTAAAGGATCCTAGGCCTCACTAAGATGACAGAAACCTGTACATCTGAAAGAATATTACGGTAACTTAGAAATGCTGCAATCTGGAACTACCTATATCTAAGAAACTTTTGGCTCTACATATGTCAAAGATTGTTACTTTCAGCTTTCTGCTGATATCAGAGATATTTGGAAGTATAGGTTGATGCTTCATTAAGATACTGCTATGTGGATGTCATGTTATTTAATTTACTATCATTAGTATGAATATTATTACAAGCTATACTTTGTTATAATTATCATTCCCTTTTAATTAACTGAATTAGTTTTTGTGTATTTCAAATGAACTAATTTCCTCAAATTTTAGGTAGCTAAAAGTATTCAGTCTTATGAACACAGAATAGTTATGATTCAGTTTTTTAAAAATATTGTAAGATAATTTGTAGAACAACAGTAGCTCAGGTTGTTTTTTGTTTGTTTGTTTGTTTGTTTGTTTGGTGAGAGGAGGGGATGCAGAAATGGATTCCCTCATGCACTCTGACCAGGATCCACCCTGCAAGCCCACTAGGGGGCGATGCTCTGCCCAGCTGGGGCCCTTGCTCCATTGCAACCGGAGACATTTTTTAGTGCCTGAGGCGGAGGCCATGGAGCCGTCCTCAGAGCCCGGGACCAACTCACTCTAATCAAGTCTTGGCTTCAGCAGGGGAGGAGAAGAGAGAGACAGAAAGAGAGCGAAGCAAAGCGGGGGGGGGGGGGTGGAGAAGCAGATGGGCACATCTCCTGTGTGCCCTGACTGGGAATCGAACCTGGAATGTCCACACCAAGCCCACATTCTGCCACTGAGTCAACCAGCCAGGGCCTAGGTTTTAATACTACATTTTACACTGAGATTTTTGAAGTCTCTGAAATTAATGCCAGAAACTGGTAAAATAAATTACTTCACTTTCTGTATTATGTGTGATATAAAACACTCTAGCAGTCAGAATTGTGAAGGTAATTGGCATAAGAAACTTCAAAATCCAAGTTCAGGTTTTCCTAAATATTAATCAAGATGAGCTTCTTTGAATTACTGAGTTGGTTTCCAACCTGTGTATTAAAGGTCTGTGTTTGAGGTTCACAAAATATTTAAATGTATATATATTGACATTATATATATTGACAGACACATATAACACAGAATCATAGAGGAGTGGTAAAAATCCTACTTGTAACTGTTCATAAAGTTAGTGATATTGCTAAGCTTAGCTTTTGAAAGATGTTGTTATAAATCATATACTCATATAGCTGGCCAAATGATCACTTATTTCCCTAAGTAAATAGCAAGCATGAATTAAGTTGTTGTGAGTCAACATTCTTAGTGATGTCTACATTTTTTAAAATAAAATTATAGGTTTGCAAGTAAGAGATATCTTCTTTTAGACAGTACCACTATTATATGAATGATATTGAATATGGACACATTAAAAATAACATATTATCTTGGTTATTCAAGGGTTATTTATTATTTAGCCTCATGCTGGTATTTTTAAAATTAATGTGTGTGTTAAAAGTTATTTCACATCAAATCTTACTTCCCAGAAAACTCTTCTTTCCCCAAAATAAAGTATAGTGCTTATTCAGTGTTTAGGAATTGAGTTGATATTTATTAACAAAATCTGTTTTTGTTTTCAACCAGGAAAAGTAGGAAAGCAGGTTTTGTTAGGAATTTGGTTTATTTTAGGATAAAAGAGTATGTAAAAGTAATTTTATTAGGAAATTCAATTGTTCCTTGGTCTTATATTGTTGGCATTTGAGAACTTTTTTTTTGCTTGTATTATAAGCTATTTTATATTTCAAGATCTTAATATAAAATTCTGACTAATCATAATTACTTTAAAGATTTCATGTAATCAGTTACATATTAATCAGTATTTGTATACTCATGCTTTGGGATATAAGATATAATTCTTATTTCTTTCTCTTCCTCTCCTTCTCTCCTATCCTCCCTGCATGTCACAATTGGATCACCATCCTTGTTGTCACTTAATACTAGAGGACAGCCAAGGAGTTCTAGATGCGTTTAATAAAACCAGTCTTTAGAGATGGGGAAGCCCAAGAGACTATTAATTCATTCATTTCACTACCTGTTAAAAGAACTCAAGTTCTGTCTCCAGAGATCTCAGTATGGCAGTAGACAATCTTTTTTGGTCAGTACTCTTCTAAACACCATAGAACTGCTGTTCTATTTTACATGCTTTGCTGTCTTTCTTTGAGAAGCACCTTGGAACTTATCTGAGTTGGATTCTTTAAAACTCTAAAATTATCCACTAATTTATAATAGAAAAGGGGAATGGTATTTTTTAAAAACTGGTGAAGCAGGGAAAGAGGATTTGTATAGATTTGTTTTCTTCAGAGGATATTTTCAAAATAAATATGAAGCGATAAAATATCCCCTGATTTTTGTGAGCAGTATATATGTTGACAGTGAAATGGAACCAGGTATTAAATTGGTGGATTCAGACTGGATCTCAGTTAAGCAACCTCAGTACGTGAGTTCTGGCTAAGAAAGAATTCAGAGCCAAGAGTTTACTATAAGAAAAAGTTTATTTAGAAAGTTACAGAGGTGGAAGAAGTGAGCTGTAGAAGAAATGGGTTCAGGTAACAAGTCACAGAAGCAAAAGGGCCCTTGGAGCTTAAGAGAAAGAGAGAGGCAAGGAAAACATGCCTGGGGAAAGGGGGTGGGGAAAAGCGTGCTCCATAGAGAGAGCCAGGCTGGGTCCTCTGTCCTAAGGGTTTTGAAGGACAAAGATTTTAGGATAGGTCCCAGGGGAGTTCCAGGGGAGGATCGCACTATAATGAATATTCATCAGCTTTCCAGGTGTGTCCTTTCAGAGCACTAGTCTCCACTGATTGGTTGGTGCCAGGCAGGGGTCAGTGGACACTGCAGCAGGTCTTGGTGTCAGCCTTGGCATGGCTTTGTCTGGTTTGGCTGCTTTCCTGGACCTGGAGCTGAAACATAACTGAGGCCCAGATGTTATCCCTAGGACTTAATGCTTAAGGGAAAGATCATGCAAGGGTTTACATGGTGGTCTTATGAGGCTATTCTCCTGTCCCCTGTTCCTCCTCTAAAGGGAGTCTAAAACCACATGAATAAGTAGTATGTGAAGAGAGGAAAGGGCAGGGGAGGGGGGAGGGTACAAACCACATCAGCTGATGGCCATTGATGTGAAAGGTCAGGAGATTTAAACCACAGGACCAACAATATGCTAGGGGAGGACAGCTCACCCTGGGAGTGAGATCCTTGTTTGCCCCATTGTTAGGCACCTGGGGCGTTCCACCCTAGTGACCTTCTGTACCTAGTCCACTATCTTTCTTCTGCTCATGCCTGCCACATATATTACCTAATTCCAAGTAGCTTCCTCTTTCATGCAAAGTTTTCAAACTTTATTCTGTAGTGCCACAATCAGGAAATTCTACAGTTGCTTTGAAAAAAACATTTTACCAGGGCTCCCCAATGATTTAATCAGGGGTCTCTTGTACCAAGGTGGTAGTGCGTACTTACATGGCTCCACAGACATCGATACTTATGCCAGAACTGACCTGCCTGGATTGAGGATAAACAAAATTGGAGACTGGGATTTTTACTCTCAAATTTGTCAAAATATAGTTTTCCTAAGAGTTTTTTCAGACCTGATAGGAATAGATTGTTTTTTTAAAAAAATTGTATTATATTTCAAGTCTAAAATAAGAAAAATGTACTCACTTTTCTTCCTATGAAAATCAAAGTATCATAGCTTTGCAATAGTGGAGAGAATAACACCCTTAAGGCATTATAACACTCCAACTTCAGAAATGTTTACTTTTCTAATTATAGGAAGGAGTGTCTCCTCTCCTTTTCTTATATGTCTTTCTTTTACAAGAGTCTATTTAAAGTAAACTGTATTTTGGCTTCTAACTCTAGTGTTAGAATTTCAAAATATAAAATCCTTCTGTTAGGCATCTGTTATTAGTTTCTATCCTTAGCTCAAGATCATCTTAAATATGTATTACACAGTAGTATTTTAGAGACATACATTTTATGGGAACTTTGGAGACAGTGTTTTCTTCTGCCTAGGAAAAGGTTGCAATCAATTCTATCAAAAAGTACTACTATCATAAAGTAATTCTAGAGCATTACAAACATTTATTAATTTTTAAGTGATTCTACCTCTCTCAGGAAAAATATATTTTTTGGATTCTACTTTACTGGATATAGTCTGTAGTAACTCTATTTGGCTAACTATAACTAAACAAGATATATGGAAGAGCCTAAGACTTTGAATTAAAGTTACTTTCAGGCTTGGAACAGGAAGAGGGAGATACTACTCAATGGGCAACTGTAGTTGATAATTTGGGGGAAGTCTAGGCAGAGCTAGTTGTCATAGAGGTATGACACCAACAAATGAAATTCAGCCAGGCAATTATTTTCAGGACAGATACATGAAGAGAAAACTCACAGAGCTTCGTAGGTTGTCCAATTCAGGAATGTGACAGTGTGAGTGCAAATATGGCGGTAAGGCTTGGCTTAGGTTTAGGGACTGTATTCTCTGTGTGAAAAAATTGGCAAGAATAAGGCGGGGGTCTTATGATTGAGGAATAGGACATGATGTTGTTTACGAAAATTGTGATTTGGACACTAGATAAGGGAGATTCCAATTCCTAGAACTGGAGTACCAGGTTGTAACTAGTCTTTAAGAACAGGCAAGGACTTGATTCTGAGAACTGAGGTCCAGATCATAACAAGGTTAATAGTAAAGCTTACTTAAGGTTAAGTCTCTGAGAACTGAACTAGAACTCCCTAAATTTCTACCTAAGTTTAAATTAGCCCCCAACTATCAGCACATGGTTGGAATGCAGATTAAACTGTCTTACCTGTGTGGAAAAGAAAGGAGCAGAGAATGGATCATCACTCTCTAGTCTTCTCCTACAGTAATTGTGGCTCATTTTGGAAGGATTTTGAAATATCAGGATTTCTTGGTAATATGTATTTATATTTAGAATGTGTAGAATTAACTTATGGGTTTTATTTTAGTGTTTCTAATCTTAGATAAGTTAGTGTGGTTGTCTCTTTTCATTGCTTACTCTTGGAAAAAGATGAATTTTTGGTTTTTTTGGTAATACCCATTTTATGTATATGCCTTATATAATAATTTTTATTTACCTCTACTTTAGATTGAATCTTCTAAATGCTTCTAAATCTTTGCTCTTTAGAAAGAGCAATGTATGTTTATAGTTAACTACAGTCTTTATAAAAAATTTGTGCTGCTTTTATTTTTTTAATTTTAAAAATCTATTTATTAATATTTTGTGATTGTTTTGCTCCTCATATTTCTCTAAATATTTTATATGCAGTATTTTTCTAATTTCTGTGTAGAACTAGGAAAATCATCATTTTACTAGATTCCCTAAGCAGTAAGTTCTCCACTATTTCAAGATATTTAGGTATATTACCCAGTATAGGATCTATGTGTGTTCTAAATTACTAACACCCTATATGTTCAGGCATGCAAAGTCTGGAATGATTCTTTTGTTCTTAGTGCTTGAAAACTGTCATGTTTGATAATAGTACCATTGTTAGACCCAGGCAAAAAGAGAAATTTGATCTGGGCTCTGCACTTTTGAGAGCCATGAACATCACAAACAAATAAATATATTTTGAAAAAGTCATGAGTACCCCTGTCCCTCAGGATGCAGCACGTAGCATTAGCATAATGACCCTAGACATCCACTCTTGGTACTATGTGTTAGTTTTCTGTTGCTATATAATAGAAAACTCTAAGTTAGTGGTTTAAAACAATGATAAATATATATTGATATATTGTTTTTTAGAGTTTCTGTGGGTCTGGAATTTGGGAGTGGCTTATTTGGGTGGTTCTAATTTAGGGTTTCCTATGAGCTAATAAGTCAAGATTTTGGGCAGAACTAGAGTCATCTGAAGGCTTGACTGGGGCTGGAGAATCTGCTTTGAAAGTGGCTCACTTACTGGCTGGCCATTTTGGTGCTAGCTGATGGACATCCTCACTTCCTCCTCTTGGGGAACTCTCAACATGGCAACTTGAGTGTCTTCATGACATGGCTGTTGGCCCCCACCAGAATAAGTGGTCCATGAGAGCAAGGAGAAAGGTATAGTGCCTTTTATGACCTAGTCTTAGAAATCACACATTATCACTTCTGTATTCTGTTGATCATTATAGACTAGCTGTTATTCAAAATGAGAGGGGACTCATATAGACTAGCCTTATATGGTGTGACATAATCACATCAGTTACTTCCTATCACCTTTGCTATATTATTTGTTAGGAGAAACAAGTCATAGTCTCACCCACACTCAAAAGTAGGGTATCATACAGAGGTGTGAACACCAGGCAGCAGCACAAGATCAATAACACCAGGAAGTGAGAATCATGGAGGGATCCATTTTTGAGGCTGGCCACTGTAGTTTTAATAATATTCAGACCTCAGAGAAATTGTTCTCCACGTCTTTTGCCTATAACCTCATGTGTGAATGCCATGAAGCTTTGTAGATGGTACCATTGCCATCATTAGAGACAGAAACTGCTAAAGGTAGAATTTGAGCAGGCAGTGGAAGCACTTAGGTAGAGGAAAAATGAATTAATTAAGCTACCTGATTCTCCTTTCAGCATGAATGCAATAGTCACCTGTATAATGAAGTACTATTTCCTGGTAATGAAAAGCATCTATTTTCTTGCTTCTCTTCATGCTCTGATTAATGGTTTCAAAGGTAGTAGAATTAGTACAATGTTTGCAACAGCTGTACCCAAAGACTGAGAAACATTTTGCATTATTAAACAACTCATATCACTTTTAAAATTGCATTTCACAGGTATATATACAAAATTTATGATCATGACAAAAATTCTTTACATTGGCAACTAGATGAATAAAATACTAAAATGATTAAAATTTTAAATATAGATATTTAATTATATTAAATTTAAAAAATTTTTAATGAATATAAAAATTATAGTTTAATATTGATATTCATTAATTATATTTTGCAATAAAAAGCAGTAAAAACATTAAAAGAGGTGATTGACTTAAATTTTAAAAATCTAGAAACAGTATTAAGTAGTCTTATATTGAGCATTGCCACATAGTAAAATTTGCAAGTAGAAATATATACTTTCTCTATTTAAAGAAGATTTAATTATGATTCTATTAGTTTTCTATTTATTGCTGCATAAATATGCCACAACCTTAGTGGCTTAAAACAACACTCATTTATTATCTCAAATATGTCATGGGTCAGCAGTCCAGGTACTTACTCACCTGGCTCTTCTGCTCTGGGTCACAAGGCTCCCCTCAGAGTGTCAGCTAGCTGCACTATCATCTGGGTACTTGCCTGGGGAAGAGTTCACTTCCAAGCTCATTCCGGTTGTGAGAAGAAATCATTTCTGGGAGGTTGTAGAACTGAGGACCCTGGCTTTTTGCTGGCTGTATACTGTAAGCCACCTTCAGGTCCTGTGGACTCTCCACAATTCCTGAAGGTCACCCACAGTTCCCTGCCCTGTGAGTGCTTATTTCATCAGGCTCAAGAGGGAAGTCACTAGCTCCTGGCTGCTAAGAGGTAGCCTTATATGGTGTGACATAATCACATCAGTTACTTCCTATCACCTTTGCTATATTATTTGTTAGGAGAAACAAGTCATAGTCTCACCCACACTCAAAAGTAGGGTATCATACAGAGGTGTGAACACCAGGCAGCAGAAATCATTAGAGGTCACTGTAAAGTCTATCTACTATACTGATCATACAGTGGAAATGGGCAAGAAAAGTATTCACAACTTGAGATCAAATGAAATCTCTGAAATGTCATATTCTTTAGAAAATAAAATTTTATAACTTACCAAAACAATGAAAATGTATGAAAGAGGATTATGCGTATCACAGAAGCAATAATGCACCTCTGGCATGCCCATTAGAAGATGTTAGTCATGTTCATGAAACTGGCAAATTGGGCAAGAAAGATAAAAACTCAAGCTTTCCTATGGATGGTAATCCTGGAAATTGGCTACTACATCTTTGTTAGTGTGAGGATATTTCTAGGAGAGCACAATTTGATTTAAATTAATGGTTATAGTTTTTTCAGTAGGTAAATATGAGGGGAAATTAAGCATTTTATTTTGTAACAAATTCTTTCAGGTGGAGAAGGAAATTACAGAAATTGACTTTTTGTATTCTAAGTTCAAAAACAAAAGTGTTTTGTCACTGTTGTTTCATATTTCACAACCAATCTTTAAGATCACTTTTTGGCAATGAAGATACATGGCTATGAACATTATTAAAGGACTACAGAACCTCCCCTGCATTAAAAAACAAAATATTATGCATGAAATTACCAGAACTGAAGAACTGAATAAACAGTGAATAAGCCATGACATTTTTAATAATATAAAATGTTGGCTTTGAAAAAATATATATGTTCAGTATACACTCAAATATAATGATTTTTGTGGCATTAACTATACTGTTTCATAGAAAATATGTCTAGCTTTAGTAGAAATTATTTCAAAAATTGATGACACAATGGTCAGCATGTAAGGAGGATAAACATAATAAAACAAATCTCTATCTGGAATAGGAAATTTGAAATGAGATGAAATGCTTAATGGGCAATAGTGTGAAAGGAGAAATAATACATAAAACTTTTAAAAGTAAGTATTATTCAGTTCAACTAAATTGTTTCAGGGGCAAAGTCAAGTTAAAGAGCTAATATAATTATACACATCATTGAGCTATGAGAAGATGCAAAAGTTTAAATTAACATTTTATTGTTTTTATGCTGGTTCTAGAATGTACAGATTTTGTGGTAAGTGGAGAACTAATCACGGTTCTCTCCTCTCTCCTTCCTCCCTTTCCCAGGGAGGGGAGAAATCAGAATTTTGTGGGAAGCTGGAGAACAGCTCTTCCCCCTGGGTGAGGACAGGGGCTAATGAGTCCCAGGTAGCACATCCTAGGCAATCCTGAGTGAGTCCCCAAGGATGTTTTTAGCAATCCAGCTACTTGTTTAGACTGACTGTTTCATTTCTTCAGAAGGCCTTTGCTGAACTACAATTCACATATCATAAAATTACTCCTTAAATTGTTCAGTGGTTATTAGTATATTCACAGAGTTGAGTAGCCATCACACTACTTTTAAACATTTTGTCCCCTCAGAAGGTAACACTGTACCCATCTATTAGTACGCAGTTCCCAATTCTCTCCCCTACCACCAGCCCTAGACAACCACTAATCTGCTCTCCATCTGTATGGATTTGCCTCTTCTGGACATTTCACATTAGGGGAATTATGCAATATGTCCCTCTTTATTATTTCACTGAGGTTTTTGGAAAACCTACTTGTGATCTATCTAAAAAATCGATCATCTTTTATGTTTCAGTTTTATTACAGTATTTTTCCTCTGCTTTTTCCATTACCTGTACATCATAAATACTTTCAAATACCCATATTAGCTCATACTGAGTAGAATGATGTATTGCAGATTTGTGGGCTTGTTGACAACAGAACTTTACTTCCAAGGATAATAAAAGCAAAATGCCTGCTTGAACTTCAACTGACTTTGAAGAGAGTATGGCGACAATATGTTTGACTACATGGATGTTTTTTGCATTATCCCCTGATTACAGAATAAAAGAAACTTCTTCTAGTGTGCATTAACTATGTCTTAGAAATAGCATACACTTTACATTGTTAAACCATCTTTTAAGCTTAGCCCATTCATGTTTGCACTAGTGAACCAGAGACTGAAAGTGCTTCTAATAAGTCTCATAAATCAATTTGTAAATTAGCCTTTTAAATCCAGTGATAAATCTTTAGAGAAAAACTATAGTATATAAAGTAAGAGTAACTGAGTTATTTTACAGTAGAATTTGTGATGGGAAGGTGTGTGACTTCACTAGTCTTTATAATTTTCTGATGTAGATTTCTCAGTAGGCATTTGAGAAGCTTGCTTTTCAGTGGCATCACATTTTATGTTTGTAGTATTTATGTGCATTATGACTTTCCCCAATAAAATTGCACATAAACAGGTTTTTACATGTTGTATCATATCTTGTAATGTCGAGGTAAAGTAATCAGTGTACCATAGCTGAAAGAGAGCATTGACTCTGCAGTCAGATTGACTCCATTCAGTTCTCAATCCCACCCATCACTAGTGGGTGCAAGTGACTTAGCTTCTCTGTGCTTTAATTTCCTCAACTGCAAAGCAGAAATATTAGTACTCATTGATTTGACCTCTTGTGAAGATGAAATGAAGCAATGTACATCTAATAATGTATGTAAAGCCCATAACACATGGTAAATGTGCTAGACACATGCTTAGTAGCGTTTGGTTCTCTGTGGTGTGGGTGCAGGAACAGCATGAATTAGTTTTCTGTAAAAATTATGTGACATGTAAAGTAATTTTTATAAAACATGTAAATATTGTACTCAATCAAATTAATGAGGTGTTAGACAAAACAACTGCACATTTTTGTTACTAACATTTTAGAATTAGAAAATAAATACCTCTTATTACTAAATTCCTTATCAGAGAGCACAGCAAAATTGAACTCTTTATCTATTTTGGGTTTAATGACATGTTTTTCTCTTTTCCTGGGCCAGGGTTTTCCAGGTGACTTTGGAGAGAGAGGCCCTGCTGGTCCTGATGGTAGCCCCGTGAGTAAACTGGTGGTCTAACCTTATAATCTCACATCACTCAGCCTGCATACCAGCTGTGCTTGCCCCCATTGCCACGTTCATGAATAAACACTATTGGCCAGACAGTTTTGATACCACTGTGCACATTCCAATTTGTAATTTAACAGCGTGGGAAATAAGCCAGAAATGATTGATGAATAAACTGTATCTTAAAGACAATCATTGGAATTATTTTGACCATGTCAAATGTGACTTCTTCATTAAAATATTAGAAATATATGATCACAAAATTGACTTGCATATTGGAGTAGGAAGAAGTGTTTCATGTACCTGAAGCAACTAACAAACCTCATGTAAAAATTGTGCACTTGCTGATTGCTCTTTTGGGCTCAAATATGTCATTGATGAACCTTTTGGGTGTTTTATAGAGAAATCTTTTCCTTTGGGATTGTTCAGATATCTCTGTTCAGATTAGTGAATCACCATTCTAAAATGTTTTTAATTATATTATCAAAGAATGATGATGGATTACTGTTTTTTGACACTGGGTAGAAATATTCACTCTTTGCCCTCAAAAAATATCTAATAGCTATCTCCCAACTTATGCCATGCACATATTTTTTCCCATAAAAGCTTAAAGTGAAATTAGAATCAACCACAAAATCCCTATAGCCTAGATTAGGAATAGGTCTATATTTAGACATATTTAAATTACTAGCATTTGTGTTTAAAATAAAGTATTTGAAAATAATTTATTTCTGATTTCTTTTTATAAGTTATAACTATATTAGCTCATTTAAAGAATTTTGCCTACATTTTATTTGTTATAATGGTGTCTCAAGTAGAATATTTACCATCTATTTGTTGTCCTTGATTCTGGGGAGCTTCCCATTTCAAGCAAAATAAAGTGAGCATCATTTACTTTTTTGCTTTAATACCATTTATGTTCAATCAAGCACCATTTAATGACAAGGATATGCTTTGAGAGATGCATCATTAGGTGATTTTGTCATTGGGTGAACATCATAGAGTCCACTTACACAAACCTAAATGGTATAGCCTATTACACAGCTAGACTCTATGGTGTATCACTGTTGTATGTGCAGTTTGTTGTTGACTGAAATATCGTTATAAGGCACATGACTGTACTTGCATACCTTGTGTGAAGCCATCTTATTTAACATTTTTTCAGTTAAATATACATAAAGTTTGTCAGAGTTTGACTTCTGCAGTACTTTCTTATTGAAATCTGCTCTTTATTTAAAATATAGTGCTTCTTGAAGAACATTTTGAGTCTTTAAAAATCTTTAAAATACAAGAATAAACTGGATATTTTCAGTTTATTGGTTTATAATTCTCTATATTTTAAACTATGCCTTTGTTTAAAAACAATTTGAAATGCAAAAAAAAGAGGGACTTTATTTGAACCTTGTAGCATGTAAATTTTGTAACAATGACATGCTGTGGATTAAAAATTATCAGAAAGACTAAAAAGTTAAGTTCAAAAGAACATCATAAAACCCATCACAAATCAACTGGAAAAATTACTGTTGATAATTAAAAGTCTATTTTAAAAATTTAACAATATTGGTAAATTTTTACATTTGTAGAGTGCTGTATGAACATTTTCAAAAATATTTTATGTCTATGACAGTGTTAATTGTGATCTTTACAACAATGAGAATAAATATTATTCCTGTTTTATAATGAGAAAACTCATGAAGTAAATAATGTACTCTGAAAGAGTTGATAGTGTTTTAAATCATCTGAAAGTATTCTTCTAACCCTATATGCTGACCATCTGCCTTTCTATACATTATATGGGCTAATTATGTCTATCATTTTGATTACTGAGGAGATTTCTCTTTTTTATTTGATATAGATGAGGCATAGAGACCTCTATATTCTAGGTTAGGTGGTAGCCCTAGCAGCCAAAAGCATGGAGGCAGGAGCACTCTGGAAGAATGTAAGCTGCCACCAGAGGGCCACACATCTTAGGAGGATGTGTCATAGTAGGGAAGTTTTAGAAGTTAGCTGTAGAAGAAGTGAAAATTGGATATATTTTTCCAAGAAATGTTTAGAAACTACACTTAGAATTTTAGAATCATATTTAACTGATTGTACACATTTCTTTTACTTAGGGACTTGTAGGTAGCATTGGTCCTCCTGGATTTCCTGGGCTTAGAGTGAGTATCAAATATCATTCTTATAAAATATTTTCTTATGTATTTATAATTTTTAGATATGTTTGAAAAACTTCAGAAAAATGAAATGTTTTAGTGTCATTATTGGATATCCACCTGGCTCACGTGTAATTTCCTAATGGAATTAGGCCAATAGTATGAATAAATAAGTGAATTACCCTTATGATAAGATAAAATAAATTTCTGCAAATTTATATGTATATGTGTATTTATGTATATTTCATTTACTGTTACTTAATTGTGAACCAATTTCTTCACAAGTATAAGACATAAGACACAGAATAGCCACTTCTTTCCTTTGAGATAGTCCTGACCATCGAATCTGGGAAACACAGATAGCTCTGAACAAAAGAACGTGGTAACTGTAGACTTTGTTTATGGAATAAAATAGAGTAAATGGTTAGGAAAACCATCCAGAACAGAAGATAGGTGCTAGACTTAACCATAGCCATTAAACATTTAGTATCTAATTAATTTATTACACTAAAAATATATGTGACTGTATTGTTTGTCCAGTTAATCAGTTTCTATACAGTGACTTCAACTCTGAGTTTTACTGGGGCATCTGATGCAGGCAAAGCACAGTTTAGTACAAGCTATTCCGTGGAGGCCAAAATAATGTCCAGAAACGTAGCTTTCTGATAACTTTAGATTATTCATTGAAGTAAACAGACTGCTAGTTTGTTTATTTATTCATTTATTCATTTATTTAATCTAGAGAGAGAAGGACAGACAGGGATAGATGGATAGGAAGGGAGAGAGATGAGAAGCATCAATTCTTCATTGAGACACCTTAGTTGTTCATCGATTGCTTTCTCATATGTGCCATGACCAGGGGTCTCCAGCTGGGCTCCTGACCTTGGGCTCAAGCTAGCAACCTTGGACTTTAAGCCAGTGACCTTTGGGCTCAAACCAACCACCATGGCATCATATCTATGATCCCACACTCAAGCCAGCAACCCTGCACTCCAGTCAGTGACCTTGGGGTTTTGAACCTCGGTCCTCTGTATCCCAGGCCAATGTTCTATCCACTGCACCACTGCCTGGTTAGGCCAGACTGCTAGTTTTGGTATATATCTTCATAAATATACAATGTGTCCATAAAGTCATGGTGCACTTTTGACCGGTCACAGGAAAGCAACAAAAGACGATAGAAATGTGACATCTGCACCAAATAAAAGGAAAACTCTCCCAGTTTCATACCTATTCAGTGCAGTTTGATGTGGGCCCATGCACAGATTTTTAGGGCTCCTTAGATAGCTATCCCATATAGCCTCTACAGACTCGTCACTGATTGATGGCCTACCAGAACGGGGTTTCTCCACCAAACTGCCGGTTTCCTTCAACTGCTTATCCCACCGAGTAATGTTATTCTTATGTGGTGGTGCTTTGTTATAAACGCGCCGTTATTCACGTTACACTTCGGTCACGAATTCGAATTTAGTGAGCCACAGAACACACTGAACTTTCCTCTGTACCGTCCACATCTCGACTGGCATGCCCCTGGGCTGCTCCGCTGTATACACGGTGTTACATCATCATCTGCGCATGCGCACATGCTGCCACATCATCCTACAGAAACTGGGAGGGTTTTCCTTTTATTTGATGCAGATTTCACATTTCTATCATCTTTTGTTGCTTTCCTGTGACCGGTCAAAAGTGCACCATGACTTTACAGGCACACTATATTTCTTCCAGCAAAGCTAATGGTTAATGATAGTGATATGAAGTGCAGACTTTTGATACATGTTTAGAACTATATGCTTTGACATTCATCTGAGTTAAGATCAAAACTGAATACTTTGTGAAATGTTGAGAACCTAACAAAAATAGAATCTTAAAAGTAAACTATTTCTATCCATATAAAAATAGGACATGACCATGGACAGAGATAATATTTTCCTTAAAAATCAGTTTAGAGCTTGCTCTAACATGTGAAGTAGGTAATTAAAACTCCAGAATTTTAAGCCATAAATTATAGCTATAATATTTTTAACTTGAACTTTAACACAGGTGTCTGACACCAAATTTAATGTTTTTTTACCACCTTGACTTCTCCAAGGCAGAATGTGACAACTTGACCAAAAGAATAAGTCAGGAGTCCAGGTATTGGAACTATGGTAAAAATCAGCAAAACACGTTTTAACTTGCCTTTTTGGGATGGCAGGAGTATAGAACTGACAGTCAAGGAACCCAAGAGAATCTAAACATTTAAATGTTATAAAATGTTAAAACATTTTATATGTTCTATCATATAATAATGCTAATATAGCAATAATTAAATTAGAAATAACAGCTCACTTTTATTTAGTATTTTCTATGTGCTAATCACATGGAAAAATGTGTTATGTTATTTAATTCTCAGAACTCAAAACCACTTAGTTGATAAGTGTTGAGTCTGGGTTCGAAGCCATGTGATCTACATTCAGAATCCAAAATTTACCCTTTGTACTATACCACCTTCTTAAAACTTAAAGTGTATTACCTTAAAGTGTATACTACCTGTCATGCAAGCTTTTGTTAGGCTTCATGAGAAGTTCTGCATAAAGGTGGAACCCAATGGAGCATATTTTTTTCCCAGAACTTAGAGTTAAACCTGTAAGATGGTAGTCAGTGACCTTATGAGAGGGGAGAGAAAAGATGCAGGAGAAGGGAGCTGGATCCCAAAGATACTGTTTGTGCCTTTATTTAACCTATTAGCATTATGTTGGTTAGCTCAAAAGCTTCTGTTATTACACTTAAGATTAAGACCAAATTCTTAGCGTGGCCCACATCTAGACTTTTATTTCTTGTTTGCATCTTGAGAACGTAGTCTGTGCACTAAGAAGACTTTTTGCTCTCAGGTGTTCATGCAGCCTCCCTCTTAGATGACCTTTGCTCTTGTTTGTCTACCCCCAAACACTCTGCCTCTACTTTTCTGCCTAATACTTAACTCTTACTCATTTTTAAATTCCAGGACTGAGCACAGTGCCTTACATGTAATAGTGCTCGGGAAAATAACTGCATTTTCTTCCCTTTCTTTTCACCACTCACCCTTTGGTAAATGGGAAAGAATCTAGAGAATTAAAATGACTAATACTAAGAGACATGGACAAGAGTGTGGTGGTTACCAGGGATGGGGGGAGGGAGGACAGGGGGAGAGTTAGGGGGAGGGGGAGGGGCACAGAGAACTAGATAGAGGGTGGCGAAGGACAATCTGACTTTGGGCGAGGGGTATGCAACATAATTTAATGACAAAATAACCTAGACATGTTTTCTTTGAATATATGTACCCTGATTTATTAATGTCATCCCATTACCATTAATAAAAATTTATTTAAAAAAAAAAAAATAAAAAAAAAAATAAAATGACTAATGACACTAACAATCTTTGTGAAACTAAAAACTGCTCTTAATTTATCATGGATAGCTTTCACAAGACTATAGTTTTTCAAGAGTAGAACTTTCCACAGAAATTGTGGTATGCCACAGAATATTTTATATTTATTGGAAATTTATACACCAATACCATTTTACTTTTTAATTCTCTATTTTACTAAGTCCTTTATGACATATATGTTTTCTGATATCTTCCAAAACTTACTATTATTTTGCGATTTTTTAACAGTCACTAAATGGTTAAATAAGATATTATCCATGCAAAGTACATTTATCTAAAGATGTCCAATTTTGCAAAGTAAGACATTCACTGAAATAAGAGTTAAGAATATTATATTGTCTATAGAAAAAATAATAGAATGACAAAAAAATATTTGTTTATTGATACTTCTTTCCATACTTAGCACAGGTCATGGCTGCATGATGTCTAAATAGAGATGTTTATTGAATTTTTAATACTAGCGTAAATTTTAAATCTGTGAACTTTGAATAAACTAGCCTCTGTAATTATAAGAATATTTTTTTCCTATTGACAGAATTTGTCAAGGATATATTACTATTACATATATGTTTATTAAGTTGGAAAGTATTACTCTTTGCCTCTCACAGTTATTAAGTATGTTGGAAATAATTTATGTTAGTTACATTTCACAGACGTTAGGACTCACCCAAAAGTAAAGATGTCATATTTTCCATTCTGCAATTTGTATTATATAAATGTAGACTATATGAAATCTTCATTATGCTGAGAGACAGACTTCTAGAAATTGCTGTTTTTATTTTTAAACTTGATTACATCCTTCAATACTCAGTTCATACTTTATTTCAAAACTGTTATGTGCTAGTTATTATGTTGGGTCTGGGAGATTTTAAAAAAATGAGTAGAATATGCTTCTGCTCTCACAGAAGGCACAGACGAGGAAAACAATCAAAAGTACAGTGCAATATGCTTAGTAGTTTAATAGAAAGGAGAGAACCAGTAGAGATAACCATGTCTTCAGAAGCTTGGAACATTTGATAAGGGTGAGCATTTCAGAGAATGGAGACAGTCTGTTGTGGTTAGAATGTTGAATTCTGAGGAGAGTGATATAAAAGGCAAGAAGGGACAAATGGGAGAGATGACACAGAAAGTGTTGGTAGGATCCTGGTAATAAAGGTCTGGGATGCTGCCCTAAGAAATATGTATTATAACTAAAAAGGGCAACATTTTCAGGATTGCCACAAATATACCTATAAAAGTTCCAGAGGTTTAAACCAACTTGGGTTTTTAGGATGGATAATGACATGGTAGCCAGGCACAAAGAGCTGGCAAGAGAAAAAGGTAAGATGAAGGTGTCAGGGACACAAAAACTGTATCTGATCCAAAAGCCATTAAGAGATATCCACCATTTTTTCAAATTTTGCTTTCAAATACCCGTATTGTTGCTGTTGTCCTTCGTCTTCTAAGATACCATGTCAAAGAATTTTTCTAACTCCCTTGCTTGCAAGAGATGAGAGTGGTAGTCATGTTTTTGAGGAATCTTGCATTGGAGCATTAGACTAAGCACCTTGACATTGTGACTATATCTTTTTTATGTTGTGCTCACAAATATTAAATGATGAATGAATGAGAAAAGCCCAGAAGAACAGAGCCTCTTTATGACTCATTTATCTATGAAATTATGGTAAATTTTCTCATTCGGCAAATTTTTAACTATGAAATAAAATCATTAGAATGCCCAGCCCATAGTAACTGACCAATAAATATTTGCTGAGTATGTGGGTGATTAAAAATTGAAGACAATCAAAGTATTTATTGAATACTTTTTGGGAACGTAGTACTAAAATATTTGCCCTGTCTTCAAGATATTATCTGGTTGGAAAAATATTTTAAGATGAATGTCATGGACATTACGTATTACAGGAACTCAAGGAAGGGATGGATGCTTGTGTACTAGACCAGTATGCAAAGGCTTCAGGAAATAGGATGGACTTTACTAAAGTTTGAAAGATGGGTATAATTTCTATAATTTCTAAATGTAGAGAGAAAAAGAGATTGTTGAAGAACAGTGCACATATGGAAGCTTAATGAGATGAACTGTTCTGGGTTAATCAATTAATTCAATTAATTTTACCATATTCTCTTCCTAATCCTAGTGGGTATTTAACAATACCTTTCTTATTGCTTTTCAGGGCAGCATTGGCCCAGTGGGACCAATTGGCTCTTCTGGAATTCCTGGCCCAAAGGTATGGTTCTCTTTGCCTAATGGATATTTGCCTTTAATTTCTCTATGATGTCACAAAATATCACTTTTATTTTTTAGGGTCTTTCAGGGAATAAGGGCCTCCCTGGACTCAAAGGTGATAAGGTGATTTAAATATTTACATTATTATAAGGATAATTTCTTACCACATTTAATTTTTTTTCTTTTGAGACAACACAACTTATAAAATATTTTCTTTTAACAAATGAGATCTAATCTGTACTAGCAATTATTTTTCTCTGAAGTAGTAAAAAAAGAAATTATTCTTTTATAACTTTATTTGCTTTCTTATAATATTGCCAGTGTGCAAAGCTTAATTGTCTTTATATGAAATGTACTCTCTAGGGTGAACAAGGCACTGCAGGAGAGCCAGGAGAACCAGGGTATCCTGGAGACAAGGTAACTTTTTTTACCATCAGTGTTATGCCAGTGAAAAAGTATAAATTCTTTTTAAAGAAAGAAGTAGTCGTTTTAACTGTGTGTTTATTGGGGTATGTTGTCAGAATGGTTTTACATGGCTTGGTTTGCAACAGTTTTCTCAATTTTTTAAGAATGTTTACATAAATTCTTTTTAGTAGTTTCTAAATACAATCATGTGCTGCTTAACAGAGCTACAGTCTGAGAAATGTGCGGTAGGTCATTTTGTTTTTGTGCAAACATCAGAGTGAACATACACAAACCTAGGTAGTGTAGCCAAATGCTCCTAGGCTGGAAATCTATCATGTTACTGTACTGAACACTATAGGCCATTGTAACACAACGGTCAGTATCTGCATATCTCAATGCATCTAACATAAAAAAGATACAGCAAAACTACAATATAAAAGTTGTAAACTGGTACGCCTATATGAAAGGCACTTAACATTAATGGAGTTGGCAAGACTGGAAGCTGTTCAATGAGTGAGTGGTGAGTGAATGTGGAAGTTTAAGAAATTACTGTAAATTACTGCACATGTCATAAACACTGAATACTTATGCTACACTAAATTTATAAAACAACATGAGATTAAATCAAGCACAAGCGAAAATAATGCAATCAAGCGACTATGTAAACACAGGATGTATGAGTCTGCTGGTATAACATGCATACTGTTTTACAGCAAAACTGCTTTTTATAAATGGAAAGAGTATACTCTAAAATAACTATAAAAATATAGTATAGTAAATACGTAAACCAGTAACAGTTATTTTTTATTATTATCAAGTGTAATGTCTTGCACATAATGGTATGTGCTATACTTCTATACAACTGGCATGCGGAGGTTTGCTTACACCAGCATTGCCACAAACGTGAATAATGCACTGTGCTACAACATTAGGATGGCTATGATGTCACTAGGGGGTAGGAATTTTTCAGCTCCATTATAATCTGATGGGACATCTGTGATCTGTGTGATCCAGTGTCGACTGAAACATCATTGGACAGCACGCATCAGTTGAAGCACTTCTGCCTTTTGTGGTATAATAGCGTTTTCTTCCCTCTATTATTTTTTTTAGGGCAGTACTGGTTTGCAAGGACCACCAGGCCTGAGAGGAAAGCCAGGACCGTCAGTAGGTTTGAACTTTGCTTTGCTCTTTGTGATTAAAGGACTGCACACCATGGCAGAGTCTTGAAACTTATTGGCATTAGTAGAATATACGAAGCAGTATTTAAGCCTGCCAGGCTGAAATTTTCTTTCTTAAGTTTTAAAATATACCGAATCCCTCAAGTATTCAGTTCATATAAGTAGACTTTTGGATCTCACCCTCCCTTGTCCCCTCATCTCGAGCCAAAGCCAAATTTCTGTGAACTCTAAACATCCTGGTTGATCTATCATGAAACTAAACAGAAAGTATTAAGTATCTTAAATAATATAAGGTCTACCGGAAAGTTCTGTTTGTTTCTATCACAACAAGTTTCGACACGTAAGCACGTTTATTTGGCTCATGTGTGCCTCTCTATTTTTATCACTTAATGTATACATACTGATATAGAAAATTAACTAAAACAAAGTTGATTCACGTTAGTCTTATGTGTGAAGCGATAGTGTACCCATGGCTACTGATAAAGTTCATTTACGCCACTGTAATTTTTATAAATTTCAACAAGGAAGAAATGCTACAGAAGCATGTCTGTTGCATCCACTATATTCCCCGGACTTAGCACCCTCCGACTAACACTTGTTTTTGTCCTTACAAAATTTTTTGAAGGGCAAAAAATTCAAAAATTAAGAAGATATTAAATAAGCACTGGTTCAATTTTTCGCATCAAAAGATAAAACATTTTTCAAAAATGGGATATATAAATTGCCCTCACGCTGGTAAGAAATCATTAATAATAATGGCAATTATATTATTTAATAAAGTTTATTGACAGTAAGAAAAAATTGTATTTTGTTTTATTCCAAAAACGGACAGAACTTTCTGGTAGATGTTATATTTTAATTCTTCCAAATATTTGTTTCATTTGAACATTCTGAAAAAAAGATATATTGTGGGTACAAATATTCTAATTTATTGTCTTCTTTTTTAACCCTTCTGCATTAATTAGTTGAGAAAAAAGAATATGTTTTATAGTAGTTAACATAAAACCCAATAAGTTATAAAACTAAAATGACTGAAAAATTAAAATTATTTAAGTAAAATGAGTAAAACATGAGTTAAAAGTATATCTCTGCATGTTAAAATCACAATAATTATTATAATTAACATTTACTGAGTGTTTACAAAGAACCAGGCATTATTCTAAATTCCACATCTCTCATTTAATCCTCGCAACAATTGTATAAAATTGGTACTATTAATCTTTCTAGTTTACAGATGATGAAAACAGAGACATGGAGAGTTAAATAACTCACTCAAGGTCTCACAGCTGGTGGGTGACTACCTGGGAAAACCTAGTTAATCATATATCTCAGAGCCCATACTCTTAGCTGCTGTCATGCTGTGTTAGGATTTTACATGTTATGGTTTAGTATTTTAATATTGATTACAACTCTATGAAGGTGGTTATATATAGAAAAAATTAGATATGAAATTTATTAATATAACATTAAAATAGACACTGAAAAAAGAGTGTTGTTTTCCTGAGTAGTGTATTATGTTCCCTCTAATTCCACCTTTCCACCAAGGATTATTTTTGCATCAAAGGAAGCAGCATTAAGTTACAGAGCTTTATATAACCCATCCTTCATGACTTCTAAGTGGCAGCATTTTATATACACCTCTCAGGTATTATTTAATCCAAGGAACAATACTTGGCATCTATTTGTCAATGAAATTTTGATGATGAACTTTGCTATTACTAGTTTATCACCCTGGACTCAGGGGTAGACCTGGTCAAGTGCACCCAGATTTGTGCCTTGGAGTTGAATATTGAAACTCCAAAGTGCATAAATAAGGAGCATAAGAATAGTTCATAAAACTCCAAAGAAGCTTTTATTTTTTAAGGCTACTTCTAAATCACATAACAGGGACTCTCAATATCTGCAGTGACTGGCAAAATAAGAACCTAACTTTTTACATCTTCATTTTATATAATGTGACGGTTTTCTAACTTTTAACAATAATAAAAGGAAATGGCATGACACATTTTCTAAGGCCAATACTAACTAATGAGTGATACCAATATATTCTCTTATCCTTTACAATTATGTACTTGGGAAAATTAGAGTCAAATATCATGCTTATATAGGAAACCTTTTTAATGACTCCCTTCCTCTTTGATTCAATTTATATTGATAATAACATGTGTATGGCAATGGGAGGAATCACTGGCCTGAGAAACAGACTTAGGTTTTAGTCCCAGGCTTGCTACTGACCTTCTATGATCTTGGGCATTAAACACTGTGGTATCCAGTTTCTCATGTCTAAAATGGGAGTTAGTTAAAATGAGTCAGACTGTATCATCATTAAGGTTCCTTGCAACTCTGTGACTCTCTGATGTTTTACAATCTTAGCAATAGTGCTTAGTAATATTTCTCTAGTCTAACTTAAAGAAAAGGCAGAGAGACTATTTCACCTTTAACATATTGTCTTAAAACCCTTAATATATTTTTCCTGGAATAAGTCACTAGAAATTCTAATGTGGTTCTTTTAGGGCAGTGGTGTAAGGAGCATGAGATGGTGAGAGTAAGGTTTTAGTAGCTCATTTTACTCCTTTTTTTACTATTCTAATATAAAAAATTTAATTTAAGCACAATTTACTTTGGTAGGTAATGGTTGACCATCTTTTGTTTTATCAAATCTTTGAAAAAGATAGACTTAGGACTGAAGATAGGATAGAGACTTATGAGTTAATATTTAGGAAATGGCTTTGTCTTTCGTCTCTCTGTTTATCATTTGTGTGTATCTCATTAATGAAAAGAAATTGGAGGGATTTGACCCTGAAAGTTCCCTTAGTTTTGGAAGGAGAGACACCTGTTTAATGAATAATTGCTTATGCAGAACCAGTTATTATAATAAAAATAAATTATACAAGTTAGTACCTACTCTAAATCATTTGCTTACTATCTTGAAAAGAATGTCAAAGTTATAAGAATGTATTTTTTATATGTCCTGATTTTGATTATATGTTATCTAAGATTTTGGTGTTACTGATATTGCTTCCAAATGGATCTAAGTTGTAACGTGAAAAAAATATTCTCAAGATAAAAAAAAAGTACTGTTTGGAAAGTTTTTACATTCTGGAATAGGGATACTTTTGCCCTACAAGTATTTAAGAACTAGAGAAAACTACCAACCTAAAGTTGTTAAGAAATATTCTTTCCTTATAACGGAGAAAACGTTATGTTATGTTATGTTATGTTATGTTATGTTATGTTATGTTATGTTATGTTATGTTTGTTATGTTATGTAATGTTATGTTATATATTATATCCCTTCTATTTTAAGGAGAAATTGTTGTCACTTACAGAATTTTACTTAATCATTACTGAATTCTCTAAAAGTTACTTGAAAACTCAGTTTTTATAAATGAGAATTGACACTCAAGGAAACTTGGAGTTGAAGTTTCTAAAAATGAAAAATTATTTTAAGAAAAAATTTATTCCACTACTTATATTTTTAAATATCTTGTTGTCAATCAACTTTTTTGAAAATAAAAGCATATATATATAGTACACTTTTTTATCTTGAAGCTTGTATATTTAACCTTTTGTTTGGATGTGGCCACTAGAGGGCCCCAGTGAGAACCCCATGTCTAAAAAAGATACCTGTCATTTCAAGAATTTTAAGATTACCAGATACTGAAGAGGATGGATTGTGATTTCATTTATTTAGGAGAACTTAAATGAACTTGCATAATATTTTATTACAATTATATACATCTGACTGCAGTCGTTGTATTGTGTACTGTTTATGTCCAGATACTCTAGTACAAATGGAATGGATTTAGTTCTTATGGAAAACTGTGTTTTACTTCTGGGAAAGCATATAAACTCATATTATATATTGCAAGTTTATATTATCTGAGACCCATTTAAGTCAAATTTGAAACTCACATAGAAATTTAATATGACAGAAATAATGAATTCAATAGTTTTTCTTGTGAAAACAAGGACATCAGACCACTGGCCTTTCCTGTTCTTTGCTTTCATCTGTTGAGACTTGCCAGCTATCTCTAGTTTTAGTTTTTATGCCCACCTCCCCTTCCTCTGATTTTCCTCTCCAGCCATGATTTCACAGTATCAGACTGAATGTCAGAAAATGGCTTCAGAGCTATTGAAACCAAATCCTCAAATTTTTTTTTAAATTGAATTTATTAGGATGACATTAGTTAATAAAATTACATATAATCTAGGAATTCTGTGCAGTAGCCAGGAGAGGAGAGAGGATGCAAAGGGAACTATTAATGGTTATAAAGTTGGTTAGTATTTAATGAGTGCTTTCTATGTGTCAGCCTGTGTGCTTGGCACTTTACATGTATTATCTCATTTAATCCTCACAGTGACTGTTAGAATGTTAGTAATGTTATTATTATTATTCCTGTTTCATTGGTGAGAAAACTGAGACTTAGAGAAGTTAAGCAACAAACATTGAAGTCCAGGTGATTCTTACTTACTTAATCGGGCCCCTTACAATATCAAAGGCGAGATGAACGTTCAGAGACAGTCCTAGGACTGTGGTTATTTACAAAAGCAATTCTTCATCTAGAGTTCCCTACATTGTTGAGTAAAAATGTATTGTCTTATCTCTGGGTAACATGCACACACACGCAATTTTTTTCTTCATTTGAGTACTTAACTCATTAAATTGTTTGTATGTCTATCCCTAAAGAGTAAATATAGGTTACATCCATACATATTTTATTTAAATAATTTTTCCACAGTCACGGTTACAAATCAAGTCTTTCTGAATAATCATTACAGCTTTGACAAACACCATTGAGTATTGTTTGCTGAAACATCGTAACAACTTTGTGTGGCATAATTTATTGAGTGCTGATTGCATACCATATGTCTTTTTCCCTTCAAAATTTTATTCATTAAATTAATGTTTATACCTTTATTTCCTCTCTACCCTATTTTAGGGCCAAACAGGTGACCCAGGACCCCAAGGACCATCTGGCCTTCCAGGACCAGAGGTAAAATGTTGGTGAAATGATAAATTTGAAAGAAAAATCATAGAAACTAAGTTTGATTGGTAAAACATGTTTTTACATATAAGCTTAAGAAAGATTCTCTTTAAAGCTTATATCTTTGAAAATAGTTTGGATTAAGTTTTTCTGTTATGTCAGAAAATATGCAAGAAAATAGAAAAAGTATTAGCCACATTATAGTCCTGATTCATCACAACTGATTTAGTTGTTCTGCACAACTATTAATAATACATACTGGGGCTTGAAATCAAATTTCAGGACATAAGATCCACTGAATTTTTAATGCAGAATGCTTCCAATTTTTGCTGTATACAGATATTATTTGGCTCTCACATCCTAGAATAAGTACAAGTAAGCCTGTAGTACGTATATCAGATTTGCTTCTATATTCTTTGACATTTTGGCTTTGGCTTAATGCTTAACGTACAGTGGCTCTTTTTTCTTGCAAGCCTACATAGAACATAAGCTTCTGAGATGAAATATTTGAGTTGTTTGAAAACCATTTAATGAGTCAAAAATATACCACCAGGTGCTAAAGCTCCTGAAGCTCATTCTAATTCAGAATGTAAGTCAAATATAAATATAAATACACACATATAAATACACATACACATCTAATTCAGAGTCACAGGTGCAGCATTAGAGCTGAGAAATGAACTTTTGTCTTCAGAATAAAGCACTCAGAGCTGTGAAGTGCCTACAGTGCCAGAGTCGCGGGCAGAGTCCCAGGAGTAGCCCGCACAGGTGCTCTCTCGTTTCCTCTGTGAACCGGAAGATCTGCTTCGCATGCTACAGCTGTCTTTCAGGACGGGCAGATTTCTTTAACAAATGTCTATTTTTACTTATTTTCAAATTTAAAATATGTTAGATATTGATAGTTCAAAAAATCTAAAAATCTACATTGTGTATCTACTTTTATTAATAGAGGTAATAGGAGGTAAACAGCAATATATAGATGTCATCATTCTGGGAAGAAGAAAAGTATTATGAGTAATTAAAACAATTATTAACAGATAAATAAAACAGTAATCAACAAGGGTAATATAAGATTATCTCTTTTATGAGTCTACATTCTTTTAATCATTTTTTAATCCTAGGATGAATTGTGATTACCTGTCTTCTCATTCTGAGGTTACAGAACCTACTTGATCTTTTGTTATGTGAAAGGTTGCTGTTGTGACCATGGCGTGTTCTGTTGTAACAGCAGTTATAGATGGCATGCATACTAGGAAGGCAGTGTTGTCTCCTTGCTGTCAGTATAGTTTTGGATCATTTTCTTCTTTTTTTTATAAAGCCAGGTTAAAGGATATATGGGTCATGTTTTTGCTTCATATTTGGTCTTCCAAAGATGTTTCTTTTTCTCTGATGCCTTTGAAAATTTATGATTTGTGATCATCACTCAAAGCATTCTCACAGTGTCTTTGCTTTCTGCACTTCCAATACAAGGTCTGGAGCCCTGACCCAGTCAGCTTGTGCCATTTCTCCTTCTCACCTGTATTAAATTTTTTCATGGGGCTGAAGATGTCACTCGTACTTTCTCAAGAATTGATGCAAGGTTGTTTTGGTAAATGGGACCCAGTCCAAAAGTCATAACTTCCTTTCAATCATAAGAATATAATATGCAGGCAATCATATATTAGGCAACACTGTCATCCAAGTCATTCTCAACATTAGTCTTTTAAGAAAATTGCAGATCCAACGATTCAAAATAGTAGATTTCATACTATAGCAAAATGGGAAGGTTTCTGCTTTTGTTCAGACATGAATTTCTCAGATAAAAGGGTTTATATATTGTGCTTAATATAGACTTTATCTTGTAGTCAATAATCAACGATTTTTAAGCAAGGGAATAAAATGATCAGACTTGTGTTTCTGATGTATATGAACAGGAACAAAGGTAAAAGAAGAGAGAGGGAGAGGGCACAAGACTAAGGGTTATTTAAGAGGGTAGTACAAGGCCCAAGCATTAATGATGAGGGCCTATGACAATGAAGAGGAAGCTGACTTCCAGAAATAATTAGGAAATAAAATAAACTCAGTTCAGTTTATTCAGTTTGTGTGAAAGAGGAATGAAAGACAGTTTTGAATTTTTTTTTTCTTAAATATAGTTGAGTAGAATGTGGATCACCATTCTAAATATAGAGAATAAAAAAGGAGGAGAGTGGTACTCAGCGGTGTGTCGACAATGCTTTGAATCAGAACTTGTTAGTGCTGAAGTGCCTGTAGGACATACAGGAAATTAGTCTCTTAACGCATAGAAAACTGTAGGCCTGAAAGTCAGAAGAGAAGAGTGAACTAGAGATGCATATTTGTAGAGTCATCCACATAGAGCTATTTGAAGCATCCACATAGAGCTATTAGAGGTAAAACCATTTGGGGAAGGTATATGAAAAAAGGGATGAAAATACTATACCTGGATACTCACCTCCAGGAGGCTCCAGTCTCTGCCTGGGGTGCCATTTAAGTTTTAAATTGGCAATAAAAGATTATTAAAATAAACTTTGGTAAATTAAAAATATACACAGAAGAAAAACTCACGTGGAAATTAAGAAATGTTTAGAACTGAATGAGAACAAATCACTGTAAAAAAACAAAACACAAAAACAAACAAACAAACCTTGAGTGTTGTACCTAAAGGAACACTAGAGGAAAATTCACATCCTTTTCCACAAAGCAAGGAAGATCGAGAATGAGTTATGCATAGCACAGGCATAGGGATGTGTTTCAAAAGGAAAAAGAAGTTGAAAGACCCTGTTTTCTCTAAAAATAAAAGACTAAATCCCAAGACTAAGAGGCAATGTGTGAAGTGGGAGGGCACTCAGGAGGTCTGTACCGAGTTAGTAGGTGTGTGACTGGGACTGATAACCATTATTATTATAACTATCAGTTGTGTCGAGAACTCAGCTGAGCTTGAGAAGCCTTTCCCCAAAATATAGCTACAGAATCCTGTAAATTTTACTGGAATTGGATTGCAAATTCGAGCCTGAACTTTCTACTGACCAAAACAATGAAGCATTATCAATTATATGATTCCCTTCTCCCTTGGATAAAATTCTGTTAATTGTCTAAAAAAAGAAAGGCAGCAATTCATGGTATTGTGTGAATTCCCTCTGTAATTATAGATCAATATTATAATGCCAAAGTGCAATTCAGTAAAAGTAATTCTGTTAGGGGCCAAATTGATGACACCTGAGTGTTATACTTCTGTGATAGCTTTTGTTAATCATTGGATGATAAGTTACTATCTGAAAATTTGGGAGAAATATTTCCTAAAAAAGAATTGAGGAGTTAGCCTGAGTATCTTGAGAAGATTGCTTGGAGTGTTTTTATTGTGAATGTTGTGTTGTATATATTTAATTTTATCTTTTTCTAAATAGCCTAAAACTTGTCCAAGAAACATTTGTTAAGCAATTTGTCTTTGCTTCAGTGATTTTAAAATGCAGCCTATATCATATTCTCAATTTCCATGGTTCTTGGGTCTATATCTGGATTTGCTTTCTTTTTCACTTGAATGGTCATCTACTCCTGCATAAATGTTATATTGTTTTAATGATAGAAGTTTTAGGTATTTTTTAACTTTAATGAGGAATAACTTGGAATATTGACATATATAATCATATGTATTTAAAGTATATAACAATAATTTGATATACATATATATTGTGGAATGGTTACTATGATCAAGATAATTAACACATCCATTACCTCACATAGTTAATTAAAAAAAATTTTTTTTGAAAAAAAAAAATTTGTGGTGAGAATACTTAAGATCTATTCTCAGCAATTTTAAAGAATATATCATTGCCCTGGCCGGTTGGCTCAGTGGTAGAGCGTCGGCCTGGCGTGCAGGAGTCCTGGGTTCGATTCCAGCCAGGGCACACAGGAGAGGTGCCCATCTGCTTCTCCACCCCTCCCCCTCTCCTTCCTCTCTGTCTTTCTCTTCCCCTCCCGCAGCCAAGGCTCCATTGGAGCAAAGTTGGCCCGGGCGCTGAAGATGGCTCTATGACCTCTGCCTCAGGCGCTAGAATGGCTCTGGTTGCCACAGAGCAACTCCCCGGATGGGCAGAGCATCGCCCCCTGGTGGGCGTGCCGGGTGAATCCCGGTCGGGTGTATGCAGGAGTCTGTCTGACTGCCTCCCCATTTCCAACTTCAGAAAAATACAAAAAAAAAAAACAAAAAAAGAATATATTATATCTTTACTTGTAGTCACCATGCTGTACATTAGATTCTCAGAACTGATTCTTCTTATAACTGAACATTTGTACCCTTTGACCTATATCACCCCTTTTCTTACTCCCTCCAAGCCCCTGTCAGCCATCGTTCTATTCTGTTTCTATGAAATCAGCTTTTTAAAAAGTTTTTTTAGATTTTACATCTGTGGTAACATACAGTATTTGTCTTCCTCTGTCTGGTTTATTTCACTTAGCATAATGCCCTCCAGGTTCATCCATGTTGTTGTAGTGGCAAAATTTCCTTCTTTTTATGGCTGAATAATATTCCATTGCATATATACTACATTTTTATGGATTCATTTGTTGAGGGACATTTAGGTTGTTTTCATATCTTGGCTATTATGAATAGTTTCAGTGAAACTAGGCTGCATATATCTTCTTGTGTTAACATTTTTGTTTTCTTCAGATAAATACCCAGAAGTGGAATTGCTGAATCATATGGTAGTCCTATTTTTAATTTTTGGAAACCTTTATGTTTTCCATAGAAGCTGTACCAATTTGCATGCCCATCAACAGTACAAAAGTATCCCTAAACCATTCAAATAGGTGTGATATAATACTTCATTGTGGTTTTGATTTGCATTTACCTGATGAGTGAAGTTGAAAACCTTTTATGTACCTGTTGGCCATCTGTATATCTTCTTTAGAAAATGTCTGTTCAGATCCTCTCCCCATTTTTTAATCAGATTGGATTTTTCATTTTTTGAGCTTTATTAGTTCTTTATTTTGGATATTAACCATTTATCAGGTACGTAGTTTGCAAATATTTCCTTCCATTCTACAGGTTCCCTTTTCGATTTATTGACTGTTACACTTGCTGTACAAGAGCTCTTTCATATGATGTAGTCCCATTTGTTTATTTTAGCTTTTGTTGCCTGTGTCTTTCCAGGAAATTTTTGCTAAGACCAATGTCGAAGAGCTTTCTGACTGTGCTTTCTGCTTTTTTCTCGTTTTACAGTTTCAGGTCTTATATTTAAGTGTTTCATCCATTTGGAATTAATTTTTGTGAGTGGGATAAGACAGTGGTCCAGTTTCACTCTTTTGCATGTAGATATTCAATTTTCCTAACACTGTTTATTGAAGAGACTGTTCTTTTCCCATTGTGTGTTTTTGGTGCCCTCATCAAAAAAAAAAATTGACTTTATATGAATGAGTTTATGGATGGGCTCTCTATTCTGTTCTGTTTCACTGATCTATAGCCAAAGCCATCCTGAGAAAGAAGAACAAAGTGGGAGGTGTTACACTTTCTGATTACAAACTTTATTACAAAGCTATAGTAATCAAAACAAAGTTTTCATACTTTAAAACTTCTTTTGTGGTGTTACTTTGGTATCAAGTCATAGTACTTTATGGTATGTTTTTTGTTTGTTTTTCTTTTTTGTTTTAAGTAAGAGAGAGAAAGAGAAAGATAAAGATGGGGACAGAAATACAGGAAGGGAGAGAAATGAGAAGCATCAACTCATAGTTGCGGCACCTTAGTTGTTCATTGATTGCTTACTCATACAGCCTTGACTGGTGGTCTCGAACTGAGCCAGTGACCCTTGCTCAAGTCAGCAATCTTTGGGCTCAAGCCAGTGACCATGGAGTCATGTCTATGATCCCACGCTAAAGCTGGTGAGCCCACACTCAAGTCAGATGAGCCTGAGTTTAAGGCAGTGACCTCAGGGGTTTGAATGTGGGTCCTCAGAGTCCCAGGGCATAGCTCTCTCCACTATGCAACCATCTGGTCAGGCTATGGTATATTTTACTGTCTGGAAAGGATGTAAGTCCTCTAGCTTTTTTCTCTTTCAGTGTTTTCCTTGCTATATTTGCATACTTGTTTTTCCATGTAAAGTTCACTATCGATCTATCTAGCTTCACTAAAAAGTAATTATATATATATTGGGTTTGACTTATATTAATGAATTAATTTAGGGAGCAGTGACATTTTTATGATATTGAATTATCCTCTCCAAAAACAATGTATGTGTTTTATTCAAGTCTGTTTTCATGTTTTTCTAGAATGTTTTCAAGTTTTCCTTATATAGGTTTTTTAAAATTTATTATTAATTTTAATGCAGTGACATTGATAAATCAGGGTCATATGTTCAGAAAAAACATCTCCAGATTATTTTGACATTTGATTATGTTGCATACCCCTCACCCAAAGTCAGATTGTCTTCTGTTACCTTCTATCTGGTTCTCTTTGTGCCCCTCCCCTCCCCCTACCCTATCTCTCCCTCTCCTCGCCCCCTCCCCACCCACCCCCATTACCATCACATTCTTGTCCATGTCTCTGAGTCTCATTTTTATTAAATTTTTTTCTATTTTATTTTCTTGCTGTAAATGGGGCTTTCTCTACCATTATATTCTCTAACAGGTTTCTGTATAGTATATGAAGATTATTGATTTCTAAATATTAACTTTACATCCTGTTGTCTTAATGATTTCTTACCTTTTAATTAGTTTTACCATTGATTTTCTAAGGTTTTATAGAATACTCTTATTTAACTTTCAAATAGAGATCATTTTAGTTCTTCTTTCCAATTTCTTATGCCTCTAACTTATTTCTCATGTCTAATGACACTGCAATACCTCTAGTACAATGTAGAAGAATTGGAAGTAGTGTGCATCCTTGCCTTGTTTCTGATGTTAATGGAAATACTATAATGGTTCATCATGAAGTAAATGCTGGAATTAAAATTAAAATATGCTTATATTTTATCATATTAAGAAATATTCGGCTTTTGTTTTTCCTTTCTCTACATAGTACCATTTTTATCTTTATTATTTCCTGAAGATTTTTTTTTTTTGGTTTATGTTGTTCTTTTTCTTTGGAGTTGGGAATTTAATTTGATTTAATTGTATTCTTTTATTTTTATTCCTGAAGTTAAATGCTATGGCCTTCCCTCAGATTGCTTTTGAAAAATAAATTTCATAGATTCTAGTCTAGAGTGTCTTTATTGCCATACATTTAAGATATTTTATAATTTCAGTTTATATTTCCCCTTTCACCCAAGAGTTACTTAAAAAGGAATTTTTAAATGTCCAGTGGGAGAAACTGTTGGCTTTGATTTTGTTATAATACTTTCTGATTTGATTGCACTGCTATCCAAGACTGTTGTTCCATTTTTGGAACTTACTAGTCTTTTCTTTGTAACCTAATATCAGATCACTTTTTTGTGAATGTTCCATATGTCCTTGACAAGGAGGTATATTTTCATTATTAGATATGAAGTTTAATATTTACTGGTTTTTCTCTTCCTTATTGACTATGTCCTTTGCTATATTTTCACTTTTTTTTTTTTGGTCTAATTGATCTGTCTGTGTTAATGAGATGCACTATCGCCTCTGTTGATCCAATTGCTCTTGTGGCTATAACTGGTATTCATTTCTCCGTCCTTCACCATCGATCTCAAATTCCCCTCATCCTCAGCTATTACTTCAGTAGGTCTTGGTTTAACTTAACACTTTATTACCAAAAAACATGAAATTTTGACAGGAGTTCCAGAAGGTTCCCAATGTATTATGTAAGTTCTGCTTGTATTGCTTCCTGTCCTTTTTGTGTAAGGCAGTCTTGCCTTCCTTTTGCTTTTTCAATTAACCATGCTGGTATGGTGACGACTCCTTTTGTTTGAAAATAACCTTGCTTAAAAAGTTCAAAATGCCCTGGTGATGGCCATAAGTTTAGGTTAGTGGGAGCTTGGCTGTGTCTCCTGTCAAGACAGATCCCTTTTGAGTAACAGCATATCCAACATTAAGAGTTCAAACTTTCGGCCCTGGCCGGTTGGCTCAGCGGTAGAGCGTCGGCCTGGCGTGTGGGGAACCCGGGTTCGATTCCCGGCCAGGGCACATAGGAGAAGCGCCCATTTGCTTCTCCACCCCCCCCCCCTCCTTCCTCTCTGTCTCTCTCTTCCCCTCTTGCAGCCAAGGCTTCATTGGAGCAGAGATGGTCCGGGCGCTGGGGATGGCTCCTTGGCCTCTGCCCCAGGCTCTACAGTGGCTCTGGTTGCGGCAGAGCGACGCCCCGGAGGGGCAGAGCATCGCCCCCTGGTGGGCAGAGCGTTGCCCCTGGTGGGCATGCCGGGTGGATCCCAGTCGGGCGCATGCGGGAGTCTGTCTGACTGTCTCTCCCCCCTTCCAGCTTCAGAAAAATACAAAAAAAAAAAAAAAAAAGAGTTCAAACTCTCTAAAAGAAGCAAAAAAAGAAGCAAAAAGAAACTCAACTAAAATATAAATCTGTCTTTATGAAAATGAATTGCTAATACTTCCAGATTGTAAGGGGCCCACATGAATGCAAACTGTTTTTTTGATTCTCTCTTTTAATTGTAAAGGGAAAGAGTGCATTTGCCAAATCAGTGAACTATGCACCATGTACAAGAGGCCTTAATAATCTGCTTTAGTAATAATACTACATCTGACACAGTTGGGGCCGTGGTAGTACATATAGTCATTATTCAAAATCCAGCTGATTTCTATAGGGGACAGTCTAGTGAAAAAATGAATGCTTTTATAGAGACCACCACCTAGGCATATTTCAGATCTTTAATGGTGGCACTAATCTTTGACATTCTGTCCACACACAATATGATCGTCAGTCATATCAATGTGATGGATTGGCTGATCGTTGGAACCAATCCTTCCATATATTTGCAGATATATGAGTATCTCTGTATTTTGGGCTCCTCATTTGACAATCCAGTTCTAATTCTTTATTTGTAACAGATTTTTTGAGATACCTCTTTATGTTAATCACTAAAAATGCTGAGGTGATTTAGATTAGGTCCTGACTTCAAGGAGCTTATATTTAAAAACTAAATATTCAATTCAGACTATGTCAAAGCCTCTATTATCTTTTTCAGTTATAAATTTTAATTTAATTAGATAAAATAAAATATTAAAAATTAGGTCATTTTTAAAAGTCTAAAGTCAGTGTAAAATTTTTAAAAAGTCTAGAATCAGAGAAAATTATAAAGTAGCCAAAGATATTTTTTCCCTTGGTCTCTCCATTCTAAATTTTTTCATCTTGGGCATAAGTTATTGTCTATCTTAAATAATACATGTGTCTCCCCCCCCCCCATAATTTACCCTTCCCATCAAAGCTTGTTTTTAGAGAAAGGCATGATAAATATATTTTAATGCAAGCAGTAAATGGTTAACAGCTAACTGTAATATAATCCCCTTTCAAGAATATTTGCATTTCAACACAAAAAAGAAAACTGGAACTGATGCAGTAAGTCTTGAATTTATAGAATTTTGACTGTTTGACTGTCTTTAGTGAGCAAGGAAAAATTTGTGGGTAATCAGAAACTTTGATACTCCTCAATATAATCATACCATACAAGTGGTCATCTACATTACCAACAAAACAGGATAAAACTGGCCAATATTTCCTGCTAGTAGTGTTATTTTGTTTGAAAACTCAGATCTTCATAAAGTTGGTAAAAGCAAAGCACTCAAGTTTTTGTTGTAAATGCTATGTATTTGCCATTGGCATAGAAGAAAAATTTATCATTAAAGATCATTTTTAAAAATGTTACTTTAAACCATGTCAAAGTTTTTTTTCATGCTTCTTAATGTTTTAATTATTTTAGAAAAATTATGAAATTGCTAAAACAAAGAAATAAATTTATCTATGCACTTAGCTCTTTCACAGAATTAAAATATTAGATGTGTCCCAAGATAAAATATCAAGTGCTTCAAAACATCTTTTCTATTTCTTTAAGCATAGTAATACTAGTTTTGAGCACTAACGCCATACTTTCTCCCAATTCTGGCAGCAGACCACTTTCAAATGTGGTTGCAGGATAGTTAGAATATTTGTTGATTCAGCTGTTAACTTCCCTTTACTATAGATTGCCAAATAGTTGAATTTTGGATGATGTTCTTCATAAGTGGGGCCAGTTGTTTACTGCAGAAATGAAACTACTAATCACAGAGATCCCAGAAGTGGCCAAGCAGCAGGTTCTTGTTTTCCACTGGGGTGGTCTTCATTAGAGACAAAGACCAAAGTTCATTTGGAGAGTCTACTTATATCGAGCAAAGGCATGCTTCTAAATGTTCATCTTAGCACCTCAGTTGATATAATATAATAGAATAAGCCAGCCCTATGTGAGTTCAGTAGATCTTAGCGCCAATGAATTCCGTTCACTTAAACCTACTACATTTTTATCTTTTATCACTTAGGTTTGACTAAGTAATTTGGTATTTTTACTTTTTATTCACGAAGTGTTTCTAAAAGAAAATGCCTGATTAAGTCAGTCAATAAAAATGTATTTCCCGAGTTATTCTTCTGTGCAAAGCTGTACCTAATAAACACTGTAGGACATATAACTTGGGGAAATTTATGTTCTAGTTGGGAAAAACAAGATATATACATATACTGTTAGATAATGGTGAAGGCATTATGTGAGAATTACAGTAAATAAGTAGTTCTAGATGTTAGCAGAGAAAGTAACATGAAGTGGAAGAATTAAATAAGAAGAAGAGTGGATGGAAAGATGGGTCTTGAATTAAATGTTGGTTAATAAATGGCAGGAAAAAGGGAGGGCATTTAGACATGGTGAATCACATGAGCAGAGCCTGGACATCTAGGCAATATACAGGTGGGATTTATAGAACCGTGAATAAAACTTATTGGTTGATACAGATTCCTTGTGTTGGTACAGAGTGACAGATTAGGTTGTAAAACTAGGTTGGTGCCAAATTGCATAAGACCTTTGATTTCAAGTTGTGTCAGAGGCAGAATACTCAGAAGATTAGTAGTTAGCCTAATATCATAATTCTTGTATTGTGGGAAAACATGAATCCTATCCCATTATCTCCCAAGTGAACCAGCCAAAGTTTTATTGCTTTGTCTGGTTTCTTCCCATAGTGCTCACAAATTTCTATTCTTTTTATACTTAGTCTAGGTGGCAGTCTCTGTAAGGGGACAGAATCTTCTACCTACCCAAAATGAATCTTAGTATTATTAGTTACTAATACTAATAGTACTTAATACCATTGGCAAGGCAATCTGGGCCTGAGGCTGCTCACCAGATTGGTGAGGAAATCTTTTCACCCAGAGGAGAATTAGTACCGTCTTGGGTAACTGTCTTTGAAGATACTTTCTGTTTCCAGTACTTGACCTACAGCCATTTCCCCCAGTTACTCTTCCTAACAGACAGTAAAAGAAAGGACCATTTATTGTCTGGTTGACTACACAGTTTCATCAACACTTTCACTGCATATTCCCATGGACTTTCTTTAAATTCTCTTCATCATCTGGCGAGGCCCTCATAATCCTCTTCCAGAAAGTTATGTCTTCCAGAAAGTTATCCTTATCACCAGAGCTGTCAAAGGCTGTGGAGGATCTGAGATTTTGTCCTATTTGCAAGCCAACAGTTAGCCTGACTGTTTCACAGATCCTGGTAGAAGCTGCGATATTCCTGAGACAGAGACAAAGGATAGTTTATTATACTCAGCAGTAGCAGTTTCCAGAGTATCAACATTTTTGCACTGGTTCACTAAGCCTCAGTTCTCATGGGGTAATGTGAAAAGGGCTAGATGACATTTGTTTGTACAGTGGATTGCATTACATAAGAGGATTTTTGAGTGTAGGGAAACTGAATCTTTTAAAATGGGCAGTGTTCCGGAAAGAGACATTATTATATGGACATTAGCATTCCTGCTTTTTGCAACAGAGGAAGACATTACCTCTAACTTTGTTATATAAAAATCCCTGAAAAGACTATATTCCCTAGACTTGTAAGTGATATAAATGTCTAATCACTATACTATCACCTGAAATTAATATAACATTGTATGTCAACTGTAATCAAACAATAAGTTTAAAAATTGGGGGAAAATTCCTAAAAAAAAAGAGACTGAAGCAATGAATAGTCAGTACCTTATTTGCATAATGTGCAGAAATGCAAGGGGCTGTGGACAGCGACATGTTAAGTTATATGTTGGTGGTATAAAGATGGGTAAGATACATTCATTTTCCTCTATGGTCTTATATTTTATTGGAATAAAGAAACAAACCCTTAATTACATTATAGTGCAATTAGTAAATAGTCATATTAACAGAGTTCTGTAAAAATATAAATGAACAAGCTACTGATCCTCACTAAGGGGAACTGGGAAGGGCTTTACAAATCATGCTGTCTTTGAGTTGGTAACAAATTTTATGATGAAGGAACCTGAAATGGAGTAAAGAAGACTTCTAAGAAGCATGATTGCTTGCACAAAGACTTGAAATATTAGGGACTTATGAAATGGAAAAAACAGTTCAGCACAGATATATGAGGAAGCTATGTATATTTAAAGAACTGCAAATAGTTCACTGTTTAGTCAAGTCTGTTTCCATTAAAGTGACAGAAATATAACTCAATTTTAAGCTGATAGACAGATGATAGATAGATAGATAGATAGATAGATAGATAGATAGATAGATAGATGATAGATAGATGATTGATAGATAGATAGATAGATAGATAGATAGATAGATAGATAGATAGATAAAGTGGGATTGGCTAATATAATCAGGAAGCCCAGCAGGTTGGCTGGATACAAGAGCTCGATGAATATAATAAAGACACTCTCTGTCTCTCTTGGCCTTACTTATCTTTGTTGGCTTCATTCACAGAAGCACATTGTGGAGAAAGTGGCCCTTGGAACCTCTAGGCTTATATTGCCCTTAGAGTTAGCAATCTTAGCAAAAAGAAAGTACTATTTTTTCCTTATACCTCCAGTAAAATTGCTGAAGTGGACTCCAGCCAATCTGGCTTGGGTTACATGAAAATCACAACCACCATGGGACTGGAATACCATAATTTACTCACCCCTGGAAACTGGGACAGGGACCAGAAACACATGGACTACAAATTGGGGAAGAGTATTTCCCAAAGAGATGGTGAGCAGATTTTTAAAAATGCCTTCTACAGGTCATATATTTGGCACCCAATATTTCCATTTACCCTTCTTCCCATTTATACAGTTTTTTAAATGCCTCTGGTAACATAACACAGCCACCCACACAGTTGAATGCACTGTCCTTCTGCCAAGAAGGTAACTCAATGTGTTGGTCAGTTATTGCTTACAGCTCCAGGGCCAGATTCTCGAGTAAGGTACATTGTTCTCAGTGAGGCCTAAATAAATATAGGTCTACATCTCAACTAACCAGTATATAGTTTTAGAAAAAAAACAAAGTCACAATTCCACAATGAGAAACAATATAGAGTGGCTCAGGACTATAGCTGTGCATTTAGAAGAGTAGATAATTGATACATGTGAGTTCCTCATGGCAATATAAATCAACTTCCTTTAATCACCTGACCTCCTACTCCCTGGCACAAACACACACACCATGAAAGGGGGAGGATCTGAGATAGTATCCAGAATATACATTTTATGAAGCCAGGGAATATTTTTGTTCTCTAGTATATATGTTCAGTGCCAAGAACAGTGCCTGACACATAGTAATTACATTTTGAATGTGTGGATTGATATTCTTAATTAAGGCAGTCCTAAGAATTTGAAATGAGTCCAATATAAGACATTAAGTACCTAAAATAATACTTATCCAAAGGTAAGCATCAAATCATAATCATGTTATAACCTCCAAAACAATCTGAAATCTGAGCTTCATTGATTTTTATCTGGGGACAAGTTCTATAAGGATCTTCAAGTGGTGGTTATTGTCTACCAAAAAGCAAGTGATTATCAAGAACACCCAATACCAATTACTTTTTTGTTTTGCAGTTATACTGAAGTATAATTTACATGTAGCAAACTGCATATATTTATACAACTTGATAATTTTTGACATATGTATAACTTGTGAAACCATTACCAAAATCAAAATAGCGAACACATTCATCAAACCACAAAACTCCTTTGTTTATCTTTCGTAATCTTTTCTTTCTGTTTCTCATGTTCCTCCCTTCCCCAGTTTACTGCTCATCTGTTTTTTGTCACTATAGGTCATCCAAATCTAAGTATCAAATAATGGCCATATGGTTTATTCAAAAATTATAAATTTAATGTAGTTTTTTGTGGAGTTCAGTTAAGTAAAAGTAAACTTTGTATTTGTGTTTATAGATTCTTTCAAGAGTGCCTTCAGACGTACTGTGAATGTTATCTAAACGGAGTCTTATTTAGTACAAAGAGTATATGCCAGTATCATAAGGAATTTTATTGTCTTTGTTGCTGTGGATTTTCTCAACTGGGTTTTTAGGATGCAACACATAAATGGAATTCAGCTGTGCTTATTTATTGCTCAAATATATAGAATTACACAAGGGAAAATGTATGAATAACAATCATTTGCAAAGTTTTTAACAAAATCATAATGAAAAAAATCTGTTTTTGATGGCTTTTTAGATCTAAAACAGCAAAGAGAATGAAGGAGAGCCAGATACTTAAATGAATTCTTTATTTTGCATTTATTTTTTCAGAACACCACATCTTCTTTTTATGGTTTTCTCAAAAGATAAAACAGTTCCTTAATTTGCAGTTGCACACTACCTTGTGATGAAATTTAGTTTCTATAGTTTACTAGGAAAGTGGATTTATTACTTTTTACCCTTTCAAAAAAGTTTTGGCATTATATTTTGGATAGATTATTCTCACTCAGAAAAGGAAATTTTAATCTTTTTTTTTTTATTACTTTCCTACTTGGACTTACCATATTACGGCCATGGTATGTACTTCCACAAAATGCGAAAGAACAGACACTTATGACTGTTTTCTTGGATCTATGCTTCATACCGAATTCTCCCCTTACAGAGCCTCTGTCCCTCGGGGTACATTCTTTCATGTTTGCATATGTGATATTTCAAGCATATATATATAGAAGCTAAGCTAGTTGACTTTGGGTGGCTTTTTATTTTTTTCTCCGACAAAGGGTAACATTTGAAACTGCATAATTGAAAATAAAATTGTTCAAACAATTTGTTTTTAATTTGGTCAACAATTCAGGCCATCAAATCTTTATTGAGTATGCTGTATACCCAACACCAGACTAGGCTTTTCATAACTTTGCCCTCTAGGAATTCATAATTTATATGCTGCCCTATCTTAAATGAATTATTATTTCCATCTTCTTTTAATGACTATTTTTCTAAAGACTATATTTATCTCTATTTTGTTCATACTTATAAACTACTCAGAATATAAATTTAAGCCAAACCATATTGAGTTCTTGCATAGTCAAAGCACAATAGATATAAAAATCAATGAAAATTTAAAAATTTTCATGAGAGTAAAATGTCCTAACTGCTACTCTGATCTATATAGCAACTAGTATTTTAAAGCTATCTTATGAAATATAAGAAACATTTAAATTTCCAAAAATACTTTATTTTTAACATGTTGTTATAATTGAACATACTGTTACCTCCAAAACAATCCAAAATTTGAACTTCACTGATTTTATCTGGGTAAAATTAAATGAATAAATTTTATTTTCTCTCTAAAGGTCTTCAAGTCAGTAAAAACTGTTGCCTGCCAAAAACAAATGATTTTCTGAAACAACCAACAATTACTTTTTTTTACAGCTTTATTGAGGTAGAATTGATGTATTAAGGTAGTTATATTATAAAATAAGAGATAAACTTATTTAAATTGTGCAGTTTTATGATTTTTCATGTATGTATAAACCATCACCAAGATCGAAATAGCAAGCATATCTGACAAACTCAACAATTTCCTTGTTTATTTTTTGTAATTTCTCCCTTTTGTTCTTCCTGCCCTCACCCTTTTTAGGCTTTCAATGATCTGCTTTTCATCACTATAGATTACTTTGCATTTTTCTGAAGTTTTTTATAAATATAAACTTATACAGTGTGTAATCCTTTATAATGTGAGTTGTTTTACTTAGCATAATGCATTTGAGATTCTTCCACTTGGTCACATTGAAGTTGTTTTCATTTTACTAATACATGACCATTATTACTTTATTCATTAGATGTATTTATTTTTTAGATTGTTTATTCATTTGAACCTTTTTTCTTTTTATCAAAGGATATAAATCTCAATAGAAAACAGAGACTTTATCCCTCTTATTGAAGAACTACTAATGTGCTTAATGTATGCCATAGAGCATCATTAACTTACTTTATTAGTATATTCTAGCTTCCAAAATTTTGGCTACTACCAGGATAATAATAATAATAATATTTTACTTTTATAATTCCCAGGAAACTAATGAAATCTGCTAGTGCTTTTGATTCCCAGGTGTTGCTTTAAAAAATGTGTGTGAATTAGTCTCCAGCCTTTAGCAATTAGAGAGTAAAAAAACATTGTTTTATTGGAGAGAATGCTGAGTCACTCTTCTCTGTGTAGTAAACAGATGCGAGGAATCCAAAAATAGAAGACACGTTTTTACTTATTATTTTTTTAAACTTCTTTAGGTTTCTACTTCTTTTTTTTAAATTTTTTTAATTTATTCATTTTAGAGAGGAGAGAGAGGAGAGAGTATGAGAGAAAGAGAGAGAGAGAGAAAGGGGGGAGGAGCAAGAAGCATCAACTCCCGTATGTGCCCTGACCAGACAAGTGCAGGGTTCTGAACCGGCAACCTCAGCGTTCCAGGTCAACGCCCCATCCATTGTGCCACCACAGGTCAGGCAGGTTTCTACTTCTTGATAAAAATTTATGATTTAAAAAAAAAAATTATGATTAGATTATTTCTGTTAAGAAGGCACCAGATGCAGCATATAAAATCAGTATACAAACATCAGTTGTATTTTCATAAACCATTAATGCACTATTAGAATGAGGAATTAAGAAAATAATCCTATTTACAAATGCATCAAAAAAAAGCATAATGCTTAGGAAAAAATTTAACTAAGGAGGTGTAAGACCTACACACTGAAATTTATGACATTGATGGAAAAAATTAAAGAAGATACTTATAATTGGAAATATATTCCATGCTTATAGATTAGAAGAATTAATATAGCTAAAATGCTCATCTACTCAAAGTGCTCTACCAATTTAAGACAATCCCTATCAAAATGTCAATAACATTTTTCATAGAAATAAAACAAATGGTCCTAAATTTATATGGAACCACAAATGACTCCAAATAGCCAAAGCAATCTTGAGAAAGAAGAACAAAGTTTGAGGCTTTATGCTTTCTGATTTGAAACTGTATTAGAAAGATACAGTAATCAAACAGTATGGTAGCAGTATAAATACAAACGCATAGATCAATGGAACAGAATAAAAATCCCAGAAATAAATCCACCTATATATATGTGGTGAATTAATATATGAAAAAAGAGCCAAGAATATACAATGGGGGAAAAGATAGTCTCTCCAACAAATGGTGTTGGCAAACTCGACCCCCTTACCGTGTAGGCATACCGCATTTTATGCACCTCACATTATTGTGCTTTATAGATACAGTGTTTTTTTACAAATTGAAGTTTTGTGGCAACCCTACATAGAGCAAGTCTATGGACACCATTTTTCTGACAGCATGTGCTCACTTTGTGTCTCTGTGTTACATTTTGCTAATTCTTACAATATTTCAAGCATTTTAATTATTATATTTGTTAGTGTGATCTGTAATCGATGACCTTTGATACTACTATTGTAACCCATTTGGAACACCACAGACTGCACCCACGTAAGAGTGAACTTAATTGATAAATGTTCCGTGTGTTCTGACTGCTCCCTTGACTGGCCGTTCCCCAGTCTCTGTAGCTGTCCTCGAGCCCCTCTATTCCTTGAGACACCACAGTCTTGAAATAGGCTAATTAATAATCCTGCAATGGCCTGTAAGTGCTCAAGTGAAAGGAAATGTCACACATCTCTCACTTGAAGTTGAAAGTTAGACACAATTAAGCTTATTGAAGAAGGGATGTTAAAAGATCAAAAAGGTACACTTCTTGCACTAAACAGCCAAGTTAAAAATGCAAAGGAGAAAATTCTTGAAGGGAATTAAAAGTGCTACTCTAGTGAGCACATGTAATATGAAAGTGAAACGGCCTCAGTACTGATATGGAGAAAGTTTTAGTGGTCTGGGTAGAAGATCAAACCAGCCACAACATTTCCTTAAGCCAAAGCCTAATCCAGAGCAAACTCTCTTCAGTTCTCTGAAGGCTGAGAGGCGCAAAGACTGCAGAAGAGTATGAACTTTGCAGAGGTTAGTTATAAGGTTAATAAAAGAAGCTGTCTCCATAACATAAAAGTGTAATGTGAAGCATTAAATGTTGATGTAGAAACTGCAGCAAATTATCCAGAAGCTCTAGCAAAGATAATTAATGAAGGTGGCTACATTAAACAAGCAACTTTGTTTTTTATTTTTAGAAGCGAATATTTTTATTAATTTTAATTTATTGTGTTTACATAGATTCTAGTGCCCCCCCAAATGCATCCTCCCCTCCCCTGTGTTCCCCTCAACAAGCAACTTTCAATGTAGACAGCAAAGTCTTATATTGGAAGAAGATGCCATCCAAAACTTTAACAGCTAGAGAGAAGTCAATGCCTGGCTTCAAAGTTTCAAAGAACAGGATGACTCTTTTGTTAGGGACTAATGCAGCTGGTAACTTTAAATTAAAGCCAGTGTTCATTTAACATTCCAAAAATCCTAGGGCCTTAAGAATTACACTAAATCTACTGTGCCTGTGCTCTGTAAGTGGAACAACAAAGCCTGAATAACAACACATCTGTTTACAACATGCTTTACTGAATCTTTTAGGCCCACTGTTGAGACCTACTGCTCAAAGTAACTTGTTTGTGTTTTGGGTTTTTTTCCAAAATACTACTGCTCATTGACAATGTGTCTGCTCACCCAAGAGGGCTGAAGGTGATGTCAAACAAAATTAATGTTGTCTTATTTCTGCTAACACAACATCCATTTCACAGGCAATGGATTAAGGTGTAATTTCAACTTTCAAGCCTTATTAGATAAGAAATACATTTTGTGATGCTCTAGCTGCTATAGATGATGACCTTTCCAGTGGATCTGGTCAAAGTAAATTGAAAACCTTCTGGAAAGAATTCACCACTCTAGATGCTATTAAAAACATTCGCAATTCATAGGTCAGACTATCAACAGTAACAGCAATTTGGAAGAAGTTGATTTCAACCCTCATGGATGACTTTGAGAGGTTAAGACCAGAGGAGGAAGTAACAGCGGACATTGTAAAAATAGCAAGATAACTAGAATTAGAAGTGGAGCCTGATGATGTGACTGAAATGCTATGATACAAAATTCATTGCTATGAACATCATAATAAACTTTTAACAGATGAAGAATTGCTTCTAATGAATGAGCAAATAAACTGGTTTCTTGAGATGAATCTACTCCTGGTGAAGGTGCTGTGAAGATTGCTGAAATTACAACAAAGGATTTAGAATGTTACATAAACTTAAGATGACAAAGTAATGGCATACAACTCAATAAAAAATATTATTGAATCTTTAAAATATTATTCAGTCAGTCTTTAAAATGAAGAAATCATACCATTGTGAAAATGTGCGTGCACCTTGAGAGCATTATGCTAAGTGGAATAATTCAGACAGAGAAAGACAAACGCTTGTATGATCTCATTTACATGTCGAATCTAAAAACAAACCAAAAACAACTTATACAGATAACAGATTGGTGGTTTCCAGAGAGGAAGCAGGGGGTAGAAAATTAGATAATGGTGGTCAAAAAGTAAAAACTTCAATTATGTGTAGTAAAAGGTAAAGAGGGCTAAATATATGGTGACAAAAGATGAAAAATATATGTCATGCAGATATACAGAATAGTGGTATAGTAAATAATACTGTATTGTGTATTTGAAAATTGCTGAGAGTAGATCTTAAAAGTTCTCTCATTACAGAAAAAAAATGTAACATTTATGGTGATGGATCTTAACTAGATTTACTGTGGTGATCATGTCACAATATATACATTATTTGAATTGATATGTTTTATACCTAAAAGTAATATAGTTATAGGTTAGTTATATCTCAAAGTTTTAAAAAGGCACCGGAACTCAGGCTGCTATTCTTCTCCTCACTTAGGTATTAGTTTTGCAATTGTGATGTGATGACTTACCTGAGATAGTGAAGCACATTGAAGGAGAAACCATTTTGACTTTTCAGTGTTTTCCAAATTATTTTAAACTAAAAAAAAATTAATTAGAGTATTCTTATGAGGGTTTTGTTTTTAATTTCCTTTCTGTGTAGTTTCATGCCAACGTAATTTTTCATCAAATTATAGACCCTGAATGATATGTTATCGTTCAATCTGTAAGGTCTCTGAAATCCTGTTTTTTGGCAAGAATGGCCATGTCAGTCAATTTGAGAATTTAAAAAAAAATTATTTTATATACATATGTTATAACTAAAGTTCAGTTGACCCAGTTAACTCTGAATTTTATATTTAAAATTTATTATTTAAAATATAAGTTCTCTACTTGGAGGTAACCCAGGTGTGAAATTCTTAAATAATAAAAATGTTTTCTGGCCAGGTTTTAGAAATTGATTTTTCTCCTTTTAATATTGTGCTGATGTGTTTTTGGACTTTTAAATAAAATTTTAATTTTAAAATATTCAACTTACATGATTAAAATATAAAATTAGATTTGTTGACATCTCTTGTCTCCTATTCCCCTGATCTTTGATACTTTGTGTTTTTAATATTTCATCACTATTATTTTAATGTTTAAGAAATAGCAGATATTCATGCATATACTCAATATTCCATATTTATATATAAGTCACTTCAATAATTTTCTTACTGTTTTATTTAAAAATAAAACATAGACACAGAAAACTATATAAAACAAATGTATATCACAAACAATTATAAGACAAACACTCTTGTAACTACCACACAGGTCAGGAATAGAACTGCCCGTTACTCCCAGAAGCTTTTATGGATCCCAACCCAACCACAAGCCTATCTGTCCTCCCAAAAGTAAGCAGTTCCTCTTTTTTCTTTTATGGTTTATCACTCAAGTGTATATCTTTCAAAGCTATAGTTCAGGCTTGTGTGTTTTATTGCTATGTCTTTTAGTTGACACATTCCATTTCCACTCCCTTTGTTCCTCCTTATAATTTAGTTGTTGAAGATCCTCAGTCATTAACCTGTAGAGTTTCCCACAGTGTGGCTTTGGCTGATATAGTCTCATGGTGTAGTTACACATTTCTTGATCCTCTGTATTTCCCTGAATTGGTAGTCACATATATACAAAGGCCTGGTCATATTCAGTTTTGTTTTTGGCAAGACTATAGGTGATATATGTTTCTTTCATCAAGAAGCATATATTGTCTAGTTATCTCTCTCTCTCCTTTGCTCCCTCTCTTTCTTTTTATTTGTGTGTGTGTGTGTGTGTGTGATGTTAGTAATACTAGGCTACTAAAGTGCCCAGAACCAGAACTATTAGATCATTTAGGTATTTTCAAAATGGAGATATTCTTGCTCTATCATATCTGTTTTACTTATTGACTGGAATGCATTTCTTCATCTACTATATTACTCACAAAAATTAGGGGATATTTAAAAATGAATATGAAGCTATAAAATATCCCCTAATTTTTGTAAGAAGTATATTTGATTAGTGGTGGTTCAATATATGTAGCAAAGATGAATGCTCAATTCTTTACTTTTGTATACCAGTTCTCAAAATAATGAGTTGGCTCCCTTTCAGCCTTTAAACATATACAGTTTTATTTTCTTCTTGTATCATTATAAACTTATGAATTTAAACATACTTGACGTGTTTTAATCTATTGCATTTTTTACCCTTTTTGAAGTTCATATTGTTCCATATCCGGACAGTGGGATCCTCTCCAAGCTCTCAGAGTTTTTTTTAACAGGCCTGTAGACAGTTTTCTTGCTTTTTGGTATAAAAAGGTATGCTAGCCTCATCTGAGGGTTGGACAGAAATTACGATTTTATCCATGTGGATGCTCTGAATCTGTGGTTGTAAACCAGTACTCAAGAGCTAAATAGCCACCAAACATGTTGCTCTTTATTTAAAAAACAAAAACAAACAAACAGACAACAAAGCTGGCCCTGGCTGGTGTCTCAGTGGATAGAGCATCAGCCTGGCATTTGGACGTTCAGGTTCAATTCTCTGTCAGGTAACACAGAATAAGCGACCATCTGCTTCTCCCCCCTCCATATCCTGCTTCTCTCCCTCTTTCTCTCCCATAGCCAGTGGCTCAATTGGTTTGAGTGTGGCATGGGGCACTGAGGATAGATCAGTTGGTCCCAGCACATGTCAACTCAGGCACTAAAAATAGCTTGATACTTAAGCATTGTCCCTAGACCAGGTTGCCAGGTGAATCCCAGTCAGGGTGCATGTGGGAATCTGTCTCACTATCTCTCCCCTCCTCTCACCTAAAAAAAATAAATAAGAAAAATAAAATAAAAAACAAGTCAGTCATTCAACAACAACAAAAATCTCTTTTTTAGCACTTACTATGTGCCAGGTATTATACTAGTTACTGAGAATATGATTGTTAATATTCATTAATGTGAATATTAATATTCATAATAATTTATGATTGTTAACATAAAACTGCCCTTAATGAGTTTCCAATCTGATGAGGAAAACAAAACAAGCCAAAACACTACATTAAGTGACTTTGTAGGACCCAAGTTGGTGTGAGAATGTTTATGAGACCTAACTCAAGGTATGGGGAGCAGCGTCAAAGAAATATTTGCAAGTAAAATATTATTCAATTTTTTATTTAAAACACAAGTTTTCCAGGTGAAGGAAGATAAAGGGAAATTATTTAAGGTAAAGAAGGCATACGTGTAGAAAAGCAGTCAGCAAGTCTGTATTACACATATTTTATTCCAGAACTTCCAGAAATTTGGTTCTGCGACAAGGCTTTCTGTTACCACTGCCATTTTGTTGCCAGAAATATTCCCAAGTTATATTTTTTTTCCACAGAATCCAGGTATTAAATTGGAGTCCAAGGCATTTCTGTCCTAATCCTGACTTTCTTTTCATAGTTTTTTCTTTCCAAGACTAGTATTTCAGAATCAACCTTGCTATTCCCTTTTACATGTCGGAATTTTTATTACCATCATATTTACTCCTCCATTGAACTACCTTTTCTAGCTGACATTCATATTTAATTGGAGCCTTCTCTACCTTTAAACATGCTGATTTTTTTTTCAGAGACAGAGAGAGAGTCAGAGAGAGGGATATATAGGGACAGGCAGACAGGAACAGAGAGAGATGAGAAGCATCAATCATTAGTTTTTCATTGCTACAGCTTAGTTGTTCATTGATTGCTTTCTCATATGTGCCTTGACCGTGGAGCAGCAGCAGACCGAGTAACCCCTTGCTCAAGCCAGCGGCCTTGGATCCAAGCTGGTGAGCTTTGTTCAAACCAGATGAGCCCACGCTCAAGCTGGTGACCTCAGGGTCTCCAACCTGGGTCCACCGCATCCCAGTCTGACGCTCTATCCACTGCTCCACCGCCTGGTCAAGCAAAAGATGCTGATTTTTAAACTTATCTTACATTTTTTATTTTGTCCATGTCTATGGGAAACATAGGAACAGTTTTATCTGTGACAAAAATTAATACAAGTAAAATTGCAATCATTGATTTATTAATGTTATTGAAACAGATCATGATGAATAACAATTTAATTCATTATTTCAGCAACAATATTAATCTAATCATCTTAGAGTAACATTCAAGGCCTTCTCCCAGAAGAATTTATTTAGCACTACAGTACATTTCCATTTCTTGAGCCAACTTTTTTGACAACTAAAGTACAGTTTCCAGAAAGAAAAATTATGATTCGCAGGCAAATACAAAGTAAACATGGGTCAGAAGTTTTATTCACTTGTTAATTAATGATGGTACCAGTAAGAGGTTAAGACAAGTTCAAAGAGCATTTGAGGAGATAAATATTTATAGATGTATATAGGGATATTAGAATAGGATAGTTGAGTTAAATACAAAAGTGATTAAAACTCTGTGAATTAATCCATAACCTTTGGGGTTATTTTTCTCACCAGACAGTAGTTATTTACATTTCTACCTAACAAAAATCTATGAGCTACCAACAGTGAGTCCAACAAAACACATTCTCCTAATCCTTGGCTGTCTGAGTTCCATATTGGCATTGAAAGGACCTGTCACAGACATTCTGCCTTTTTTCCAAATTGTAGATGATATTTGAATAAGCCTCCCGCTCTCTTAGACAGGATTAGAGGTCTGAAGATTGTCCATGAAGACCTGATGAAGCAAGTTCTGTTTTAGTGCAGTTTGTAAGTTTAGTATTCCAATGTTTAACAACTGCCTAACAATTGACCTTTACTATTGAGGTTTTTTAGTAGTACAGATTGCTATAACTGGGAGTGAGAGAAAAAGGGAATTTTTATATGCTTTATAGATTTAAAGTAATTTGCTATGGAATAAACTTTTTATTTTTATGTTTCCTAGGGTTTTCCAGGTGATATTGGGATTCCTGGACAAAATGGCCCTGAAGGACCAAAGGTAAAAAAGAGAAAAAGAAAAAAAGTATGATATCTATAGTTTTGTAAACTCACATTTTGATAAATTGGTAAAAAAAAAAAAAAGAAAAGATTTTAGGAAATCAGAACATTTCTGGATATTTTTAAGCTGTCTCAGATGCATTTAATAAACATTGTATACCTTGTATCAAGATAATCAGAAAGTTGGCCCTAGCTGGTTGGCTTAGTGGTAGAGTGTTAGCCTGGTGTGTGGAAGTCCCAGGTTCGATTCCTGGTCAGGGCACATAGGAGGGGCAACCATCTGCTTCTATACCCACCCCCTCTATCTCTATCTCTCTTTCTCTCTCTTTCCTTCCCTCAGCCATGGCTCAAATGATTGGAGCAAAGTTGACTGGGGCACTGAGAATGGCTCCAGGGCCACACCTTAAGTGCTAGCTTATTGCCCAGCAACAGAGCAGTGGCCCAGATGGGCAGAGCATCACCTGGTAGGGGCCTTGCCATGTGGATCTTCATCAGGATGCTTGTAGGAATCTTTCTCTGCCTTCCTGCCTCTCAAAAAAAAGTGATAATCAGAAAGTAGTTTGTATGTCTGTTTCTTTGGTGCCCTTTGTTAAGTTAGAGTATGTTATCGAGTCTTCTGGGTTTGAGTCATTGAAAACTGTTTTTGTGGTTCAGTCTGGTCTTAGATTAGGAAGACAGTATTTGCAGAGCACATAAATCACTAAAATAAATTTTATTTTTTTGAAGAGATGAAAAAAAAACCTAAAAAGCCACAGCATAAAAGTAATGGATGAGAGCATTTTGACCACTGAAATACTTTAATGCCCATAAAGTATCCACTGATTAAAATAAAGGAAAGCCTATGGTGTGCTGGAACTTACATAGCACAAAATACCTTTAAGAAAGCTAAGCATTTTAAACTTCTTTGCTGTTATTGTGTGTGTGTGTGTGTGTGTCTGCGTGTGCACGCACACACAGACACACACATACACACATACACACATATATATGGCAAAATTTTAATTACCAAGCTTTGTCAGGCACGCTGACATAAGATGAACATTAGAAGAAAGTAAAGTATTGTTGAAATAAAGACAGAAAGATGAAAAAGCCTGAAGTTTGCAGAATTATCAGGTTCTGAAGTACAGTACAGCTGCTGTGGCAGGTTATCAGTGTTTATAGAGTGACAGGTATTGTTATAAGTCGGGGGCACAGAGAGAGAGATCAGCAGACAAAATCATGAAGGACTAGCAAAGGACCACCACTCGCTCAGGCAAATGGCCTCGAGTTTGCGCTATGTCCTACTTTTATTCACAAGACTTCAAAAAGCTTGTTTACTGAGAAATTGGCATAACATCAAGCATAACTTTTACTTAAAGATACATGGAGTACACCTTCATGATAGCTTAATAACAATATAATATCAAAAGGCATTAATTGCTATTGCTTCTATGGTTCCCACAACATTTCTTTCTTTATCTCAAGGGATAACCTTGAAAGGAACAGAAATCTTATGAGAATGTTTTACTGAGAAAAAGCCCAGCAAATGCCTTCAGTCACATAGACCTGTTTCAGTGACCCGCCTTCAAGTCACAAAACAATTCTCTTGGCAAAACATTCTTTTCTTATTGGCTGTGTTCCCATCCAAGGCCATGCAATGGGTTATTCCACTACAGACAGGGGATGAATCTGTAAGGTTGTCAATATAGCTGCAGTAGTCTCCAGTAATTCAGTTTTACTCTGTTCTTTCACTTACTTGTGGTCAACTGTGGCCCCTAAATATTAATTGGAAAGTTACAGAAGTAAAAATTTTATAAATTTAAATTGCACAATATTCTGATTAGTGTAATGATGGGTCATGTGGTCCTAATCTGTCCCACCAACGAAATGAATCATCCTGTTGTCCAGAGCTTCTACACTGCGTATGCTGCTTGCCCGTTAGTCATTAGTAGCTATCTTGGTTATCAGATTGACTGCAGTACTATCTCAGTGTTTATGTTCAAGTAACCCTTATTTTACTTAATAATGGCCCCAAAGTGCAAGAGCCATGATGCTGGCCATTGGAACATGTCCAGGAGAGGCTATAAGTGAAAAGTGAATACAATACAATAAAATATTTTGAGAGCAAGAGAGAGAACACATTAATGTAACTTTTATAGCAGTATAATACTGCAGTTGTTCCATTTATTATTTATTGTTGTTAATTTCTTACTGTTTCTAACTTATAAATTAAGTTTTATTGTAGGTACGTATGTATAGGGAAAAAAGCAGTATATTTAGGGTTTAGTACTATCTATGGTTTCAGGCATCCAGCAGGGGTGTTAGAATGTATCCCCTTCACAGATTACTATATAATATTATAGTAAATGTTTTACAGACATCTCATTTAATCTTCACAACAGCATTATGAGGTAGATATTATTCCCATTTTACAGTTGGTTAAGCTATTCCCCCACAATCACATAACTATCAAAGGACTTAGCCAAGATTCTAACCCAGGTATAGTTTTGAAGTCTGATCTCTTAACCACTTAAATTTGGAATTAAATTATGGAAAATATTCAATGCCATGCTGAAGACTTTCTACTTTAACCCTGGGTACCATCAAGTAATCAAATATATTTCAATAGTAAAGTGTCCTTGGTGATTTATGTGTTAAAAGATATCTTTTGTGTCAGAATAGTGAATGCTATAAGTAGGAGAGAAATTAAAGGCAAAGAAATGAGCTAAAAAGTAGTGAGAAAGAATTTAGGAAGATCTGAAATAGGACATTCATTTAATCAGCAAGTATCTGTTGGCTGCCTCTTATGTGACAGCCATTGTGCTAGACCCTAGGGCTACAAATATAAAAAGTTCTGATCCCTACTTTCAAGAAACTTACAATCTGTACAAAGTTTTGCAGGAAAATCTTTATATTAACCATATGAATAATATGAATAATATATAATGTATAATACTCTGAGTACAGGGTTAGAGAACTCAGATTACACTTTGTAGAGAAAGTAGCAATTCAGCTGCCATGATCAATGAGTAGGACTTTGCAAATAAGCAAGTGAGATGTATGTCATTAAGAAAAAAGGAAACATGAGAGAATGCAATTGCAATAAAAATTTGGAACATATTTATACTAAAATTTATTCATTGTTTATGTGAAATTCAAATGTACCTGGGCATCCTGTGTTTTACCTGGCCATCTACACACTTGCCCTGTGTACAGCGATGTTTCCCCCGTCCTTTCTGTTTCCATAAAAGACATCCTTTTCCCTCCTCAGTATTCAAGTTCCACATATGTTTTGCATCAAACCCTCTCTTGACTCCTGAATGACCTCATGCCATCAATTTTCACCTTTATCCTGATCTCTGACTCAAAATTTCCTCTCTTTTCTCTTAAAATTATTTTCACTGCCAATGTTGTACTCTAGGCCTGCTTTATTTTTCACAAGGATTAGTGTAACAGCCCTCCAGTCAGGCATTTCTTCAAATCTACTTCCAAGCTGCTGATGGAATAATGTTTGTAAAGTGTAGATTTCATCATGTCACTCTTGTGCTCATATCCTTCAATAATTTCCACAGCTTCTGGGTGAAGGCTTGTACTTCTTTACTTTTTATACAGGGTTCCTTATGACTTACCCTGCAATAGAAAGAGTACATGATAAAATAATGATTAAAAACATATAATATAGTAAATACATAAAGCAATAACATAGTCATTTATTCATTATTAAGTATTATGTACTATACATAATTATATGTACTATACATTTATATGGCCAGCAGTGCAGCCAGCATCACCACAAACACACAAGTATGTTGTGCTATGACTTTATGAAAGCTACAGTGTCACTAGGCTATAGAAATTTTTCAGCTCCATTAAAATCTTATGGGACCATTGTCATATACATGGTCCATCATTGACCAAAACGTTTTGTAGCACATGACTATAATTAGATTAACCATCACTCTTCTAAAAGCATTACTCCAGCTAAACTGTTTAGAGTACCAAATTGTGCCAACTTTTCCAAATCTCACAGCTTTCTGAGCACTGTTCTTTTTGTCTGGATATCTTTCTACCTTCCTGTGCCCTATTTCATCAAGCTAACACCTTTGTATCACATTCTACACTGTCTGGGAAGCTTTTCTCTGTTCCTCTCAAATCTATTTGAGGTATCCCTTCTTTGTAGACCTGGAAAAAAAATCTGTCAAGCACTTATCTTCATATATAATAACTTCTGATTTGCTTATATCTCTATCAGACTATAGGCTTTTTGAGAGAAGAGATTAATTGACTTTATACATACCACAATAATCATAATAATATCCATAGTATATAATAGAAACACAATAGATATTGGCTGAAAAGATGATTGATTGAATTGACTGAATTAAAGCTATTTTGGAAATAGAAAAAATACAACTTGGTAACTGATTAAACAAAAATGATGGGAAAAAGAAGTCAGGCAAAACACTGAGAGTATCGCTTGAGTTATTGATTTCATTGGATTAAACAGGGAACTCAAGCTTAGGAGCAGGTTTGGAGGATAGGGAAGACAAGAAGTTTGATTTTAGGTATACATAGTATGCAGTACCTGTTTGACATCGAGGTAGAATTAATCACTAATAGCATAGCAAGCTGAAAAGTAGAAATAGTAGCATGAAGGAAAGTTGAGATAGAAATGTAATCTAGAGCAGTGGTTCTCAACCCCCGGGCTTCAGACTGGTACCATTCCGTGGGCCATTTAGTACTGGTCCACAGAAAAAGAATAAATAACTTACATTATTTTCGTTTTATTTATATTTAAGTCTGAACGATGTTTTATTTTTAAAAAATGACCAAATTCCCTCTGTTACATTTGTCTAAGACTCGCTCTTGACGCTTGTCTCGGTCATGTGATACATTGCTGCTAAAATTAAACCCATAAACTTGCAAAATGAACAAAAAACATAACTCCATAAAAAGTTTTTTGCGAAGTAGAAAAGGGCCAGTGAGGAGACAGAAGAACCTACAACCTCAAAGAAAAAGAAGGCTTCATTTAACAGATAATACCAGGAGTCCTACTTGAAGTATGGATTTATCGCAACTAGTGACTCTCGCGCACCGAGGCCGCTCTGCATAATATGTGGCGACCAGCTAAGTAATGAGGCAATAAAGCCTTCAAAACTGCTTCGCCACTTGAAGACCAAGCACCCTACTTTAAAAGACAAGCCTTCTGAGTATTTCGAAAGAAAAAGCATGAACAAGAAGGACAGAAACAATTACTGGTGGCCACTACATCAATAAATGCGAGTGCACTGAGAGCATCTTACTTGGTGCCTAATCGTATTGCTAAGGCTAAGAAGCCATTCACCATTGGTGAAGAATTGATCCTTCCAGCCACTGAAGACATTTGTCGTGAACTTCTAGGAGAGGCTGTGGTTAAAAAGATAGCACAGATGCCTCTTTCAGCTACCACCCTCACACGGCACATTGAGGAAATAGCAGAGGACATTGAATCACAATTGTTGGAAAGGATTAGTAAATCACCTAATGATGATTTACTAATTTACCTGGAAGCGTGGTACGCTCTCCAGGTTGACGAAATACAGATATTGATAACAAGGCAATGCTACTTGTTTGCGTGCGTTATCTTTATCAAGAGGATGTGCATGAGGATATGTTATGTGCACTATCATTGCCAACCAAAACCACAGCCCCAGAACTATTTAAATCGCTGGATGACTATATATCAGGAAAACTGAAATGGTCTTTTTGTGTCGGCATATGCACAGATAGAGCTGCTGCCATGACCAGAAGGATGTCTGGTTTAACTACTCGGATTAAGGAGGTTGCACCTGAATGCAAGTCTACACATTGTGTCATTCACAGGGAAATGCTGGCTAGCCCAAATATACCACCGGAACTTAACAGCATATTGAATGATGTCGTTAAAGTTATTAACCACATCAAAGCACATGCCCTTCACTCACGCCTGTTCGAGAAGCTTTGTGAGGAAATGAATGTGGAGCACAGACACCTTCTCTTATACGCAGAAATAAGATGGTTATCTGGAGGGAGGTCCCTGGCCAGAGTGTTTGAATTACAAGAGCCGCTGCAGAGATTTCTCTCAGAAAGAAAGTTACCGCTAGCAGCACATTTCAGTGACGAGGAGTGGGTCGCAAAACTTTCTTACTTGTGTGACATATTTAACCTCCTCAATGAACTCAATCGGTCCCTTCAGGGGGGAATGACAACTGTCTTCAAGTTGGCAGATAAAGTAGCTGCATTTAAAGCCAAACTGGATTTGTGGGGACGACGCCTGAACGGGTATATTTGACATGTTTCAAACAATCACGGGAATTTGGGAAGAGACTGAGCCCAAGCCTTCATTGGCCCAGCTGGTGCATGATCACCTGTATTTGCTTTTAAAAGAGTTTGAACACTACTTCCCAACCACAAAAGACCCATGAATTGCCAAGGAATGGATCCGCGATCCATTTGTCAACAAACCAGGTGAATCCAGCGTGTTTATGCAAGAAGAGGATCAACTACTGGAGATCACAAATGACGGCAGCCTTAAAAATATGTTCGAGACTACAGCTCTGCCGGTGTTCTGGATTAAAGCCATGGTAGAACACCCCGAGATCGCCACAAAAGCACTAAAAGCCCTGTTGCCATTTCCGACATCCTATTTGTGTGAAGCGGGATTTTCTGCAGTGACAGCAACCAAAACAAAATTACGGAATAGACTGGACATAAGCAACACACTTCGGTTGTCATTGTCTCCCATTCCCCCTAGATGGGACCATCTCGTTGCAGAGAAACAAGCTCAGGGTTCCTGTTGACTTAGTGTTATGGTTCTTGAGATAGGCTACTATCTCTCATTCTATATAAACATTATAATAAATAACCCTTCACTTACAATATTCATAACAATGGTGAGTTGTATTTTTCATGCACTTTATATTTGTTTTTGTGTTGTATCTTATTTTTAAGGCATGTTTAAATGTTACCATAGCGACTGGAAAGTGTTTGGAGGCAGAGAGGATGTTACTCATGTTATGTTGTTGGTGCGATGTTAAGAAGACGCTTCTAATAAAGTTGCATATGAGTACACAGTGGATTCATGTTTATTTTTATTGTCGTAGGTTCATGACTGGTAGCGAGCCAGAACCCATCATATTACATATTGATGTCAGGCATGAAACATTGTCAAAATAACAAATTTAAATACAGCCTGAATAATGAGCACATGCTCGTTCCTCCTTTAACTTAGCCCAATAAATATCATAAGTTCAACAATTATATTTTAAAATACCACAGTTTTTATGCCGGTCACATAATTTTATTTTGTTCATTTATCCATCCCACCCTAAAGGTTGGTCCGTGAAAATATTTTCTGACATTAAACCGGTCCATGGCCCAAAAAAGGTTGGGGACTACTGATCTAGAGAATGGAGTTGTGAATTTCTTGTGTCTAGTTTTAGTCTTTCTCCTGCTGAATACTCAGGAACTTGAGCTGAATACATATATAAACATATTTATTTATTCATTTTTTAATAATTAGCATTTATTAAATTTCTTTTATGTGTTAGACCAAATACTAAATATGGGATTATAAAGATTTTTAAATTAGTGCTCCCTCCCCTGGATTAGGTTATAGTTTAGTGAGAGATTTTTTTTTTAAATCACAAAGATTGTAAAAAAGCTATATTAAAGAATTGGTCAAATGCTGTGAGCACCCAGATAATTAAGCAACAGATTCTGCCTTAGGAAACTGGAATTTACTTCAAGAGGAAGTGATCATTGAACTTAATGTTTTTCAGTATGCATATTATTGCTAGGTAAAGACCCAGATAGCTCTCTAAGTTCCTTCCAGTTTGAAATTTTTATTTCAATTGAAATTTGTTAAGAGCGATGTCAGAGAACTGAAGAAAACCAACTGCTTCTTGAATATTATTACAAACTTCAATCTCATTACTTCCTTTAATTTTAAATTATAGTGCTTAAAAGTAGGACAGAAGACCTGTAAGCCAGATGTTAATGAATACTAATAGTTAAATTTTCATTGACTAATAATGACTTTGTGGATCACTTTGAGTTAATCACAGCATCAATACCAACATCATGAGACTAATTGATCTTAAACATATCACTGAATTTAAAAATAATATCCTTAAAATAGTTCATTTTATTCAAAGAGCCAGAAACTTTTAAAGGACTAAGGATATGATTTTATGTTTTGTAGCTGAGAAGAATCTATTTTTGTCTCTCTTCTTGGTCCTTACTATTTGCTTTGAAATTGTTTCTAGAAGCAGAGAGGAAACACAGAGCCTACCATGCTGACCCTATTAGCATGACGTGTTTCTTGTTTGTGCACACTGTGTCATGAAAGCATCTTAACATTAACTTTATTTTGATATACATGTCTTGTTTGGAAACTGGGACAGTATAAATTACTAAAGTTCTGTTGAGATTATAGAAGGTAGTCATCAAGAAAATCATGTTCATTGTATTTGAAATATGTGGTTTCCCTATTTTCAAACAAATTGAGTTCTTTCCAGAGCAATTTGGCACAGCTCTAAAGAAGACTTTTATTTTCTCTTCATTTTCTGCCAGTTGACTAAAAACCTCAAACTAAGATTAGAAACTTTTGTTAATTATGGTTTTATTGATTGTGGGATTGTGAGTGTATGTGTATGTGTATATAGGCACAAAACATACTTCAGCAAACTTTCTTGAGAACTGAGCTACCCAATTTGGAAATACACTTTCAAGCATTTTGTAACATTAGTAAAACCACATCTTTTACTGTGTACTGCAAAAAGTGATTACCCAAAAAATATTCTCTGTTTTCCAGTAAATGGGGAAATAATTTATTTGTTGTTATAATGGTTTGTGTTGTTACTTTGGTTATGAAAATAGGGATGGTAAAAAAGGCTGTTATTATCTATTATATAACATCCTTAGTAAATTATTAGAGAAAACTTACTAACATGAGGTTATGTTACAGAATATATGGAAATCACTTTTACATTGAACTATTAAAATGTGTTTACCTAGATAAAAGTGCATTAACTTAGTAAAAGAAAATGTATAACTCTAAATATTTCTCTGAGACCACCTCAATCCAGCCCTGAAGATTTACATTCCATATACTAAATCAAGATTGTATACACAGATTTCTTATATTAACCATTTTATATTCCAGGCAGCATTAAGTCAGTTGAGAAATATTTATTAAGTTTGCACAATGGGGGATGCACTATGCTGAGAGATATTTATTGAGTTTGTTAAGCAATTACCAGAAAACAAGATTAAAACATATCTTCTGTCTACATCTGAAAAGTTAAAAAGCATTACTAAAGAGTACATAATAAGTGAATGATAAAGACCCCAGAAAAGAGAATAATTTGGTAGGGATTACATTGAATCTATAAATAAGTTTGGCTAGTATAAGCATTTATCAATATTCAGTGTTCCAGTACATGAAATGGGATGTTTTTCTATTGTTTGTGTCTTCTTTAATTTCTATCAGCAATGTTTTGTAGTTTTTCAGTGTGCAAGTGTTTCACCTCTTGGTTAAGTTCATTCCTAAATATTTTATTCCTTTTAATGTTATGGTAAATTAGATTGTTTTCTTAATTTGCTTTTTGAATTGTTTGTTGTTAGTTTATAGAAACACAGCAAATTTTTGTATGTTTATTATGTATCCTGCAACTTTGCTGAATTGGTTTACTAGTTCTAACAATATTTTTATAGAATCTTTAGAATTTTCTGCATACAAGAGTCTGTTATCTTTGAACAGAGATTTTACTTTTTCCTTTCCTATTTGGATGCCTTATTTTCTTTTTCTTGCTAGAGATGTCCAGCCAAAAAATTTGAAAACATGTATACACAAAGACATATGCACCCCAATGTTCTCTGCAGTATTATTCATGGTGGCTAAGACATGAAAACAACCAAAGTGCTCCTTGATAGAGAACTGGGTAAAGAAGATGTGGTACATAATACAATGGAATACTTCTCAGCCAGACATGATGAAATATTGCCATTTATGACAACGTGGATAGATTCTGAGAATATTATGCTAAGTGAAATAAGCAAATCGGGAAAAGTTAAGAACTGTATGATTTCACATATAGGTAGGATATAAAACTGAGATTCATGGACATAGATAAAACTAAAGTGGTTACCAGGGGAAGAGGGTTGTGAGGAAGAAGGGTGAAGGAGAGGGGAGTAAAGGGAGCCAAATATAAGATGATGGAAAGTGTTTTGACTTTGGGTGATGGGCAACAATGCAATGAATAGTATACATGCTATGAACTATACCTAAAACCCATGTGCTCCTAAAAGATACTTTGTAATTTTGAATTTCTAATTATGTTGAGATCATTACTTTCTACTGTAAATTTTCCTCCTTTTTGTGACAGAGACAGAGAGAGAGACAGAAAGAAGGACAGATAGGGACAGACAAGAAGGGAGATCAGAAGTATCAATTCTTCGTTGTGGCATCTTAGTTATTCATTGATTGCTTTCTCATATGTGCCTTGACTGGAGGGGGTGGGGGCTACAGTAGAGCGAGTGACCCCTTGCTCAAGCTAGCGAACTTAGTGTCAAGCTTGCTCAAACCAGATGAGCCCTTGCTCAAGCCAGAGACATCAGGGTTTCAAACCTGGGTCCTCTGCATCCCAGTCTGACACTTTATCCACTGCGCCACCACCTGGTCAGGCTGTTTTTTTTTAATTTCCCTCTTCTTACCAGCCTGTATCAAGAAGGAAGATTAGTTGAAGAGCATTTAGTATGAATGATAGTTTCAGACTCTATTGGTCTCTTAACAGATTAAAACACTACATATTCCCATCAGCTGTTTTAAGACTTTGTAAATACTCTATTATGTATTTATTGTACTATTACTCGATTAACAATGAGATCCATTGCTTTATATTTAGAAGTACTTTTTCTAAAATGTGTTTCATTGAAGAGTAACATACTAAGCAGATTATTTGAACACTAGCATACCGTTTATAAGTAAGTTTATCCTATGTTTCCCAACTTTTTTGTATGTATGCAAATGGTATTATATTGAGTTGTAAACTTAAAATCAATATGATTATGTGAACCAATGTCATCCCAATAAATTCAAATAAAAATAAAAAATATTAAGAAATAAATAAAATCTAAAAGGCTAAATTTTGTTTAATGTTACAAATATATTAAATACCAATTATTTTTTAAATGTCAGTACTATGGGTATGATTCACTTAAACTTTTCTAAAATAATTCTTAATGTCCTTGCATTTGGAAGTTTATTATACACTAAGGAAGCAATTACACTCTTTAAAATCATCAGGGTTAACATTTCTGTTGGTTGAGTTCTCAAAACTAGCATAAATTAATTCAGAATAATGATTGGTTTCTTGCCTGCTGCTGTGATGGGCACAGAGAGCCCTTTTGATAGTTATTATGCCAATAACTCTGTAAACCAAAGAAGATTATTACATAACTACAGTCCCTATATTATACTAAGTAATATCTACAAACTTTTAATCAAGTGATTAAATAGCTTGAATGTATATTTATAATATTTTTCGCTCTTAAAATGTGTAAATATATTCTTTTATTATATATGGAAACTATTACTACTTTTTAAGGTTTTATTTGACTATGACACCACAATTGCTGAAGTCATTCCAATTAAAGTACTTCTTTATTTTATTTTTTATTTTCCTCTGCCCAATCCTAGAAAAGGGGCTTGTCATTTCATTAGCTTATGACATTTTTTATAATAAAGAAAAGACATATAAAATTGTCCTACATACAAAGAAAGCTTATTCTTCAATTAAGAAATCTTTAGCCTGACCTGGTGGTGGTGCAGTGGATAGAGCGTCAGACTGGGATGCAAAGGACCCATTCGAGACCCCAAGGTCGCCAGCTTGAGCGCAGGCTCATCTGGCTTGTACAAAGCTCACCAGCTTGGACCTAAGGTCGCTGGCTTGAGCAAGGGGTTACTTGGTCTGCTGAAGGCCCACGGTCAAGGCACATATGAGAAAGCTATCAATGAACAACTAAGGTGTCGCAACGAAAAACTGATGATTAATGCTTCTCATCTCTCTCTGTTCCTGTCTGTCTGTCCCTATCTATCCCTCTCTCTGACTCTCTCTCTGTCACTGTAAAAAAAAAAAGTCTTTAATCTGAGATATGTAGATCATTTATTATGTTTGGTAATCAATTCCCAGATTACTATTGATGCTTTAATTTACTTTTATAAAATCATACAATATAAATTAACTTTAAACCATGTTTCACAATGGGGGATATGCCCTGTATCTATAGTAAGATTTATTCTAATCAAGTAAATAGCACGTATTTTTTAAAATAAGTTTATCTGATATTTCTCAACTTTTTGTATGCCTCGTAGTTTTCTGCTCATCTACCTTCCTCACCCCATTTTGATAACTTCCTATTAGGAAATGAATGTTATGAAATAGTATTGGACATCTTCAGATTAATGCTGATTGGAAAATATGTTAATTGAGCTAAATTTTTTATTGTGTTTTCTTATATTGCTTTTATAGGGACTTCTTGGAAATAGAGGGCCTCCTGGACCTCCTGGTCTCAAAGGAACTCAAGTATGGTGGAAATAAATACCTAAACAGCTATGTTTTTAGTTTAATATTTCCCCTTTTAATATTTGTGGGACATTAGCATTTGCTTGCAGGAAATATTGCTTCAGTATGCACAATTTTTGCCACAGAGGATTTCAAGTTACCATTTTATGCTAACAGTCATGAAATGAGATTTGGAATCATTTGACAGTGTTTTGAATTCATTAAGTGACTTATGTCAGTTGTCTCCATGGAACATCTGAAGAACCTGGGCCTAAAATCTCACTCATATATGGTAGAATTGATATTTACTATTTGTGTCTATTATATATTTGTGACTCAATAAATTATATTTTAATTGAATTGGGAATTGAGAAAAATGTTTTATAATCAAATAAATTGAATATATGATTTCAAAAGGGTCTGTATGTAATGTTCAGATATGGTATCAACTTTAACTGATGAAAATCAGTATAGTTAGAAAGCATGTCAATAAATGCAATAAAAACATAACATTTATTAGTGTTTTATTTTTTTAAGAATAGTGTATAAAAATTTAGCTTTATATTTTTTCCATTTTCTGTTTCTGTATTTCTTTCTACCCATACAGTTTTTATATGTATAAGATATTATATTTTATGAAATTATAACTAATTTGACCC